>NW_015091085.1:0-243118 GCF_001431845.1 Calidris pugnax | reverse complement strand
CCCTTCGGAGCGGCCCCCCCTCCTCCTCGGGTCGCCCTTCCTCCCTCTCCTCCTCCATCCTTCATCTGCAGCCCCGTTCCCCGCCGCCTCGGATCCATCCCACCATCCCCCCCCCAAAAAAAAAGAAAAAATCAGGGCGATTTTTGGAGGGGGGGGGAGAAAACGTGCCCCGCGGGGGGGTTTCTGCCTGCGCTGCCCGGCTGCTGGGTTCCCGTTCAGCTCTGGCGCCGCAGGCTGATCCCACTGAGGGACTTCAAGGAAAGTTTAGCCCTAGCCATGTGACGCTGAAAAAACAGCTCTTTCGGGGAAAAAAAAAAAATTTTTAAAAAAAAAAAAATATGCACGCGCTTGGGCGAGAGGAAGGGTGATGGTGGTGTCTTCACCCTGCTCCCCCTGTCCCAGCCCGTCTGCTAGGCTCCTCCTGGCCTTCACCCCGCTGCCTCCATCCCTGCCCCACATACCTGTCCTCCCGCCCGGCTCCCCACGAGCAGGTCTCCCACTGCGGGTCAGAAAAGGCAGGAACCAGGCTGCTAAAACTTATTTCATAGAATCATAGAATGGTTGGAGTTGGAAGGGACCTTAAAGATCATCCAGTTCCAACCCCCCTGCCCTGGGCAGGGACACCTCCCACCAGACCAGGTTGCTCCAAGCCCCATCCAGCCTGGCCTTGAACCCCTCCAGGGATGGGGCAGCCACAGCTTCTCTGGGCAACCTGGGCCAGGCTCTCACCACCCTCACAGGAAAGATTTTCTTCCTGATATCTAATCTAAATCTCCCCTCTTCCAACTTAATACCGTTACCCCTTGTCCTGTCAAGTCCTTGTCCTCTCCTATTTGTTCCAATACGTCCATCCTTCGGGAAATGATCCATCCCGACAAGACACCTTGCCTTTTCCTACTCCTATGGATTGCTCCCCTGCTATTAAAAAAAAAACAGTCTGGGGAACCGTCGACAAACGCTACCGCAAGCATTTGCCATCAAGACAAAAGGTGGGGCCGGCTCTTGGGAAAAGTATATGTATTTAAGTCGTTGCCATCACAATGTCAAATACTTCATATGCACCTTTGTTCATAACCTGGCTTGCAGCAGAGCCAAGTACAGATTTGTTACTGGTGTGGGTGATTTAGCAAGGTACCTAAGCTCGGGCTACCCTAAGCCTTTGAGGAGTCGCACAAAAATCAATGGTTCTGGAAGAAAGGCATGTTGGCTGATGGAAATGAAAGACTGGCCTTTGATGCTGTGCATTTCTCAAAGCTTCCCTTAGTCTCGCTGCTGAAAATGTTCATTTTATGACAAAACAAAGCTGCAGGAGTATGTGGTTGGGGGTGACTTGGTTCATGAGTTTTTTTAGAAACAAAGAGAAGGCAATCTCGTCTGACCCAAAGCCCTCCTCAACCCAAATTTAGGCCCACTATGGTGAAAAAACACCTGGAAATCTTCTCTGTGTGTGAAGAGGTAGCTTTGGAGAGATGCCTATAATGTAGTTACATCCCAGGGATTATCAGACCAATTACAGAGTTGGAAGGGACCTCTGGAGATCATCTAGTCCAACCCCCTGCCAAAGCAGGGCCACCCACAGCAGGTTGCACAGTAACATCTCCAGGTAGGGTTTGAATGTCTCCAGAGAAGGAGACTCCACCACCTCTCTGGGCAGCCTCTTCCAGGGCTCTGCCACCCTCACAGGAAAGAAGTTCCTCCTCATGTTGAGATTGAACTTCTGATGTTCAAGTTTGTGCCTGTTCCCTCTTGTCCTGTCCCTGGGCACCACTGAAAAAAGACTGGCCCCGTCCTCCTGACACCCACTGTTCAAGTATTTATAGGTGTTGATCAGATCCCCCCTCAGTCTTCTCTTCTCCAGACTAAAAAGACCCAAGACCCTCACCCTCTACTCATAGGAGAGATGCTCCAGGCCCCTTATCATCTTTGTAGCCCTCTGCTGTCCCCTCTCCAGCAGTTCCCTGTCCTTCTTGAACTGGGGAGCCCAGAACTGGACACAGTGCTCCAGACGGGGCCTCACCATTTGCACTGGCAATCCCAGTGGCACACTCATTTGTGTGCATGGGACACAGTGCTCCAGATGGGGCCTCACCCGTTGCACTGGCAATCCCAGGCACAATCATTTGTGTGCACATTTTTCCACCACCGGCCCGGTACCCCTTGACTTTCAGTCATGAGATGGTTTCACCGTGAGGGAGAGGTGCACATCATCCAACCTGCCACACACGCCCAGGAGGGTGGATTCCCAACACCCGTCTCCCGTGAAAAAAAATAATAGTAAAAATTAAAGGCAAGCACTGGGCCATGGTGGAAAGGACACCAGTCCATGAGGCTGGTGCCACAACTCCCGAGCTGATGGACAAATCTCCTCCGAATGAGCAGCCCTTGGCTGCCCAAATGATACTGCCAACAGGCCCAGTGCTACATGGGGAGGAGGCATCTCCAACAGCAGGGTCTGAACACAGACAGCAAGAGATGATACTCTCCCACCTTTTTTTTCTTTTTTTTTTTTTTTTTCATCTTAAATGACTTCCTTTTCCGGTCCCATTTTTCTGGGAAAATGTTAGCTCTTTCGTGATGTTCCATTCATAGTGATGGGGTTCTGCATCTGTTTTATTTTGGATACAGGTATATATACCAGGGGGGTTGGTGTATAGAACCTCTGGTCCCTGTAGAGATCCGTTTAAGAGCTCTATAATTCCTTCAGCCCATAGTTCCCTCCTCGTTTTTCTTCTTTTTTTTTTGCCTATTGCCTATTCCTTTGTATTTTTGCAATCAATTTATTTCTTGAACTTTTTTTTTTCCCCCTCTTTGCATAATGAAAGCCCTTGAAAGTAACAGGGGAAATTAACCAACGTACAAACTGTTACTTTATAAAAGAAACAAATTAATGTGGAAAATCCTGTTTGTCTAACCATTTCTAATTCGGTATCGGTGATCGTAAGATACGACTTTCAATAATAGGTAGAAAAGATGTTCAGAAAGGGGCATGATTTTAAGTTGAGGGGGACCCTTCAAATTCATCTTAGACTTTTGAAAGGAAGACATTCCTGTTTCCTGTGAGTTTGGACATTTTGTCACATCATAAACTATATCACATCTTTTGTTTTTTTCTATTTTTTTCTTTTTTCCTTTTTTTTTTTTTTAATTCTGATTCACACCAGCTCTGTTCAAGGCACACATTTCTGATTTCAGCTAAAAACCCCCAAACATTTCGCTATGCTCAACTTGCATCGAAATTAAGACAGACAAGACATTTTAAAAAACTAAAGAGCAGGTAGAACGCTTTGAGCTCTGCTTATGAAAAATAAATAATAATTTAAAAAAAAAAAAAGAAAAGACTCCTGACGCATTTCTGAAAAGTCTTGAGAGCAGGTAAAACACGGAAACAACAACCAAGGTTTCTGCCTGTGCCTGTCTGGATGGTCAGGCCAAGCAGAAAATAAAACCTGATGGAGAGTGGGTGACATTTGCCATCTGAAATGTATTGTAAATGTTTCAACACCTTGACAATGAAGCATGTAACAGAAGCTTAGAGCATCCAAGACCCTTCATCTAAACAAAATGAAAATGGGCAGCTCTGTTTAGGGAGGTGCCTTTCTTAACATCTTTCACGTCTGCTTCAGGGGAATCATACTTGAAAGGCCCAATAGGAAGACAAAAACTATATATTAATAAAATGTAATTATTTTTCCACATCTGGATTACCGCTCTAAGAGAAACTGACCTCTGAGACTTCTCTGTGATGTTTCCTTGCAAAAAGGAGTTGGCTCTTACAGAAGACCTGCTGACCAGTGCCAAAACCCATTTCTCTGGCAGAAGATACCATAACCATAGGACATTTCTGCCACAAGTTATACAGAATCATAGAACCATAGAATGGTTAGAGTTGGAAGGGACCTTAAAGATCATCCAGTTCCAACCCCCTGCCCTGGGCAGGGACACCTCCCACCAGACCAGGTTGCTCCAAGCCCCATCCAGCCTGGCCTTGAACCCCTCCAGGGATGGGGCAGCCACAGCTTCTCTGGGCAACCTGGGCCAGGCTCTCACCACCCTCACAGGAAAGATTTTCTTCCTAATATCTAATCTAAATCTCCCCTCTTTCAGTTTAAAACCATTACCCCTTGACCTATCACTCCACTTCCTGATCAAGAGTCCCTCCCCAGCTCTCCTGTAGCCCCTTCAGGTACTGGAAGGCTGCTATAAGGTCTCAGAGCCTTTTCTTCTCCAGGCTGAACAACCCCAACTCTCTCAGCCTGTCCTCATAGCAGAGGTGCTCCAGCCCTCTCATCATTTTCATGGCCCTCACACACAATACTCATATATTTCTTCATCCTACCTTGTGTTCCCAGTTCTTCTTAGCCTATGCCTTGAAAGTCACGGGCCTCCAGGCTGTGCAGTCATATTCCCCCTTTTGCTGTGCCTTGTTGCTCCAGGAAAGCACAATCAGAAGGAGCAGGTGCTGTGCAGACATAACCTGCAATGCCAAACAACTGGTATTCAGTCTCACCCAGAGCCAGTGTTCACACCTCTCCCAGCTCCACCGCCCTCCACTTTCCCTCCCAGTGAATGCTCAGCCTCTGGAGATGGCTGTCTCCAGCCTTCCTGGTACCTACCACCTTCTGGGCTTCCCACCCCCTCACAATCTGGAGAATCAGCACCCACCCCACCCCTCAGCAGCCAGACAACCCACCTGGCTGTTGGTGGTTATCCAGGTCAGTGTCACCCTCTGGCAGACAACAGCTATCGAGACAATAATGTTGTTGCCAATAGACAAATACCTCACTGGAGTAAGTTCTGTGAAATGGGTCCATCTGCTGTGCTTTGCCAGGGGCAACCTCGGGGTGGAGCACTGGAACAGGAAGCAATCATGATTTCTGGTCATTTTATCCATCACTAGAGAACTTGGCCAGTGCATCTTGCTCCCATCTATGCGACCCTCTTGTTGCGTGGTTGTCCAGGGCAGCAGAGAGGTCTCAAGAGGTAGCTGGTGGATGAAAAAGAGTGGTACAAGGTGGTACCATGCCAAAATCCTCAGAGTCTACCGAAGGAGCAGCTGAGGGTCAGGGAAAGGTGCACGGCCCAAGGTGGGATGCAGATCTGGGGTGTGGAGGTGACCAAATTTTGGAGGGGTGTAACGGTCAGGGCAGAACCCTGAACTGCAGGACTAATGGGGAATTCACATAGGGAAGGCAGATGGGGCCTGAGTAGGGAAAGAACTAATTAGCTGGAATTTCTTAATTTAGGTCTCTAGTGGAAGCCAGATTTCTTTTAGTTTTCCATAAGAAAGGCAGTATAGTTCTTGCTGTGTTCCTGGAGGGAAGCCTGGGAGATGGACTACTGAACTTTAATGAGAGATTTGGAGCCCGTATCATGATTTTTCTCGCTCTCTGCTTGCAATTTTTTACCCTTCTAGATTAATGGCAATATTGGAACATAACATTGTCGTGTGGTGGAACATACTTAGACTTACACAAATATTGCAGACCTGAATTATTAGTCAAAGAAGTTTGTTATTTACTTACTTGTAATTCTTTGCATTTCACTTATAAGGTTAAACTGGTTTTATGGATTCCACTATCAATTTCCCCTTCGGAATGTCTTTTGCTGACACATTTCAGTTTCCAGCCTCCCAGAGAATTTTTGTTTTGCTTTCGATGCTTTCATTATTTGGCTTTCTGATCGTTACTTATGCCGTTGGAAAAAAAAAAAAAAGGAAAATTGTCAGTAAATACCCAGATTTTTCAAAATAACAACCTTCATTCCATAGTCTGAATTTTCTAAGGGTGCTCGCTGTAGCCCTTCCCAGCCTTCGACATCCATCATTCCTTCTGGTGGTCCTTAGTGAGGAACCTCTGTGTTTTTCTACTACTTCTGCTAACACTGGGGATCTTGCTAGATTTCAGTGGAAGCGGGACTGATCCCTAGTGATCAGGATTATCTTTCTACCCTGGCAGATCATCTCTTATCCACTATCCTCTTTCTCTGAATGTCTAATCTAACTAATCTA
Organism: Calidris pugnax; assembly: GCF_001431845.1. Taxonomy (NCBI): domain Eukaryota; kingdom Metazoa; phylum Chordata; class Aves; order Charadriiformes; family Scolopacidae; genus Calidris; species Calidris pugnax. The sequence goes on along the minus strand of NW_015091085.1, from coordinate 237,111 downwards.
GCTAGCTATTTATACCATATTCACCACTAGGTTTTTTGAATGCCATAGAATAAAATCAAATGGGTCAAGGCCCAGTGATTTTTAATTTTTTAACCCCTTCCATCTTAAATATGGAAGGATTAGGTTTGCAATTTTTTTTTTTTTTAACCCTGCTGTGACTGCTGAAGGAAAACTAAGGCAAAGAGCTGGGTTTTACACATGGACAAAAAGAGTATTAGTTTCTGCAGAAATTTCTGTGCTTGTTGAAAGCCTGAGCTCTCCAGCTCTTAAATATAAACTTTGGTTCAAGGTACTTTTACCCCCTCTGACTTCAGATGTATGGCTGCATTAAAACACTTCATTTTTATGAACATCTTTTTCCTAAGAAGAGTATTTTCTTCTTCCAAGAAATTGAAACTGCTGCTGTTTTGAGTGAGGTATTTTGGTATATGACCATAAACAGACCAACAAACAAGCAGAGTGAGTTTCCTTTGTTTGCTATTTAAAAGCACCCGATACATGTTAATTATCAGGCAGGGAGCATACGGGGAAAAGCAGGGTCTCTCTAACAGGCTACATCCAATAAAGACACCAAAATCATAACATTCCACGCAGAACAAGCATAAATAATCTGTTTATCTCCTTTTTGCCATGCTATAATAAGAAATGAAATTGCTAACGGTGCTGATATTTAGGTTGTTATAACTAGATACATCATCATTAACATCCCCTTTAAATGATCTGGGATACTTTCAACCTCTCTCCAGGGAATTGTCTCAGCTTCTCTCCTGCCTGAGCCGTCAGACTCCCCGGGAAAGGATTTAGCAGTCTTTTGCAGGGTGTAGTCACAAGCGCTACTACAGGAGATGGAGTTTATATAGACTCTTCTAGCAGAATTTAAACCAGTTCCTTGAATGAAATAATCTTTATCAGAAAAAAAAAAAAAAAAGACAGTTTTTCCTAGCATATCCAATCCTCCTTTAACATTGCCTAGTATAGCTGTGTCAGTCATGGGTGGGAAATATCACATATATAAAGGATCCGTCAAAATGTCTTTTTTTTTTTTTTTTTCCCCCCCAGTTGTTGATGCAGTGAATTGGAAATACACATTCGGAGGTGAAACATGGCATTCAGACACTCCCCTAGGAAATGACTAGGTTTTTCCTAAGCCTTAAATCTACTAGCCAACATTTTAAAGTTAAAGCAGTCTCAAACACCACGGAAAGCTTGCAGTCTTTCGGGCTTTTCATCAGCCTCTTTGTTACTCAAATTCTGCTGTGTGGCCTGATGTCTTCAGAGTTACAGAACTAGACAAGGGTGTTGTTTTCCTTTTTTTTTTTTTTTTTAGTGGTGACAAGAAAAATAGGTGAATGGCATCTAAGTTATTTCATTTTGGCCTTATGTATCTGTAATGAGACTGCTTAGGGAGCATTTGCAGATATCTTTTTCATGAAGTTTTAATGCTCTGTTGCTACACCACTAGCAGAGCATCCCCAGTTAAAGTTGTCCCGGGTAAAGTGTGGAAATAACGTTTGTAAATCATGTAGCATTCCATGGGCATTAACTGCTAGTTTATCCTCGTGGCCACCTGGGTGCAAACTCCAACCTAGTCAGGAATCTAGCCAGTTTACTGGCCTTAATCTGTTTTTTAGGTGGACATTTCCCCTTACAGAAAGACACGGCGCAACGTATTTGATGATATCTAGACAGGAGACAGCTGGGATTAGTGAATCTAAAGCATTAATTTCTCATCCACCAAGACCTCATGGGACATATCTATCTATATCTACCTCTCTCAATTTCTCAGTCTCACATCTATCTGTCCATACCAGTTGCCAGCTTAGTTCCGTTATGAGTGGGACACTGAGCTGTGCACCCACTGAATAGATCAAATAAAATGCATATACTGCAGCAAATAATACCTTGGAAGGACTGTCGGTGACTTCGCTGTCGGTGACTTCACTCCCACCCTTACCCTGGCATCTTGATCTGGGAGCAGAGCGATAGGATGAGGGGTAATGGTTTTAAACTGAAAGAGGGGAGATTTAGATTAGATATTAGGAAGAAATTATTCACTGTGAGGGTGGTGAGACACTGGAACAGGTTGCCCAGAGAAGCTGTGGCTGCCCCATCCCTGGAGGGGTTCAAGGCCAGGCTGGATGGGGCTTGGAGCAACCTGGTCTGGTGGGAGGTGTCCCTGCCCAGGGCAGGGGGTTGGAACTGGATGATCTTTAAGGTCCCTTCCAACCCAAACCATTCTATGATTCTATCATACCCCATATCAGGCTACAGTTCAGAAACACAGTAAACCTAGCTTTATAGCTTCTAGTACTGGATCAAAAATGCTGCACCACTTCCATGTAAAGCCATTCTCTTGGTAGAAAGTAAGAACATAAAAAAATTACTAACAAGCTTGAACAACCAGGATTTATACCAGATGAGAGACTGCCTGTTTCCCTAAAACCAGCACAAAACCAGCACAAGCTCTGTGTCTGGTTAAAAGGTGGTCAGGCATTCATGGCAGGTCAAGTTATTGCTGGTGTGTGACCCAGCAGCACGCACAGCTCTCATTAATGACAGAGGACAGCAGTCCCACGTACACCTATCCAAACACACATGTATACAACAATGCTTTTATAGCCTTTCATTTTTCCTATAGTTGCATGTCATTTATGTCAGAATATTTGAGTCCTCTCTTTTCCTCTTGTGTAATGAAGAACATTCACCAGAGCCTGAGAAGAACCGATTAGCAGGAGACTTGCACTGTTTCACGAGGGAGTAACATGAATTACACCCTCCCCAGATTAGAGATTTGGGTAATGCCTCATTGGGAGACAAGAAGAAATCTGCCCTCTAAGTTCACATGCAGATGTTCAAAGAGAAGCAAAGACCTGGTAGTTTAGAAACAAAAAATATATATACACTGATGTGCCCCGTGTCCTTTTACCAGAGCTCACTGCTACACCTTTGCCTATGTGTTGTTAGCAAAACAAAGCAAGCATGGGATCCCAGGATCACAACTGATCCTGCAATGTGCCCTGCTTTTTTGAAAATACCCTCATATTTAGTTCTTTGCCAATACTTCTTAAATTTTTCGGTTGCAGAACTGAGAAAGATAAAACACAGTAAAGTTGAGCTCCCTCCATCCAAATTTGAGGTCCTGGGCCAAAATACTAAGTCCTCAAAATTACAAAGTTCTCAAAATGACACCTAGTTAGTTATACAAAGTGGAATTTTGGAGTGAGCCTGGTGCAAAACCAGCCGTCCCCAGCACTGCTCTGGTTGTAATCCCCACCACTGGCAGCCTGAAGTCAAATGCAATTCCAGGTGGTAGCTAACAAACAGTAACTGAACTTTCTGGCTCTTTTCAATGTCCTTCAGCAAGCTGGGGCACCCAGGGGCCTGCAAGTCTTAAGTGAAAGCAGATGTCACATTTTGACTCGGCAATTATTTTTACCATTCGTGTCAAATACGAATCTTGCCTCCCGATTCAATATCAAGGCTCCCAAGTTTCACTAAAGTCACAGAATCATAAAATCATAGAATTGTCTGGGTTGGAAGGGACCTTTGAGATCATCTAGTCCAACCATCAACCTCACTCTGCTAAAACGCATCACTAACCGGTGTCTCTGAGCACTATAGCAACCCATCTTTTAAATCCCTCCAGGGATGGTGCCTCAACCCCTTCCCTGGGCAGCCCATTCCAATTCTTAATAACCCTTTCCATGTCAAAATTTCTCCTAATCTCCAATCTGAACCTCCCCTGGTGCAACTTGAGGCCATTTCCTCGTCCCATCACCTGGGACTTGGGAGAAGAGACCAACCCCCAAAGTCAGTGGAGCTTTTGCCATAGGCTTTGATGGGCATAAGGGATGTAATTTCTGCTTAACCCCCCACTTAAAGTAAATAATAAATTTTTGGTTTTTATGTTTTAAGTTTGCAGGATTTCATCCTAAGGATGCTATCTGGAAAATACGGAATGGAAGAGCATTTTCCTTATGAAATTATGACACTCTGTCGACATGTCTCAAATTTGTCAACAGTTGGCAGGAATATCTGAAAAACACTTAACAAATTGGAAGAGCTGCATGTTATTTTGCTTGAACCTAAAAGGTTTCAGTCCTGCCGTGCTCAAGCAAACAAAAAGTCTGTGAAATTTTACTTGAATAAACACTGCAGGCTGGTGCTAACTTGTTTTTGGTACTGACACAGCCCAGCAATTGGCCAACGAAGAAAACACCAGACAAGGAAAACAATGTGAGAGGTGCTATAATATATAGTCCTGCCTTTTGAGCCAGTAAGACAAAACCAAACATGAGTTTTGAAAAAATATCACAAGAGTTTTTAGGCAGGAAATATCACTTCACAATCTGTACATTTACCCAGCACAGTAAGACCAATCCTCCATCAAAGGCACTAGAACATTTTACAATGGAGACCAACCATGGTTTTATGATTATTGTCATCAGTTCAAGTAACCAGCACAAATAGCTACAGAGAAAAAGCAAGCTTGCAGAATATCTCAAAGTGAAAAAAATAAGCTATTAAAATTAAGACAAACAAACTAGAAAAAAATCTCAAGCCACAGAGAATCGTTCCAGGTATTCATTTTACATGCATTTAGGGTGAAGCACCATCCAAAGGAAAAATGCTAAATACCATAAATGTGCATCTATCCCTATGTTCATTGGAGGCTTTCAACTTTTCCCTTTCCAAAAGCATAGCCACGGTGAAGATGGATGAGTCCTTTCTCTTTTCCTTGATTTATTATTTTATCCTCTCAATTTTATTCTGCTCCCCCCATTTTTTGTTTTTTTTTTTGACTCTGTTGAACTGTTAAACTAGATTTTGCAATCAGATTCTCCCTACCTTTCAAATCACAGCTCATAGGAGCACAAACAGGATCCAAACCACTTTCATTTTTATACTGCTTTCTGAGTATATCGTGTGAATGGTGCACATGGTACCACACAGGACACGATCACAACAGAGATATCAAAGTGTTCAAACCCAGTGAATTTGTCTCTCATACGTCATGAGATGTGCATAAAAAAGAAAATTAGAATACAACTGAAATACGACTGAAAACTCCTCAGTTCTTTCCTCTTATTCAGTTAGTGAAGAGTATGCCATAAAAATAGAAACTTTACTAGACTTGCAAGCTTTACATTTCAACTGTGAAGGCAGGGAAGACACAGCTGAAGCAGAATGATAGCTGCTGCTTGCATGATTCTGGGATCTGGAGTCTGAAGAGAAATATGTTCTCACAAAACTCCACGTGATACAGCAGGATACCTGAGCTAAAAATTGGAAATCTGAGGATGCTGCTCAAGGGAATTTAACAAGGCTGACAGGAACAGAGGGAAGGTACTTTCTATTTCCCTAGGAAATCAACCAGAGGAAATTCATAAGCAGAAGACAGTAACATGATCAAAAGATGACAGAGAGCTCTACTCATCCTTCACCATACACAACTTCACGACTACTCATACCATAGCCCAGACTTGGATAAGATCAGATAATGGATGAAAAAGAGGAAAGTAAAGAAACAAGATAGAAAAGATGCTGGTGAGCACCTGAGAACTTGCAGCCATGATACTGTCTTCTTCACCTAAACATCCATAAAAGCATTTGGTCTGTGAAGTCCACTGTTCACAAGAGCTTCTTCCTCACACACACTTGGGAGCAGACATCATGTCAACTCCACTTTACAGGCTAAAAGCTCGACCTCCAGTTTGAACTTCCCATCTGGACATCCTTGACAGTCTTTACCTTGCGATTCACCCCTCCTAAAACAGGTGACTATGACAGGGTAGATGAATCAGGCTGTGGAAACCCAGGACCGATTAATCTTGCCGACTGCGAGGAAGTGATGGGAGGAGGTTAGGCCCAGGCATCCGGCTGCCCCACCGCTGCCTGGTGAGACAAATCCCACCTGGGCTCTGACCTTCCAGCTCCCTGAGCAGGCTTTCTTCCATCTGTGGTTCCTTCCTGGCAGCCAGTGACCTCGCTTCTGACTTCTGTGTTTGCCCTCTTCACCTTCCCCTGATAAAAGTGCCCCACACCATACTTCTACTATAATAACATAAAAAAAAAAAAACCCTTCCTCATGAAGTCTCCTCAACAGCATAGACTATTGCAAGTAAATCAAGCCTGTCCTCTACACTGGCTTCCCAAGGGACCCCAAAGAAGATGAGATTCCTCAGCTTACCGTAGCTAAAAAACATGCCCAATGTTCGGAGGTGATAACCACAATAATAACATCATTCCACAGACACACCGGAGCCTTCCAGAGCATGAACCTTGTTTGTGTAGGAAATCGGGGTATGGCATCGCCGAGAAACAATCCTCACTGTCTTCTCTTCCAACCGCAAAGCTGCGAGCTTCTACCTGCCATCTCCACACAGGGAAGAGAAGCACAAACGACTTAAAAACCCAACAGTAAGTCTGTGTGCAGTAAGACAAGGAACAGGCTTCGCTCAGCTCGGTGGAGCTTGGAAAAGGTACGGCTCCTGAGGAACACGGAGGACAAATCGTCCTGAGGTGGAGCAGAGGAAAGCTCGATTTATATTTATGCCCCCCCAAATCCCATTTAGCAGGTCAAGGTGTGATTAATTTGCTCTACCACGTTGGGTCATGTGTAAGAGGATGTGCTGAGCCCTAATATATGAGCAGCCTAATATCATTCACTATATCAAACCATTAAAAGCTGCTTCTTCCAGAGCCCAGCCTGCCCAAGGAGGTTACAGACAGCCAGCAATCTACCTTTGGTGTACGATCTTAGATGGGACTGTATCACTCCTTATATCTATTCATAAAGAACAGAAGCAACGGCCAGAGAACACACACTTTATTAAAAAATTCTTGGATCACACATAAATTCTTTCGGTATTGATATTCTTTATGTGCCACACAAAGAGCTGCCTATCTTTATACCCAGGCAATTTCCATGGAGCAGGGAGAAAATGTGTTGGCTTCAGAGCCACAGATGCATTATACATTTATACGTACTGCTCTGGAAAGCTTTTTATAAGCCCAGGAATCAACCTGTGATTGATTGGTGTGCTCTGCTCCTTCTGGGCTAAGGTCAGCGGGCCATATTCTGCAGCCCTTACCCAGTTGCCTCTGGGTTTTTTACTGCCTGAGTCTGGGAGACATCAGTGAGAAACCTGCCTTCAGCAAGAAGAGCTGAATAAAAACTTCAAAACCTGGTCCTGTAGTTGGTCTGTTATCTTTTGACAAAATCTGCTGAGACTTGTGGTAACGAAACGAGGCTGTAGCGTCTCCCAGACCCTGGGTTTTGAACAGCAGAGACTGAAACACGGAGCCAAATCAGCAGCAATTCTTTCCACACCCCAGATAGAGAAAAAAAAAAAACCCAAAAAACCAAAACCAGGAGTCTACTCTGCAGGGAAGGACAAGGACTCCTTGTCTCTTCCCAAGGGTGTAAAGAGGTGAACTTTGCCATGTGGCCTGCAGGCAGCAAATGTGAGCACCTCAGGGCTGGAAGAAGCTCAGGGACTTCCTGAGGTGCCTTCCTCCCCAGGGCTCTACCAGGGACTCCCTCTCCTATGGGGAAGGGAGGATGAGCAGGAATGCTGCTCCTGACGCTGAGCAGCTGCTTGGCAGAGGATAAGAGGTGTCCTTGCAGGTAGGCCAGCCTCAGGATGCTGTGGGGCTTCACCAAAGGAAAACCAACACCAGTGCTCAGAGCAGGGCAGTCCAGCCATGAGCATTTCAGGCCAGCTTCCAAATATGCTTGAGATGGGCCTTTTTGGGAGGCGAGTGAAGCACTGCCGAGTCTGTAGGTGATAAAGGCATGAGCCACAGGAATGAAGTCTGCTTTGGAGGAAGAGTAACCAGAGATAAATGTGAAGGGGCTGACCTGCTGGAGATCAGCTCTGAGGAAAAAGACCTGGGAGTCCTGGTGGACAACAGGATGACAATGAGCCAACAATGTGCCCTCGTGGCCAAGAAGGCCAATGGCATCCTCGAGGTCATCCTCCCCCTCTGCTCTGCCCTGGTGAGGCCCCATCTGGAGCACTGGGCCCATTTCTGGGCTCCCCAGTTCCAGAAGGACAGGGAACTGCTGGAGAGGGTAGAACAGAGGGCTACAAAGATGATGAGGGGCCTGGAGCATCTCTCTTAGAAGAAGAGGCTGAGGAACTTGGGTCTTTTTAGTCTGGAGTAGAGAAGACTGAGGGGGGAATCTGACCAACACCTATAAATACTTAAAGGGTGGGTGTCAAGAGGATGGGGCCAGTCTTTTTTCAGTGGTGCCCAGTGACAGGACAAGAGGAAATGGGCACCAAGTTGAACATAGGAAGTTCCATCTAAACATGAGGAGGAGGAACTTCTTCACTTTGAAGGTGGCAGAGCCTGGAAGAAGCTGCCCAGAGAGGTGGTGGAGTCTCCATTTCTGGAGACATTCCAAACCCACCTGGACACGTTCCTGTGCAACCTGCTCTGGGTGTCCCTGCTTTGGCAGGGAGGTTGGACTAGACGATCTCCAGAGGTCACTTCCAACCCCGTATCATTCTGTGAGGAAAAATGTCCTTCTCGATTAGTCTGGGATTCCAGTTATCCGGCAAGAAATGGAAAGCTAACCAGAACAGGGATCATGAGTAATAAGTGGCAGGTACACACCCTCCCAAAGGGGCAGATATTATCCCTACCATAACTCCTGATTGTTTTCCCCGTGTTATTAGCAGCAACGTGTTCTTATCTGGATGGCAGTGCAGCCAGCTGGCCCCGCTCCATGCCCCAGCCTGCCATGCCAGGGGAGACAACCAACCCTTCGAACCACATCGGTAAAGACAAAAACACAGAGCTGCCTTTTTATCCAGAAAACCAAAGAGGTGCAGCAACCCACACGTCCTCACTGCCTGCCCCATCTACACATAAACCCACCCACGCCCTGAAGAGGGTCTGGCAGCTCCGAAAGCGGAGGAGAAACCCTCCTGTGTCTAGGGTCCAACAGATAAAGGACCTCAGATAAAGGACAGGGAAGCTTTGGGTGGACTGCTCTGCCTTCAGCAGGTTCCTTTGCACTTACTCCCAGGGAAGTAGTGAAGCTGCTTCTACTCAGTCTCCATTCCATGGGCTGAGAAACCCCCTCTGTCTATAGGGGCAAGGCCTCTTCTTTTTTTTTTCTTTCTTTTTTTTTCTTTCTTTTTTTTTCTTTCTTTTTTTTTCTTTTTTTTCTTTCTGTTTTGCAGAACATCAAAGGTGCCAGAACATGTTCTGGCTTGTGCAACAGACCCACAGTGATTTTTATCACGCTGAATAAAATATATCGAGCAGCAATGTTTTCCTGATAAAGGATGTAGAATTAGGGGATTCGTACAACGAAATCTCAAGTCTTTGTTACTTCTGGAGTTATCTCTTTAGTGTGCGACTGAGAGCAGAGCATCACTCTGCCAGACATGATACTCATGAAGCTGAAGTTTATACCATTTAGTCTCTCTCAGTGCCAATCTTACTTCACCTCACCTCTCAAAAAGCTGAAGATTTCACTTTTTTTTTCTCTCTTAACTGAAAGAAAGAAAAAAATTTCCACCAAGGCAACCCTGATGACGACCAATGGGCTGCCAAGAAAAATAAAATAAATACGTGTTTCTCTGAAACAACGCTTTCCTTCCCCACAACACTGACCTCTGAGACAAGGATTGCTTTGAAAGCATCATCCTCCTCACGCTATTTAAAGCTGGGGGTAGGGAAAAGCTTTTCAAACAAGTGTCAGGCTGGACATGGTCCACCTTTCATCATATTTCAAATGGATTGCCTTTGAAATGCAGGTAGAGTAAACCACCTGACTGACACCCACCTTCTCACATCATTTGCTAAGGTTTTTCTTATCGGATAGATACGTTACGTCTGTTATTGAAGAGCCAACCATACACGGGCTCGCGGTCCCGCACACAGACACCCAGTATTTCTCAGCTAATACCTCGGTACATTTGTGGCTGGGCCAGAGTCCAAATTTAGGAGGGGGAAAAAAATGTGCTTTGAAAGTTAAAATTGTCAAAGATAGAGTACCCAGACAAACAAAACTTTGTGCGGGGTGAATATCTAAATACCCAAGCTGGCTCTGAGAATGTCAGCCTTAATCTCTTTGTGAATACGTTTCTACATTTCCCTTCCCATCTCCTTTACAGCACTCAGAACTTTTCCTTGCTGAAATTGTGCTACGGCATACAAACCAGGAGAATCTCAGTTTGCTCTCATTTTGCTTTCCAACATGAACAACATTAAAAAAAAAAAAAAGGAAAACACACATTTTTTAATTCTTTAAAGCACTGGCGTTGGGAAGGGATTCTTTAAAAATGAGTGCGCTTGGTTTTCATCACACCAGAGCACACTCAGAGCAATTCTGCTGAACTCATTGAAATTATCTCTGTGTGAATCTGGTTTCAGTGAGACAGACTTCAACTAAAACAAATAGATATTTTTTTGACCAGCCGCTGTCAAGCTAATGTCTTTTTGTGAGCAAACTCAGAGGGCCAGACTCGCAACCAATTTCGATGTCATTGCATTTGCTTACATTAGTGGTACATTTGGCTCAAGCATCTTTTCAAGTGGTGTATTAGCCAGACAGTAGATCAATAAACAACACAGATAAACAAGTATCTTCCTTAGAAGTGTGCGAGCATTTCTACAGAGGAAGGAATATGACCGTTAGGATGTTCTTCAAACTGTAAACACGTCATTATCCAGATGTTTAATTCCCCTCTCAGACGGCACAATAATAAATACAAATAAACGCTTAAAAAAAAATCTGGTTAACATTCTTCTGAGCAATTTATCAAACACTCATTTTTTCAAGGCAAGGAAATTCTATTTGCATTCTTGCTTCTTCAGTACCACGCACTCGATATTTTTGGTCAAATGAGCCTCAAGGCTGGCCACACATTGAACAACCTCAGCTCTCTGCCGACTCAGACAACATTTCCACCAGTAACCTATCCAAGGGGTGGCTCATACACAATTACAATCAAAGACTCATAGAATGGTTAGAGTTGGAAGGGACCTTAAAGGTCATCGAGTTTCAACCCCCTGCCCTGGGCAGGGACACCTCCCACCAGACCAGGTTGCTCCAAGCCCCATCCAGCCTGGCCTTGAACCCCTCCAGGGATGGGGCAGCCACAGCTTCTCTGGGCATCCTGTTCCAGTGTCTCACCACCCTCACAGGAAAGAATTTCTTCCTGGTATCTAATCTAAATCTCCCCTCTTCCAATTTAAAACCATTACCCCTTGTCCTATCACTTCACTCCCTGACAAAGTGTCTCTCCCCATCTCTCCTGTAGCCCCTTCAGATACTGGAAGGCTGCTATAAGTTCTCCCCAGAGCCTTCTCCAGGCTGAACAACCCCAGCTCTCTCTTTTAGACAGAATACAGTGACACAAACTGTCCAACTCACTCTTTTTACATCTTCAAAGGATGTCTTTTGAAAAGATTTTTGCTTATTTATGAAGATTTTAATAGGCACAATGCAATTCTGGCCAACATACCCACGCAGGACACTCAGTAGGAATGTAGGAATCTGTTTGGTGTTTATAGGAAACCCACGGCCATTAAGCAACTGATCTTTGTCAGTTCCACGAATCTCACCGAAAACAAGTTCACTCTGTTCACGCTGCCTCTCCTTCCTCCTGCAATCTGCAGCACCACTGAAATACCTGGAGCTCCTGAATCCATTTATTTTCCATCCTCTGGCTACTTGCTGCCCCGGCAGGCTTTGCCCCGTCACTCACAGCAGGAAAAGCTTTTAAAACTGGTGGGGAATAACAGGACCAGGCAAGGAAATTCAGCTCCAAACGCAGAGATGTGACTGGCAATGGGAGAGATTCTTCAGGGAATGATGGAAAGCGTTAGGGGTGGAAGGAGGAGAGAAGGCATAGGAGTGGAAAGGAGTCAGATACCTGGCTGGAAAACTCAGGAAATGGTAAAGCAAAAAGAAAAAAAAAAGGGAAAGGGAGGTTAGAAGTACATTAGTCCACGACTGGCACACTTTCATGAGCTAGTTACAGCAGCAGGATGGATTTGGGATGAAGGAGCTGGCTAATATGGGAAGAACAGGAAGACTTCAATATTAAAAAAAAAAAAAAAAAGGAAATGCAGTGGGAAAGGAATACATATTATTTCGCTTTGACTCATTTCTTTTGCCTTCGGTGGTTTTTTTTTTTCAGTAAGACACGGCAGGGATTTGCTCTGCCAGGGGCACTTCACTGTGCTGCTCCTCTCTGGTTGTACTGGTCCCATTTCCAGCTACGAACTGACCTGGGGGCTGAACCAAGGGGAAGAGCTGAGCTGGGGGCATGGTCAGGCAGTGATGACCCAGGCAATTAAAATGCACAGAAGAAACGTGTATTTTCTACAAGGAAGTACCACTTTTCTGAGTGTTCTGCCACAAAACAACGAAGAGGCTGCCGTGGCATCCAGCCGCTACAAAAACTTCGAAAGAGCCCATTTGTTTAGACACGTAAGAGTTTAAACTTCAATTTTCCTAACCTCTCCAGGTTCTAGCTAAAGCTGTTCAGGAGGAAAACATACTGATTCCTGCAGTTCCATAAATGCTACGATTTCAAACGTCAGGAACTCTCACTTTTAATATTTCTCTTCTTTAGGTATTTTATATTCCAAGAGCCCATTTGTTTAGACACGTAAGAGTTTAAACTTCAATTTTCCTAACCTCTCCAGGTTCTAGCTAAAGCTGTTCAGGAGGAAAACATACTCCTGCAGTTCTGTAAATGCTACGATTTCAAACGTCAGGAGCTCTCACTTTTAATATTTCTCTTCTTTAGGTATTTTATATTCCTTTTTTTTTTTTTTCCCCTACATGTTTGGAGATTGTCCAAAGAAATTAATTAAACTTGAAGGACATGATATTTGTTTCTTGTTTCAACCTCTTTCCCAGATTCCTGCTGCTGGGCGTTGCCCTTAATTAACAGCATTTTTGTTTGAAATCACATACTTAATGATCCCTATGTTCTCACTCTTTTGTTTGGTTTAGGTTTTTCCTATTTCCTTCTACTGTTTCTTTTTGTTGTTGTTTTGCTGTTGTTAAAAAATGCAAGTTCATTTATCTGCAAAGACTATACTGTTTATCCAAGTGAATACTATCTTCAAGCAGAAAAAGAAAAGCCAGGCCAATTTTTCTCCTTCTTTACTGTCTCAGCTTAATAGCTCTGTGGTTTCTATTTTTTTCCCCCCTTTTTGTGTGTGTTTCTAATTCCAGCTGTGCAACACACATCAAACCAGGCTGTGGTTATACTTCTTGGTAAACTATGCTACTTAACATTTCATTTAAAAAACAATTAGTCGTTCTTCCCCCCAAGAAAACAAAATGAGACTACAGTAATATTCTTTCAGCTATATTCACTGATACTGGTTAATTGATTTCCGCTGTACATTAAAAAAGCATTTTTTTTTTCTGTTTTGTTGGCCGCACCAAATCTTTTAAATGTAATTAATGTTTCAAAAGGTAAACTGATTCAATTAGGATAACTTTTCAATGGAAATAGTGAGATGAATCAATGATCAGAGGGCTGGAGCACCTCTGCTATGAAGACAGGCTGAGAGAGCTGGGGTTGTTCAGCCTGGAGAAGAGAAGGCTCCGGGGAGACCTTATAGTGGCCTTCCAGTACCTGAAGGGTCTTCAGGAGGGATGGGGAGGGACTCTTTGTCAGGGAGTGGAGCGATAGGACGAGGGGTAATGGTTTTAAATTGAAAGAGGGGAGATTTAGATTAGATATTAGGAAGAAACTCTTTCCTGGGAGGGTGGTGAGACCCTGGCCCAGGTTGCCCAGGGAAGCTGTTGCTGCCCCCTCCCTGGAGGGGTTCAAGGCCAGGCTGGATCGGGCTTGGAGCAACCTGGTCTGGTGGGAGGGGGGTTGGAACTCCATGATCTTTAAGGTCCTTTCCAACCCAAACCATTCTATGATTCTCTGATTCTATGAAGAGGAAAGCGTTTTTCAAAGTTAGTTGAAGGATCTCGTGTGACTTCCCCACGAGAGGAAAGCTGCCCACTTTAAACCAGCTGAGTTTCATCAATAAAAGGGGAATGGGGCTGAGTGGAATCCCTCTGGAGCTGAGCTGCTTGCCAAAATATTTTATTTCTCAAGGTAATTTAAAAAACCTTTTTTATTTTTAAATATAAAGACACTTCTCCCCACCCCTGCCCCGCCACTCCCTATAGCCAGCTCCATTTTATCAAAGAAGAGCAAACAAAACATTTTTCTAAAAACTATCTGATGCACTCTTTAGGAGTGCAAAATCAAGAGGAATTGTTGCAATGGAGAACTGATGTGACTGAAGTATAAAATGTTTGAGGGCTGCATTATGGCTTGAACAAAAAATAAGGTTGCACCACCTTCCAGAAGTTTTGTTCCTTGGGGCCTCCTTTGTTGTAGGTGGACAATAACACGCTGCTCATCTGCCCAGTAACCATCTGAGATAGCACTGGTGTGAGATGACCTCCTGAGGCCAGTAACTGGGTGGTAAAGCCAACAATCCCTCCTCACCCCCCTGCTCTGCAGATGCAGCAGGGAAAGGACTCCTCTTTTTTCGGTCTGTGTGAGGATGGATGGTGACTTCCCACAAGGAGGAGCGTGAGGAAAACCATCCAGCTCAGGCACTGCAAGCTGGATGAGGGCTCTGAGGTCTGGAAGAGCCCAGGACTAACACCTACCAGCTTTAAAGCCCCTACCCACTTTAACAGTTGACAAGAGCAACAACTCTGTTTTATGGGACCCTAAAATCGTTCTCCCTTTTTCATTCAGGAGCGAGATAATGTTACCCTGAAACCAGAGAGAAACAGTAATTCTACTTGCCATGTCCAAAGCTAGTCAGTTTTTAAGTACAGGTTTATACAGTCCCTGCTGGAGCCCCAAAACCCAGGAAAATCTGTTCTTTGTGAAGGCTTTGGGTCATATGTCCATCCATCTGAGTGCATGGGACCCCAATGATACCCCCCTTGTGGGACTGACACGCAGGACAAAACCAGCGTGCAGCCCCTTTTAAGCTGTGTTTCTCCACTGGACAGCTTTCAACCTGAAGCTGGAAATGGCTTAAAATGCAGGCCCTGCCTGATTCATGCCCAAATTCCCCCCACTGATGCCACTGAGGAAGGGTATGGAGGAAACCATCCAAGCAGGAGGTGTCGCTTGGGTGAAGCTTTTCCTTAATCATCAGGAACGACATCTGCTTTTGGTGAAGACAACTCAGGTCAGCTAAAAGGTGAGGGGGAAACGAGCTCCTGCTTTCACCTCTGAAGTGAGTAGGTAATTACTTATCTTTCTTTTTAAAGCAGGAATCATATTCCTTTTACATTCAGATAAGGGAAATGGAAAACATCCAGCACAATACGCTACCCATCCTCCAGCAGACCACAGGAGTCAGATGGATGCCAGCACTGAAGGAGGCTCACTTAGGCAGACCTGGGAAAAACCACTGAAAAGAGCTTTTCCAGAATCCAGTCTCCCCCCCTACACACACACACACAGAGTTGTGCAATGGAGAATTACGAAGTCCCTGAGAACATGAGTTAGCAGAGCGTGCACGACGCTCAGAAATGCCTACGTAGCCAAACTGAAAGGACTGGGTTTTACGGAGTGGTCAGCCAAAGAGACTTTGGGTTGATGTAATATTTGTAACTTGATAATCTGCTTGAGAAACGAGACGAAGAACTTCCTGGAACTATTTTAAACCGCCCTGGAGACTGCATGTGTATTTGCAGCTGAACAGTTAAAATAAATCCACGTTAGAAAAACATCAAAGTCTTCATTAGTTGAGCTTAACGCGCAACACAAAGCCCGTCTCTCTTCTGGAGCTCAGCAGTTTGGCTAACAGGCCAGACAGCATTGTTGACAATACAAATTACTGACTAATTCCTTTCACACACCTTGATAAGGAGATAAGATAAAACCAGACAGGCTACAGGTGTTTACATTGGTGTGACACCTTGGTCTCCCTGATCCTACCATGTCCTGCTCTCTGCTCATCTGCCAAGGACTGCCAATACATTTGAGTTCAGGAGACATTAAGTGAAGATACGAGCAGCATGAGGAAGAGGAAGGGAGAATGACCGCTCCTCACACGCAATAACACTGCTCAGACTACGAAACAGTGAAAGGTGGATGACTCTTTTCTCCTGATGAGGCTGAGCCATGGGAGTGGAGGAGGATGAGTTGGACAGGGAGAAGGAACGAAGCAAAACAAAAGGCTTTCCTCCCTGAGTCAGGAAAATGGAGACTCTTCCTGCTCCCGGCCCTGCCTAGACACATCATTCAGTTTAATTCATCCTTGGGGATGAATTGCCTGTGTTGAGGCAAGTCCACTCCAACAAACCTCTTTGCTGTCTCAATCCTGCAAACTGCTGATCAGACTCAAGGCTATCAACTGTAAATTGATAAATTCCAGTTTACAACTTGGAATTGAAAAAAATTTACTCTATCAGAGCCTTAACAAATTAGGCAAGTACACAGACACTCACCTTCCCCACCTCCTTCCCCAAATTCCCACTGGGAACAGATGTTCAAGGCTCCCTATTCCAGCATCATCATTCCTGTTACAGAATCACAGGATGATACGGGGTTGGAAGGGACCTCTGGAGATCACCTAGTCCAACCCCCTGCCAAAGCAGGTCCACCCAGAGCAGGTTGCACAGGAACGTCTCCAGGTGGGTTTGGAATGTCTCCAGAGAAGGAGACTCCACCACCTCCCTGGGCAGCCTCTTCCAGGGCTCTGCCACCCTCACAGGGAAGAAGTTCCTCCTCATGTTTAGATGGAACTTCTTATATTCAAGTCTGTTATCACATCTAGCTTTTATATGACACGGAGCAAAGACAGTTACAGTTCTGGTAAGAAGATCACATATTCATTATGCCTCATGACATCCCACACAAAGCTGTACCAGCGTGTTTTCAGAAGGTAGAAGGAAGGTGCAAACACAATAGAAATAATAATCAAGCAACCTTAAGCAGTGGGGGAAGGAAATGAGCTAATTTCCAAATGCTCGGTGCCCGGTCGTGGAGACCCAGGGCAGGTAAACAGGAAAAGAGAGGAAGGAGGAGGTCATTACACCTTTGGCTAGAGAAGCTTCTCGGGGCAGTTGTTTGGAGTGGCTACTGCACTTATCTTTAAGAGGTGAGGGAAGATGTAGGCTGAAGGACTGCCTGAGGCAGGGCTAGTCCTGGAACGAGTTATAGAGTCCATACAGCTGGCCATAGAAGTTAGTTGAAACACTGTGATGACTTTGGACTACACATAGTCCTGCTAAATGCATATTTTTTTTCTTCTAAATTTCTGGAATTTTACATTGTTGCAAATCTACATTTTTAATTCCTACTTTCATTTATAAGCAAAAATGTGCCTTGGCTAGGGATAAAATTCATTCTCAGCAATCTGACTCACGGTACACTCACGGGGAGAAGAGGAAACCTCCCCAATCTCTGCTCCCTCACACCTCATTCCATTTATTTTCCTTTGAATAGTAGGGGCTGAAATCTGGAAGAACAGTAGGTTCAGAGCCACTGAACGGGGCTAGACTGACTCTGGTGAGTCAGTCGTGATGTGCAGAACGGGGCTAGACTGACTCTGGTGAGTCAGCACTCCTGTGATATGCAAGAATCATAAAATCATGGAATGGTTTGGGTTGGAAGGGACCTTAAAGGTCATCCATTTCCAGCCCTCCTGCCCTGGGCAGGGACACCTCCCACCAGACCAGGTTGCTCCAAGCCCCATCCAGCCTGGCCTTGAACCCCTCCAGGGATGGGGCAGCCACAGCTTCCCTGGGCAACCTGTTCCAGTGTCTCACCACCCTCACAGCAAAGCATTTCTTCCTGAGATCTAATCTAAATCTCCCCCCTTTCAGTTTAAAACCATTACCCCTTGTCCTATGGCTACACCCTCTGACAAAGAGTTCCTCTCCAGCTCTCCTGTAGCTCCCTTCAGATATTGAAAGGCCGCTATAAGGTCTCCCTGGAGCCTTCTCTTCTCCAGGCTGAACAACCCCAGCTCTCTCAGCCTGTCTTCATAGGAGAGGTGCTCCAGCCCTCTGATCATCTTTGTAGCCCTCCGCTGGACCCATTCCAACAGGTCCATGTCCTTCCTGTGCTGAGGACTCCAAAGCTGGACACAGTACTCCAGGTGGGGTCTCACAAGAGCACAGAGGTAGAATCACCTCCCGTGACCTGCTGGCCACACTTCTCCTGATGCAGCCCAGGATGTGGTTGGCTTTCTGGGTTGCCAGTGCACACTGCTGGCTCATCTGGTCCCAGTACTGACCCCCGAGGAACACCACTCGTTACTGGCTCCCTCTGGATGGCATCCCTTCCCACCAGCGTATTGACTGTGCTGCACAGCTTGGTGTTGTCAACAAACTTGCTGAGGGTGCACTCTATCCCACTGTCCATGTCTCCAACAAAGATGTTGAACAGCACTGGTCCCAGTACTGACCCCCGAGGAACACCACTCGTTACTGGCTACCAATTGGACATTGAACCATTGACCACAACCCTTTGAGTGTGGCCATCCAGCCAGTTCCTTATCCACCAAGTGGCCCATCCATCAAACCCATGACTTTCCAATTTTGAGCATTCACCAGAAGAGAGTGTTGCCATGTCAAGGCACAAAGATGGGCTTTTCTTCATACTGAGGATATTGGGAGTTGCCGGGGTCATATTCCATAAAGAGATTTGGGGTTCTGGTGCTCAGCCATGGAATATCAGTACTGACCCCTGGGGAACACCACTCGTTACTGGCCACCAATTGGATATTGAACCATTGACCACAACCCTTTGAGTGCAGCCATCCAGCCAGTTCCTTATCCACTGAGTGGCCCATCCATCAAACCCATGACTTTCCAATTTTGAGTGCTGCCATGTCAAGGCACAAAGATGGGCTTTTCTTCATACCGAGGGTATCGGGAGTTGCCAGGGGCATATTCCATAAATTTGGGGTTGTGGTGCTCAGCCATGCAATACGCCAGTCAGGCAGCCTGCTGGGAGAGGCTCTGTGGGTCATGATCCAGGGAAAAGTTGTCATTTTTCCCTGCAAAACTTGTCCTAGGGGTGAAAGCAAAGGATGCTTAGGACACCACCCCATCCCTGCTGATTAGCACAGGCCCTGCAACAGTTAGGCACCTGAAAAGCCCTTAAGTCTCTTAGTGGATCTTCTCTTAAGCCTTAAAAAGGTAAGGAGGTAGGGCCAGGGAATCTGAGGAATTTGTTGATGAAGTGACTTCCACCAGTGGGAATTTCACGGGCTCCTGGACCCAGCTGTCCCAGTGGGCATTGTGGCCATAGGGCACCCTCGGTAATACGGGCTGTCTTCCCCCACAGATCAAGGGAGATGCTGGCACAACGAAGTGTAATTTAAATTCTCCTGCTCCTGTTTTAGGAGAATTCCTATCTTTGAATTTTCATTTAATTCTCCTTTTTCCTTTGCTGCTTGTATTATTCTCTCCTTATCCCAATAATCCCAAAGTGTTATTTTCTCTCTAATTTGTTCCCACAGATGGCAGGGTAGGGAAATCGAAAACAGAAGTCGGAGACCTTGGGAGTATAATGAAAATGAAATCATGTGTCTCCAGATTAAAAAGAGGAAACGTATTAAACCTTTAAAAATACAGATTAATCAATTATGTATGCAAAAGAGGACACAAGAATTACAGTCATGAAAAGCGGAAGGAAATTCAGAAGTACAGTATATGCCTCTGGGATCCTCCTGACTCAAATCCAGCAAAGGGATGTATTTTCCCTCCATGCATGCCCATAAATCCCATGAATGTCAAAGGGACACTGTTTAATTTAGAAGAGGCCCAAAATTTAGGTTTAGAGAAAAGAAAAAAGAAAAGAGGTTTCACAAAACATTATCAGGACAGCAACAGCTTTAAAAATTATAAGCACATTTCAGTGACCATTAAAAGGGGGAGAAAAAGAGGGAACAGAGCAACTTCTCTCACACTGGGACAATTCCCACACCAGAGACTACACTTTCCAGGCACTGATGTACTTGCTTCCATTACCACACTAGTGGGAGAGGCCTGTGGCACTCCAAATTGGAAGCACCAGGGAAGAATAGGGAGAAGCACCTTGGAAAGGACACCTCCTGCTCTTTGAGATAGTCTGATGGCTTGGCCTGGGTAGGAAAGAGAAGGTTCAAAATGCCACCACCTGAGTTTAGTGTTTAGCGTTCTGCTGTTGCAATCCCTGGGAGATATTCAGGGTGCCTTCTTCATAAGATCAAAAAGAAGGGGAAAAAAATAAATAATTAAGTGCCTATTTATACATGTGTGCTTGGAGGGCCAAATTTTTTTCCACCAAATTGTCTGGAGCACTGAACTAACTCTTAAAACTAACATAAAAATCACTCATCACAGCGTTACTGCTGTTTTCCTAGCATTCTTCTCTTCTCTTATTCCGACTAGGTTTCCAGGACCATGTCTTTTACCATGAGAAGCGAATACCTCATTGTTGTGTTGACAAATCACATAAATGTAGAATTTATAGCATTTTATATAGGAACACAGACTGACAGAGATCTCCTAGTGTTGTAAGTCCAAATCCTTATTGTCTCAACCGACCAGCAATATGTTAAGAACATTTTAATTAGTGTCAAAACGCAACCAACAGAATATTTTCCTTAGGTCCTCTTTCAAAAATTCTCAGAATTTACCCCATAATTACTGTAAAATTAGCAAGGCTTTCAAAATCTTGTCTTCAAAAGCTCTTGCAGGAGAGCTATTCTAGATCTTCACCACCCTGACCGTTCAAAAGCTTCTAGTTTTAAATACAAATATATTCACGACCAGCAGTATTCCTTTGGTTTTGTATCAACATTGACCTGAATAATGCTGAAATACTGCTTTCCCTACCTGCTCTGTATCCTCCCTACCTCCATGGAATTACGTACTTCTCCTCCCAGGCTTTGCTTTGCCACACCATCCTGCTTTCATCTCATCCATCGAACTTGCCACTCCCAGGATCATCCTACCAGTTTCTTTTTTGTATCTGTTCTACATTCAGCTAATGTCTCCTAATACATGAGAGCACAACTACAGACACAGTAATTCTAGCTGGCTCTTATTCCTACTTTACACAACACTATCACAAGTTTCCTATCTCTACTGGAAATGCCTCAGCAGTGCAATCGGGATGGCGTGTTACTGCTGTGCCCATGTATCCACCAGCCTTTTTCCACACTTGTCAGCAAGTCAAGAGCTCCTGGCCTAGGCCAGACATGCTAGTTATTAGACCCCAAATGAACATTTTCTACTGTCAACTATCATCCCCCTGCTACTACCTCACTTCTTAAAATCATTCATGCAATTCTTTCAGGAGGGTCTTCTGATCCTCCCCCGTATCGGCTATGACTTCCAATTTGGAAGGTATAGAGAACTTTGTGAATACAAATATAATTATAGCATTCATTAGGAAAAATATTAAATAAGGTCACTGACTGCTGATGAACCCTGGAAGCTACATCTTAGAAATCACCAAAAGTTTGTGTGTAGTTAAATAGAATCATAGAATCATAGAATTGTCTGGGTTGGAAGGGACCTTTAAGATCATCTAGTCCAACCATCAACCTAACTGATAAAAAACCATCACTAAACCATGTCTCTAAGCACTATGTCAACCCGGCTTTTAAATCCCTCCAGGGATGGGGCCTCAACCCCTTCCCTGGGCAGCCCATTCCAAGGCTTAAGAACCCTTTCCGTGGAAACATTTTTCCTAATCTCCAACCTGAACCTCCCCTGGTGCAACTTGAGGCCATTTCCTCTTGTCCCATCGCCTGGGACTTGGGAGAAGAGTTGAAGAGAGAACCACATATGTTACAGTCAGTCTTAGAAATAAAGATTAATAAGCACAAGAGAGGATTATACTGGTGCCAAAGGAGATTTTAGTTCTGGCCTTCTTCTTGTCTCCAAGGAACCTTTAGGTCTGCATAAACTGTGAAAGACAAATACCTTTTCTTATCAAGGTATCTTTCTTTCTTCATAGTGTCAGAACTGTCCATACATAGTCCAGAACTGTCCATAGTTCACCTTTTATCCCATGCAGAAAGCAGCTTAACACTGTTGACATTACGGAAGCTGTCGTGTAAAGCAGAAAAGGTGCACATATAATATAATAAATAGTTATGACTATGGAGTTCAGGGGTTACTGAAGCTGTAGATCCCTGTAGAGTCTACGTTGACCGAGACTGGTGCTTGTTCTTTTGCTACAGGTCACATTACAGCTTGCAACAACTTCAAAATGTAAATATGCTGTTTTATCTTTGCCCATACACTGTCTGAAGCATCCACCAGTTTTAATGTTGAGCAGCAACTTCTTAGAAATAAAAATAAGTTTAACTCATACTAAAGTAGCAACGATTCTTTGAATCCCTGGGAACAGTTAGATAGCACAACCTAGTACATGATTTTGCGTAGTAAATTTTGTTTGCATTTAATTTATGTATGATTTACTTTTCTTTTAACATTATATATAGCTTTATTATTCCTACCGTTCTTCCCATGAAAAGTATATCAGCTGATGGGATTTTGACTCCAGAAGAAGGATTCTTTCTTCCCCTTCCGTACTTCTATATTTCCATCTTGATTTTTTTCCCCACTTCATTTCCTCCTCTTTTTTGGCTCCTTTTCTGATTTTCTGAATCCATTTACAAACTGCAATCCTATTTGGAGAAAAAAAATGAGTTAGTTAATTGCGTCAAATATACAGAAAAAAACAACCTGAAAAGATACTGCTAAGCAAACGTTATCCCAGTGTGTATATCTGAGGAAAACACTCCATCTTTCCATTTCCTGAAGAATCAAATGCTGTGATTTTTATGGAAGGAAGTAGAGTATATACTAAGAAAATTGTCTTTACTGCAACTTTAGAATTGTCTTGCACAATTTTGACATCGTTGCACAGTGGTGTCAACCCGCAGTAAATACTAAAGTTGTGCAGCTCTGCTCTTTGACTGAAATACAAAATAATTATCACACTCTTCAATAAAAGCTGAGCAATGTCACGATTATATACACACCCCATGCTAAACACCACACTAATTTAATCATCCATCAACCAGCAGCACTTCCCAAATTCCCTTTCCAACTCCTTTCAACGTTGAGGAATATATCCCTTCCCAAAGCTACACGCTGACTTTATGAGGCGACTTAAAAAAAGATGTTCAGCCATGGCAGAGACTATCGTGAAGGATGCAGAAGTGAGTATTTGGGGCAAGGTCCTATTACGTTAGGTGTCGACTCATTCAAATTTGGTTGCAGATGGATAATAGGTAGTGCAGTGTGATTTCCAGGCAGCAAATGGGGGTGCTGGGAAGAGATGCTGCAAGCTCTCGGTGGTTCTCAAGCTGTTTCCATCTCCATGATGTTGCCCTTCCAGTGACCTCCTTTCTTCCGAATTTATTTCAAGAACTAAAATAGCCTATCCAGGCTACTTTGAAATTAGTTTCCTTTAGGATCAGCTTAGCTGAAAAAAATTAAAATTAATATAAATTTGTGCAACAATAGTCATCCGTTCGCTCCTCTCCAGTTCCTAACCCAGAAGTTATTGTGATCTCTCAACCTTTTCATCCTGTATGCACTTAATTTATTAGCAAACACACCATGTTATGATTTTGTATAGTGCAGGATAGCTTTACTATAGTAACTGTAGGATGCTGTCCCAATAGCTTATTCTTACAGCTTCTGTCCCTTGAAATACAGATCAACTTACTAATGGTGACTGCCCCGTGAAGCTGCTACTCTGCCTTGGAGAGCCAACACAGATCCCTGACCTACCTGTGTTTACAGGATTGATTTCAATCTCTGTTCTTAAAATTCCCTTCATTCACCTACTTCGGTGTACTTTGTTGCTGATAAGCCTTTTTTTCCCCTATCTTTCTGCACCCTAACTCATGCAGTTTAGACCAAAAGCACTCTCTTTGTGTATTCTTTATAAGGCCGTGTAACAAAACGCCATCTGCAAAGATAAAATATTAAGATGCAATTTTAATCGGGCTGCTTGTCCCCCTCAGTTGATGCATCCCCAAATCCAACTATAAAATCAAGAAGTCAGATGTCTCTGCCGTTCCCTGAAAAGCACTACCAACACCCAATTATACATTCCCCTCGCCCCAAACTGCAGCTAATTTGCTTCTGCTCCATATAACACAGGCAACATTTGTTAAGTATCGCAATACAGGCACTATTCAATGGAAGTTTTAATGTCAATTCAAGACATTCATTAATTTACTGAAATTTTCCCCAAAATGCACACAGTTGACAACGTGCAAGAAAAGCTCGTCTCATTTTCGAAAGCACTCTCTTTGTGTATTCTTTATAAGGCCGTGTAACAAAACGCCATCTGCAAAGATAAAATATTAAGATGCAATTTTAATCGGGCTGCTTGTCCCCCTCAGTTGATGCATCCCCAAATCCAACTATAAAATCAAGAAGTCAGATGTCTCTGCCGTTCCCTGAAAAGCACTACCAACACCCAATTATACATTCCCCTCGCCCCAAACTGCAGCTAATTTGCTTCTGCTCCATATAACACAGGCAACATTTGTTAAGTATCGCAATACAGGCACTATTCAATGGAAGTTTTAATGTCAATTCAAGACATTCATTAATTTACTGAAATTTTCCCCAAAATGCACACAGTTGACAACGTGCAAGAAAAGCTCGTCTCATTTTGTACTGTTTCTTAATGACTGAAAGGCATGTGTTGATTTTTCACTTTGGTGTTTAGAGTTTATGCGGCTCGAAAGCTGGTATTTATGTTCCACAGCATGTTCAGAAGCGCCGAGGAAAAATAATTAATTTCACTTCTGAATAAACATCACAAGTCTCCCAAAGAGGGAAAAGAAAACTATTATTTGAAGGTGTTTGAAACCCTCGCTTTCAAACCTAGATGAAACTCAGAAGGTTGAACCCCCCCCGAGACTCCTGCCTCCCTCTCCCAGCAAAGAATTGCTCTCACGGAGCAGGAGGTCCTGGAGACCCAGCTCCCTGAGCAGGCTCTCAGGCAAGATGTTTGGAAAACGGGGCAAGATTTCATCACAACGTCGTGAGCACTTTGTCAGAAGGTTTTGGGAATGGGCAGGCTTCTGGAAAATAGTCTATTTTAAAGACACTAGCTTCTTTCTGATGGATTTTTGAGGAATTTTCTGCTGAAGTAGAGGCAATTCAATGGGGCGTCACTTTACGCAAGGATGACACCATGATGAACTTGAGATTTTTAAATCCAAACCAGAATGACTTAAGACACCTTTTAGTGAAGACTATCACCATGAACACAACGTGGCCTTCAACACTATTCTGATGAAAAATGAGCCCACTTATTTCTGGTTCCGTACTCTCCAATGCTCCTCTACCTTCAAAATAGGTCAATGCCACCCCAGAAATCCATATGCCTTCAGAACTTCTTTTTTTTTATATATTTTATTTCTTTTCAATAGTCTTCCACTGTCAAAAGATGCATTTTTCTATACAAATGTCCTGCTTCTTTAACCTGCACTGAAAATTGAGCTGCTTCAATTAGCGTGTCTTTTTGGTTTCTGTTTCTCGACTGCGTGTTCTTAGGTCTTCAAAGCAGATCTTCAGGGCAAATTCTTGTGGATATCAATTCCCAAGTGCATTTCCCACAAATAGCTTGTAAGATATATTTAAAAATCAGATATTTTGTTTAACATTCTTTCTAGCTGACCTTTCGCTTGTCACAGTGACCTCATCCTACCCTTTCTTCCAGCCTGTGTTTCCTCTTATCTGCTCCCTTCCTCTTTCCTTCACCTCTCATTCTCCTTTGGTTCTTTTCTTTCCTCACACTCCAAAAATGCCTTGTTTCTTCTCCTATCTAAAATCTCCCACCTTTAACCCTACTTACATCTATAATTTCCACCCCATCTCTCTTTTCCCTGTAAGCAGACCGAGATGCCCTTTGCAATAAATCTCTGAATTCCTCATTGCTGGTTCCACCTTGTATTCCCCACCTGCTCTCTTCCCCTTTCACGTTGCAGAAACCATAACGGCGGCTCCCTAGGTAAATCTCAGCACTCCTACTCCATCTTCACCTTCCTGGACCTGTCACTAACACTATCAAACAGACTCCTCTTCACCACTTCTCCCTTCTTGATTCCAATATTCTGGTATTCCTCCAAGTGTTTTACCTTCTCCTGCTTTCTGTAGGCATCCCATAAGATTGCCTTCTCTTTCTCTTCCACGCATTGTCTGTGGACAAACTCAATACACCCATGCAAAGAAATCATAATTTGCATAATATGGATTCAGAGTCCAAAGAGGGAAAAGAAAACTATTATTTGAAGGTGTTTGAAACCCTCGCTTTCAAACCTAGATGAAACTCAGAAGGTTGAACCCCCCCCGAGACTCCTGCCTCCCTCTCCCAGCAAAGAATTGCTCTCACGGAGCAGGAGGTCCTGGAGACCCAGCTCCCTGAGCAGGCTCTCAGGCAAGATGTTTGGAAAACGGGGCAAGATTTCATCACAACGTCGTGAGCGCTTTGTCAGAAGGTTTTGGGAATGGGCAGGCTTCTGGAAAATAGTCTATTTTAAAGACACTAGCTTCTTTCTGATGGATTTTTGAGGAATTTTCTGCTGAAGTAGAGGCAATTCAATGGGGCGTCACTTTACGCAAGGATGACACCATGATGAACTTGAGATTTTTAAATCCAAACCAGAATGACTTAAGACACCTTTTAGTGAAGACTATCACCATGAACACAACGTGGCCTTCAACACTATTCTGATGAAAAATGAGCCCACTTATTTCTGGTTCCGTACTCTCCAATGCTCCTCTACCTTCAAAATAGGTCAATGCCACCCCAGAAATCCATATGCCTTCAGAACTTCTTTTTTTTTATATATTTTATTTCTTTTCAATAGTCTTCCACTGTCAAAAGATGCATTTTTCTATACAAATGTCCTGCTTCTTTAACCTGCACTGAAAATTGAGCTGCTTCAATTAGCGTGTCTTTTTGGTTTCTGTTTCTCGACTGCGTGTTCTTAGGTCTTCAAAGCAGATCTTCAGGGCAAATTCTTGTGGATATCAATTCCCAAGTGCATTTCCCACAAATAGCTTGTAAGATATATTTAAAAATCAGATATTTTGTTTAACATTCTTTCTAGCTGACCTTTCGCTTGTCACAGTGACCTCATCCTACCCTTTCTTCCAGCCTGTGTTTCCTCTTATCTGCTCCCTTCCTCTTTCCTTCACCTCTCATTCTCCTTTGGTTCTTTTCTTTCCTCACACTCCAAAAATGCCTTGTTTCTTCCCCTATCTAAAATCTCCCACCTTTAACCCTACTTACATCTATAATTTCCACCCCATCTCTCTTTTCCCTGTAAGCAGACCGAGATGCCCTTTGCAATAAATCTCTGAATTCCTCATTGCTGGTTCCACCTTGTATTCCCCACCTGCTCTCTTCCCCTTTCACGTTGCAGAAACCATAACGGCGGCTCCCTAGGTAAATCTCAGCACTCCTACTCCATCTTCACCTTCCTGGACCTGTCACTATCACTAACACTATCAAACAGACTCCTCTTCACCACTTTTCCCTTCTTGATTCCAATATTCCAGTATTCCTCCAAGTGTTTTCCCTTCTCCTGCTTTCTGTAGGCATTCCACAAGATTGCCTTCTCTTTCTCTTCCACGCATTGTCTGTGGATAAACTCATACACCCACACAAACAAATCACAATTTGCATAATACGGATTGAGAGCTCTGTTCCATATCAATTTATTCCAGAGATGTCTCCTCCTCTCCAAATGGGGCTCTTGGTCAGCCTCTGGATATCACGTTTAGGGTGACTAGAAGCCCTGAACGTTCCTAAGTCCTACTCCATCTTCACCTTCCTGGACCTGTCACTAACACTATCAAACAGACTCCTCTTCACCATTTTTCCCTTCTTGATTCCAATATTCCAACATTCCTCCAAGTGGTTTCCCTTCTCCTGCTTTCTGTAGGCATCCCCATCTCTCTTTTCCCTGTAAGCAGACCGAGATGCCCTTTGCAATAAATCTCTGAATTCCTCATTGCTGGTTCCACCTTGTATTCCCCACCTGCTCTCTTCCCCTTTCACGTTGCAGAAACCATAACGGCGGCTCCCTAGGTAAATCTCAGCACTCCTACTCCATCTTCACCTTCCTGGACCTGTCACTATCACTAACACTATCAAACAGACTCCTCTTCACCACTTTTCCCTTCTTGATTCCAATATTCCAGTATTCCTCCAAGTGTTTTCCCTTCTCCTGCTTTCTGTAGGCATTCCACAAGATTGCCTTCTCTTTCTCTTCCACGCATTGTCTGTGGATAAACTCATACACCCACACAAACAAATCACAATTTGCATAATACGGATTGAGAGCTCTGTTCCATATCAATTTATTCCAGAGATGTCTCCTCCTCTCCAAATGGGGCTCTTGGTCAGCCTCTGGATATCACGTTTAGGGTGACTAGAAGCCCTGAACGTTCCTAAGTCCTACTCCATCTTCACCTTCCTGGACCTGTCACTAACACTATCAAACAGACTCCTCTTCACCACTTCTCCCTTCTTGATTCCAATATTCTGGTATTCCTCCAAGTGTTTTACCTTCTCCTGCTTTCTGTAGGCATCCCATAAGATTGCCTTCTCTTTCTCTTCCACGCATTGTCTGTGGACAAACTCAATACACCCATGCAAAGAAATCATAATTTGCATAATATGGATTCAGAGTTCTGTTCCATATCAATTTATTCCAGAGATGTCTCCTCCTCTCCAAATGGGGCTCTTGGTCACTCTCTGGATATCACGTTTAGGGTGACTAAAAGCCCTGAACGTTCCTAAGTCCTACTCCATCTTCACCTTCCTGGACCTGTCACTAACACTATCAAACAGACTCCTCTTCACCATTTTTCCCTTCTTGATTCCAATATTCCAATATTATTCCAAGTGTTTTCCCTTCTCCTGCTTTCTGTAGGCATTATGCCCTTTGCAATAAATCTCTGAATTCCTCATTGCTGGTTCCACCTTGTATTCCCCACCTGCTCTCTTCCCCTTTCACGTTGCAGAAACCATAACGGCGGCTCCCTAGGTAAATCTCAGCACTCCTACTCCATCTTCACCTTCCTGGACCTGTCACTATCACTAACACTATCAAACAGACTCCTCTTCACCACTTTTCCCTTCTTGATTCCAATATTCCAGTATTCCTCCAAGTGTTTTCCCTTCTCCTGCTTTCTGTAGGCATTCCACAAGATTGCCTTCTCTTTCTCTTCCACGCATTGTCTGTGGATAAACTCATACACCCACACAAACAAATCACAATTTGCATAATACGGATTGAGAGCTCTGTTCCATATCAATTTATTCCAGAGATGTCTCCTCCTCTCCAAATGGGGCTCTTGGTCAGCCTCTGGATATCACGTTTAGGGTGACTAGAAGCCCTGAACGTTCCTAAGTCCTACTCCATCTTCACCTTCCTGGACCTGTCACTAACACTATCAAACAGACTCCTCTTCACCACTTCTCCCTTCTTGATTCCAATATTCTGGTATTCCTCCAAGTGTTTTACCTTCTCCTGCTTTCTGTAGGCATCCCATAAGATTGCCTTCTCTTTCTCTTCCACGCATTGTCTGTGGACAAACTCAATACACCCATGCAAAGAAATCATAATTTGCATAATATGGATTCAGAGTTCTGTTCCATATCAATTTATTCCAGAGATGTCTCCTCCTCTCCAAATGGGGCTCTTGGTCAGCCTCTGGATATCACGTTTAGGGTGACTAAAAGCCCTGAACGTTCCTAAGTCCTACTCCATCTTCACCTTCCTGGACCTGTCACTAACACTATCAAACAGACTCCTCTTCACCATTTTTCCCTTCTTGATTCCAATATTCCAATATTCTTCCAAGTGTTTTCCCTTCTCCTGCTTTCTGTAGACACTCCACAAGATTGCCTTCTCTTTCTCTTCCACGCATTGTCTGTGGATAAACTCAATACACCCACACAAACAAATCACAATTTGTATAATACGGATTGAGAGCTCAGTTCCATATCCATTTATTCCAGAGATGTCTCCTCCTCTCCAAATGGAGGTCTTGGTCAGTCTCTGGATATCACGTTTAGGGTGACTAAAAGCCCTGAACGTTCCTAAGTCCTTTCCCTTATCTTCATCTCCCATCGCGGTGAGCAACACCGCTTCCAGCCGTGGATGTTCACATGCAGAAACACGAGACCCTGCCTTCTTGCTGAGCCTTCCATCTGTGTTCTGATTCAGTCCGCATCGTGTTTCCACACGCTCTATCTCTGAACAATGGTCTTTATTGTCTCCACTTACTGCTGAAGTTCTTGTCCGGCCGCTCATCTCGATTAGCGCGATGCCCTTTTCTCCGGCCTTCACAAAAGCCCCCTTGCCCTGCTCGTTTCGGGCCCCAGCTATATAAATCATTTTCCTGGCCTGTTGTTCTGACTATACCCATTATCTTGGAACCCTTTCAATGATTCCTTTTTTCCTCTGGGACATCAAGCTTATTGTGACTCTCTTAACTTTCAAAGCCCTTCATGGCTTACTCCCAACTTGTCACTTTTTATTCACTATCAAAATATAAATGCCCAGCATCAGTCGGCCCCAGATGCCAGCTTCAATTGATCAATTTGTTAAATTTTCCAACAAGCATCTTTTGTGCTTTCTCCCTTGCTGCCCCTCAGGCTCGAGAAGAGCCTGCGTGTGCATTCATAAAACCAACTGTTATCCTCCTTTGAATCCCTTATTAACATTCTCCTTTGCCAAAAAACTTGAAAATGGTTTGCTTACAGGCGCGGGGAAGCACCCCCTCCTACGATCTCGTTATTCCCTTATTCTTATCCATCCGTGGTCACCTCTCTTATATTTTGATTATATTATTCTAAGCCCTTTGGGAAGGAGGCTGCCTGGTTTATGTTTCTCCAGCACTTAGTGCAACAGTGGTTCTAGACCACAGTTTGGACCACAAGGTGCTGTGGAAACACAAATGAGAAAAGAAAAAAAGAAAAAGAAGCAGCCAGTTTAAAGAAAAGCAGCAGATTCGTTCGACGAAGCGACCCAGCAAGCTGTGGAGAGTGATTTCTTTTAGCATTTTGTATGAACATTTGCAAGAAACTTCCTGCTGGCCCCGCACGGGGCAGAAAGGAAGACTAGACCGCCTGTTCCAGGCACAGGAACAGGAGCAGGGCAGACAAATAACACACCAGTAAAGACCTTTCCATATTCATGGCTATAAGCTAAACACAGACTGTATTTTCTAGAAACTGGGCTTTGGAAATGCTGACAGAGCCAGGTCGGTTACAGCAAACAGAATATCAAACAGTTTAAGTTGGTTTGAGCTTCCAGTGCATAAAAAGTTGCATACTTTCTTTCTCCAGGTTTCTCATTTATATTTTTTTTTTCAATTGGTAATTATTTCAAACTAGACAACAGCACAATACTAATCTGTTATTTGCCTGCTGTTTTCAAGCACCCGTCTGACTAGCAGAGCTGAATTGTTGGGAGCAGCCACGCTGCTGAGCAAAGTTTTATGCTCAATTTTTCAAAGGCAGATGTAGGATAGCAAAAAAAAAAAAGAAAAAGCAACTCAAGCACACACTGCACCGCCTGTGCACTTTCTGGGGGACTGTCCAGAACACTCCTGGCCTTCCTTAATTTTAAAGAGATGGCTGGGAGAAAAAGTCCCCCACACCCTATCCAAGATTTTAAAGTAACCACAGCAAAGCCCTCTTATAATTAAGCCACTCCCCTCCATTCACTTTCTTTCTAAGTTCACTGTAACCAAAATTGCAGTGTCCGCGATGAAAGAATTCAGGAGCTTTATCCTCTTTCATTATAGCCAGGCTTTTGCTACATCGGTGACTCTCAAAAGGAGAACTGTTAGTGGTGGTTTGCCTGCTGGCTCACAATCACAGCACCTATTTCTACTTCTGTGGGCACAGCTCACCAGGGCACACGCTGCTTGAAGGACACTGTTTCTCCTGCTCTGGGCCAGCTTTACAGGACATCTACCTCGATGACCTGTGTGGGTTTGCCTGCTGGCTCACAATCACAGCACCTATTTCTACTTCTGTGGGCACAGCTCACCAGGGCACACGCTGCTTGAAGGACACTGTTTCTCCTGCTCTGGGCCAGCTTTACAGGACATCTACCTCTATGACCTGTGTGCATTAGACCTGGGTTTTCTAAGAGCTTCACCGATAAGAAGCAGGGTGCTTAGATGATCAGATTGCATTAGACCTGGGTTTTCTAAGAGCTTCAGAGAAGCAGGGTGCTTAGATGATCAGACTTGGAGAAACAAAGGAAAAATGCATTGGTCACATGAAAAGCTCTGGGTTTGTTTTGACTTAGATTAATTCAATTATACTTAAAAAAAGTTAAGTTCCAAGAAGGAGAAATAAGTAAATTTACATAGAGATTAGGCAATAAAAGGTCTGTTGCACTGTATTCTCATTGGATGTCATAGCTTGCACTCCAAGTCAGAATTACAAAATATCACTTGTAAGGGGATATAGGTGTCTTAAATTCCTTTTTTTTTCCATTTATTTTCTTTTCAACCTCACCTAAGAGCCTACCTCCTTTGCCTTGCAACTCGGAGTGCTATATGCATATAGAATCCTTATTGCTGTGCTTTTTAAGCTGCAATGCCCTGCAGGCTCCCCTTCCCTCTGCCTTGTATCCTATTTGAAGACCTTAATGAAAGGGCCTGGTTCCAGAATCACAGCAGCTTGTCTGCACAACCAAATTCCATCTCCTAATGAGTTCCTCTAAATCTGCCATCAGGTGACTTTATTGACTCTATGATCATAATGAGGTAGCAGCTCACTTTCTGCACTTTTGTTGGTTTCAAGCCTGAAGTTCTCCCCTGCTCCCGGACTTTAGCTGATATTTAATGATCAGGAATCAAGCAGGGTTTTAATGTCTGCAAGAAATGTCCCCGAAGTGCAAAAAAGCCCC
The DNA here is from genome assembly GCF_001431845.1 of Calidris pugnax. Taxonomy (NCBI): domain Eukaryota; kingdom Metazoa; phylum Chordata; class Aves; order Charadriiformes; family Scolopacidae; genus Calidris; species Calidris pugnax. Next base: position 204,162 of record NW_015091085.1, on the reverse strand, counting down.
AGACAGCAGTCTTGAAACTTTCCAGAGCCATATGACCCTTTAATGGTACGCTAACAAACAGGAAATCAGCCCATCAGTAGCTAATTGACATATCTGCAGGTTTAATTGCTTCCCTATTAGAGAAGGTGATGCAGCATTCAAGTTGCCGTTAAAACAAACACAGTCTTTAATACACGAGGATTTACCTGCGACACGTATCCCTCCGTATTTCTCCACCTAATCTCCAAATCCTGTGTGGTTTAGTTCAAAACTGCGCACCTCCCGACTCTGTGTTTCATCCTGTCATTCCAGGGCAATCGGAAGATTATCCTACGACCACGTGAAGAGGCACAAGCTGTTCAGGAAAAAAAAAAAATGCAACCTTTAATGAGTGGTGCACAAACAGCCCAGACACACGGGGAGTCCCATTACCCTCAGGAGCCCAAGAGAAATTGTAGTTAGAGACAGCGTCCTCTAATGAGGAGACGGAAGCGTGGAATCGGAAAGTGAAGAGGCCACCACTGGTTTTGTAGGGGTTCTCTTCAACTTTCTCACCTGTAACATTCAAACTGTTTTCATTTTCTCCTTCTCTATGAAAAACGGGTGACGCTGTTCTAATTACGGTTGAATTCTACAAATTCCACTCAGCCCTGAACTCACCCAAGAAGCCGAGCAACTCGAGCTCAGGGTTTGGAAATCTTTATCTTCACTTCCATTTTTTTTCTCTCCATTTTTGGTCTTTGTTTCACTTGAGATTAGAATTGGGGGTGTCCAAGTACCAGTAAAACATATGTTCTCGAGAGAATTCTCTTTCACACCATAGAAGCAATCACCTCAGAAGTTTTGCAATATCCCCTGTGGTTTTGCAGATTGGATTAAAACTTCAGGGTAAACTCTCAGCTTTTCTTACCTCTAGACTGAACAAAACTCAAGTTGAGGTTTGGATCTTCTCTCTGCTAATTTTGGTAAGAACTAAGAGCTGTCAAGTGCTCTTCTGGAAATTTGAGGCACTTAGCTAGGAACCTAAACATTTACATTTCTGCTTGAAACTCGAGGAGAGGTATTTTTACAATTCCATTTTCACTGATGCAGTGTTTTTCACTTTTGTGGTTTAGTGATGATGCTCCTTGTTTGTTGTGCGGGTGTCTATTTTTGTCAGTTAGGTTGACGGTTGGACAAGATGATCTTTAAGGTCCCTTCCAACCTAGAAGATTCTGTGATTCTGTGATTTGCTGGTCTGAGTCTTACCATTATTTGGAAGCCTGGTTCTCACGTACACTCCTTAGCTAGACAATGCTGCAAAGCTAGAATGCCTCTCTTCGGGGGGGAGGTGGGAGGGAATGTAATTCTGTAATTATTTTTTGCCAAGATTTGGTTTTCCTTACGCTTCGAGCATTACGTTTTAGACAACTACCCTAGTCTAAAAAGATGAGGTTCTAGTTCCTTACATCTCTAAAACCTTTTGAGTTGGAGCAACTGAGACATGAATGAATTCAAGCTTGAGAGAAATACAGCTGAGAAGAGGATCTGAAAGAGAAACTATCAATAGGCAGTCTGAAGCCCCGGGGAAGTATCACAGAGAGAGAGAGTATGATCAGCAAAGGTTTGAGGATGAGGACTGCAGAACCAAGAAGAACTGGAGGACAGTAAGACTTCAAAGCCTGGGAAGCCGGGTAACGGGGAGATTCGATGCACAACTTGACTGAACTGAAATAGGAGAATAAAAAGAACCAAGGGAAGACTGGAGAAGGTGTAAATTGCACCAATGTGAGCGACGTTGTGCCCTCATTAAGCTTCCCAGAGTTAAAGGTTCATTGTTTCTTGAAACACATGGTTAGCACAGTTAAAGTTTGCACAACACTTGCTGTCTTACAAAAGAGGAAAAAAAAAGTCTTAATGTGGAGTTCTGTATGAAAATGGGAAAAGAACTGAAGGTATACATAAAATTCAAGAGAAAGATGTAGACCCTGCAAACCTTTGCTTTTACTGAGAGAGTCAACGAGGGAGTCAAGAAAAAGACCTTACATCTGGATGAGCTGCCTCTTTACATCAATTAGCAGCCTGAGCATCCTCAAAATTTGAACTTGAAAAAGTACTGGCTAGTAGGAATTTAGGAACCTTTTCGTTAGGAAATGCACATTCATTAACACAAAAAATCAATCTTTTATGGAAAAAGATCAGTTCTGAACATTTCTCATTTTGACAAATTTGGGAAAAAGTTTTGAGGATATCGAAATATTGTATTTTGACAGTTTTAAAGAAAACCACTTTTTTTTCAGTGTAAAAATTTGCTGTTTGGAACATTTTGAATGATCTAATTCAATATCTGAGATTTTTTCATCTCAGTTTGATTTGGGAATTTTTTCAAAATCTCAGCAACTTTCAGCAGATAAGAAGGTTGTTTCTAACCCACCCACAGTGGGTGGTATCTATTTCAGCAGCAGCCAACTTGCTTATCTGTCCCATATAGACATTTGGAGGACTTCAGGAGAGTCCTTTATTTTTATCAGGATAGTTGACTAGGCAGAGACGCATTTGGAAACAATTAAAAAATAATGGGCCAAACTCACCCCAGTATAACCCCACTGAATTAAGTCACTGAGTTTACCCTGGGGAATTAGTTTTATTGCTTCAATGATAGTTTTGACCTCAAATGGTTTTTCCTTAGTCTGCTTTTGACTGGGAAAACTCAGTTTAAGGGTATTTAATTGTTCTCCTGTTCATCTCTACACAGTGGTGATTCCACCTCTGTAAATACAAATGCGCTCCACAGCAATCTTGCAGATCACATAAGCATTAAATAGGAAGGATATAAGATTGGGATTTTTTTTCTTAGGCACAGAAGCGATTATTTATATAATTGTTGTTATTTATAATATTATTCAAAGGCTGCAGTTTGACTAGGGTTTCTTTGTATTTATCATAATAGGGAATCCTTCTCCTCAGACAAATATAGGGAAAAGGTAGATAGCAATATGCTGTGATAAATAGGTAAGGGTTATGCTAGCTACGTGCTTCATAGAGTGGAGTGTTCTGTGGTTTTAATTAAGGTTACAATGAAGGTGAACGTGCAGAACAGGAGAAAAAACGGGAAGAGTCCCCACTTCTTTCTGAAATTGATCTTTCCGTGGCCTAGCAGGTTATGTTGGCCAAACAACAAACCTAAGCCTGAAGAAAGGAAGTGAAGGAAGAGAAGTTTCATACTTTTTCTCAATAGGGACAACAAGGCAGCACGGGAAAAGAACAAAAGTTTTTAATGGAAAAGGAAGTACAGTGATATGAAGACGATACCTGATGCCCCCATAAAAGACCATTGAGGCTGCAAAGGATCTTGACAGCAAGATTGTACACACCGGGGGGGAGGTGGGAGGGAATGTAATTCTGTAATTATTTTTTGCCACGATTTGGTTTTCCTTACGCTTCGAGCATTACGTTTTAGACAACTACCCTAGTCTAAAAAGATGAGGTTCTAGTTCCTTACATCTCTAAAACCTTTTGAGTTGGAGCAACTGAGACATGAATGAATTCAAGCTTGAGAGAAATACAGCTGAGAAGAGGATCTGAAAGAGAAACTATCAATAGGCAGTCTGAAGCCCCGGGGAAGTATCACAGAGAGAGAGAGTATGATCAGCAAAGGTTTGAGGATGAGGACTGCAGAACCAAGAAGAACTGGAGGACAGTAAGACTTCAAAGCCTGGGAAGCCGGGTAACGGGGAGATTCGATGCACAACTTGACTGAACTGAAATAGGAGAATAAAAAGAACCAAGGGAAGACTGGAGAAGGTGTAAATTGCACCAATGTGAGCGACGTTGTGCCCTCATTAAGCTTCCCAGAGTTAAAGGTTCATTGTTTCTTGAAACACATGGTTAGCACAGTTAAAGTTTGCACAACACTTGCTGTCTTACAAAAGAGGAAAAAAAAAGTCTTAATGTGGAGTTCTGTATGAAAATGGGAAAAGAACTGAAGGTATACATAAAATTCAAGAGAAAGATGTAGACCCTGCAAACCTTTGCTTTTACTGAGAGAGTCAATGAGGGAGTCAAGAAAAAAAAACCTTACATCTGGATGAGCTGCCTCTTTACATCAATTAGCAGCCTGAGCATCCTCAAAATTTGAACTTGAAAAAGTACTGGCTAGTAGGAATTTAGGAACCTTTTCGTTAGGAAATGCACATTCATTAACACAAAAAATCAATCTTTTATGGAAAAAGATCAGTTCTGAACATTTCTCATTTTGACAAATTTGGGAAAAAGTTTTGAGGATATCGAAATATTGTATTTTGACAGTTTTAAAGAAAACCACTTTTTTTTCAGTGTAAAAATTTGCTGTTTGGAACATTTTGAATGATCTAATTCAATATCTGAGATTTTTTCATCTCAGTTTGATTTGGGAATTTTTTCAAAATCTCAGCAACTTTCAGCAGATAAGAAGGTTGTTTCTAACCCACCCACAGTGGTTGGTATCTATTTCAGCAGCAGTCAACTTGGGGATCTGTCCCATATGGACATTCACTGATTTGAGCCAACTCCAGCTGTTTGAACTGTCTTCTAAACACCCAATACCACGGACTCACAAGTGAAAATACGTCCCCTTTAAATTTCTCTCCTAAATATCATCAGTTATAAAACTTTGGAAGCAGAAGCATCCCGACTCAGAGCTACCCAATAGACATGAATGAAAAAGGAGCCACCCCTGGGACATCTCCAAACAATACTCAAATAGTAAATCACAAATACATCTCAGTCACGAGTGCTCGACTTTGCTTTTTTAATAAGCAATAGTCTAAGGAAGTGTTTCTGGGCCATTTTTAATTGAAAAAGCACTTAAGCTTTTTAAAATCATCCATGGGTTCCTCAACTTTTTGAAAAACTTCCACAATCAATTGTCACAGTTTGTGTTTGCAACCATGCAAAAATTACATTATAGTCTGAGTGGTTTTTCATTTATTTTCTCTTTCATTGTTTGCCTGCTGACTTCCATCTGTGAATATCTGAGAACAGTCACGTCACTTTGGAGGAGGTGGGAATTTAAAATTATTTTGTGGTCTATCATCTGATTGCCATTGGTCCATGACTAACACTAAGTTAGGAAATTTGTCTGATGGTAGAATGAGTAAAAACAGTAGTATCAGAGAATCTGCAATAGAAAGTTGATAATACTAAGATCTGAGATTCAAGAAATACTTGCTTAATTTTCATGAGTTTTCGCAACTCACACATTCTCAACTAAACGAAAAAAGTGATTTTTTTCCCATTTCAGTTTGGAAAGGGAAAAAACCAAGCTTGTAGTTGAAACCTAAAATGAGAAAAAACCCTTCTCTTCCTCATTTCTTAAGAAGAACAAGGAAAGAACAGGACAAGAGAAAGCCAGTTTGGTTGTCAGTTGTGCCAGGGGAGGTTCAGATTGGACATTAGGAAAAATTTTGACACTGAGAGGGTTCTTAAGCCTTGGAATGGGCTGCCCTGGGAAGGGGTTGAGGCCCCATCCCTGGAGGGATTTAAAAGACGGGTTGACATAGTGCTTAGAGACATGGTTTAGTGATGGTTTTTTATCAGAGTGAGGTTGTTGGTTGGACTAGATGATCTTAAAGGTCCCTTCCAACCCAGACAATTCTATGATTCCATGATTCTACAAAAACCAGGCTATCGCTAAACCTTCTGAGCAATTTCTTGCTTGCAGCTCATCCATCAGTGTTGGGATGAGCACTGCATTGATCACCCTCAAAGTGGTAAGGACTCCTGTATCCCTTACCATTTGGCATCATGCACAAGCCAGACAAGGTAACCAAAAAGCTCTGGACCCTACCTGGAAGTTTTATACAGTGATGGTTCAGGCACTTTGAATCTCCTTCAAGAATAACTTTTCCTCAGTACACTAAACACTGGGAAGCCATGCATTTTTATGGATCAAAAGCTTAATGATATAACACAGGTATGTACACAAATATGCACAAACTGACATAGTATATGTAAAGAGGGTTTGCACTCAAGGGAATTTCAAAAGAAAGCAGCAGCACAGCTGCAGTGGCCTGTTTTGTAGAGCTGGAAGAGAAACAGGCACTGGTGTGCCTCATAAAAAGCACGCGAAGGAAAGCCTGGAATCAAGTATTTCTGTATTTTCTACTCTTTGCAGAGAAGCAAGCCTAAAGCTAACTATCAAAACCAAAATTATATTATGAAGCTCTCTGAGTACTCTAACAGTCTCCACAGTTTGTTAGGGAAAGGCGCAGGTGGTTCTGCAATGATGCACTGAAAAAGATCCATGGTGCTTAGAGGTTCTCGTGTACATCTACCTGTGGAAGCTGTAATGGTCCTGCTTGGGGCTGTAACACAAAACACACCAGCCAGATGCAAGAGTTCAGACCAGGGCTCAGGAAAGGCCTGCTGTCTCTAGGATACATGAATATTAATTGGTGCTAGCACTTTGGTGACATTTCCATGGGATCAGCATTCTTTTTCTAACCACCACCATGCACTGCTTGAAACAAAGATCTGCCTTCTCCAACAGAATGGCTTTCCAGAACACACCAGCCAGCTCCTTTAGGCTAATTCCTGGGGAACGACTCTTCCTGTTGCCCAGACAAGAGCAGACACAAGCAGGAGACAGCCCTGCTCTCAGCTGGCCCCTGAGCCTGCCTGAGCATCGGCAGCGCCTACGGAGAAAGACCACAGCCTGGAGATCACTTCACAGAATCACAGAATGACATGGGGTTGGAAGGGACCTCTGGAGATCATCTAGTCCAACCCCCTGCCAGAGCAGGTCCACCCAGAGCAGGTTCCACAGGAACGTCTCCAGGTGGGTTTGGAATGTCTCCAGAGACAGAGACTCCACCACCTCTCTGGGCAGCCTCTTCCAGGGCTCTGCCACCCTCACAGGAAAGAAATCCCTCCTGTTGACATGGAACTTCTTGTGTTCCAGTTTGTGCCTGTTCCCTCTTGTCCTGTCACTGGGCATCACTGAAAAAGACTGGCCTCATCCTCTTGACACCCATCCTTTAAGTATTTATAGGTGTTGACCAGATCCCCCCTCAGCCTTCTCTTCTCCAGACTAAAAAGACCCAAGTCCCTCAGCCTTCCCTCGTAAGAGAGAGGCTCCAGGCTCCTCATCATCTTTGTAGCCCTCTGCTGTACCCTCTCCAGCAGTTAACACCAGCAGGGAACTACTGTACTTAACATCCCGACTGTACTGAACAGAGGGCTTGTACTTCACACCAGCAGGAGGGATGGTGACCTACCAAGGCGGTGGGGCACAACCTACTGCCTGCAGGTTAGGAGACAGGTAGATGGGCCACATTGCTGCTGCCCTGTGGGAAGACTGCCCTGAACTGAGGTTTAACAGTGGCTGCAGCCATCCCCCAGCAAAACCAGCCAGGCTGAGTGGAGCTGCAAACTGCATTTAGAGCCAGCTGCCTCGCTCACCAGCTCCGAGCTCCGCTCCGGCAGTCACGTAGGCATGTCCCTTCTGTCCCGCTCTGGAGAGCCAGCAGGGCAGTGGAGGGCTGCTGGGGAATCCCCAGTTACCCAGCTCTGAGAACTGGGCAGATGGGGCTTTGGCTCTAGGAAAGTCAACTCAGCAACCCTCACCAGCTCTGAATGCACCTGAGAAGGCATAAAGATCCTCTCTCCCCGACAAGTGTTACCTGACAGCCTCAAACTGCAGATTCTCACCCTGCTCTGAGCTAAGGACTTATTCATGTGTTTAAAATAATAAACACACCCCCCACCCCACCCCCCAAGGCAATACTTCCCTTCGCCCTATCACTCCCAGCTGCAGATGCCCACCCAGCCCCTGTTTTGAGTTACACTTTAATAAATACACTTGCAATTGAAATCATCTTTCCTTTTCGTCCTCTCCGTGCTACGGATTCCCACACTGACCCCTCCTTCAAGCCACAATTAATACATAATTTATGTCTGAAGTAAAAATCATCTCCTCCTCCTGCCTTACCCATTCCAGCTGCAGTTTCCCCGTTGCCATCCCCGCTTTGAGCCGTGATTAATACATATGTTTAAAATCAAATAATAAAAAAGTAATCTCGACCCTCTGCTCCCCAGCTGCAGGCTCCCATTCCTATCTTATCCTCCGTTTCCAGCCTGCGAGCTCTCCCAGTGCTACCTCCCAGTCGACCAGGGAGCTTCTCCCTCCCAGCAGCAACCATCCTCTTCATGGATCACCTCCACCTCCTTCAAGGATCAAACCCCACCACGTGTGAGGTGGAGGTGACCACAACCCTTTCTTACGTCAGTGGCACTTTCAGCAACAACAGGAAAAAAATAAAAGACATGCAGTCACCGAAACCGGGACCTGCTGGTGAGGGACACGTCTGGGATTTTCTCTTGACACCCTATGGAGGTTTGCTGTGACACCCAACGTCAACGGGTTCAGCTTCTGACTCCGTTCTGCATCAGCAAAGGGTTCCAACTGAATAAAACTGAGACCAAGTGACTGCATAACCTGGGGTGAGGTTTGGTCTGGGTAGCCCATGGCACTGGTTCCAGAGTCCACATGATGCTCCCCGTGGAGCTGGCTGGGACAAGGATCCTGGGCAGTAGTCAGTTCCTAACACCTCCTCCCCACGCCAAACACAAATAGATGATCTACCCATTGGTCTACCCAATGGGCTTTCTGTACCTATTTATTTACCCAGAAAGTCTTCCACTGGTCAAACTGATTCTGTTTGGTTTGCTCATTGAAACAAATACCTAAAATCTAAATTTGAAATCCATGTATTAATTGGCTCCTCTGCCAAGGAATGTACATTTTCTTATATAAGTAACCCTGAGATTAAAATTGCAGTAGAAGCGTATGTGGAAGCAGATTCTGCTTCAGATACGTTTCTCACTGTGCCTCCTGGGAACAGGGATCAGCCTTTCATTTCTGAAAGCTAAATCCAGGGAAATATCCTCTGTTCCCCTCATCTCAGTGGAAGTTGGAGCCCCTTCCAGGCATGGGGGAGTGTCACCAGTCCTGCCCTGCGAGCGTAAAAGACCTGCTCTTCTCCACGAAACCACAGTGAGGAAGAATGGTGAGGAAGGAAAAAGAGGCAGGATGGGAGGGGTGGATGGGGACACAGGAGATGTACACTTTTTTCCTTACCTCATTAGTGAAGCCCTTTGAGATCTACTCGTGGAAAGTCCCACAGAAAAGGCTGGCATTGTTAATGAAAGCTTTCATATCTTTCTTACTTGATAGGAGACGAAATGCAGCTGTCGGTGTTTGCTGTCCTGATAGCTGTAAAGATATTGGGCCAAGATGCTGTCCCCGTATTCATTCCTACCTGCTCTGCTTCTCAGCCATCCTCACCAAATGAAACTCATCAGCTTTCATTTCCTTATTCTGGGTTGAAAAGTTTCTGTGGCACTTGTTTTAAATAGTGTCACTTGCCTGAGAGTAGCTGGGGGACAGCAGGCTGCCCAGAGAGGTGGTGGAGTCTCCTTCTCTGGAGACATTCCAAACCCACCTGGACATGTTCCTGTGCAACCTGCTCTGGGTGGACCTGCTCTGTCAGGGCAGTTAGACTAGATGTTCTCCAAAGGGTTGCCCAAGGTGTCCGGACCTGGTGAAGCATATCCACACATTACATGGCATGGGCCTCTCTGATTGCTTGTGCCCTGCCTCATTTGCCAAGCAAAAGCTGTTGGTAGCCCTCTGCTCCAGCTGCTGGGTACAACCATTCACAGAATCACAGAATCATAGATGGTTGGAAAGGACCTCTGAGATCACAGGATCCAACCATACACACACAAAAAAAAAACCCTGTTACAACCTCAGGCACTAGAGCATGCCCTGAAGTGCCACATCTACACATTTCCTAAATACTTCCAGGAATGGTGACTCCACCACCTCCCTGGGCAGGCTGTTCCAGTGCCTGACCACTCTCTCAGCAAAGTCATTCTTCCTAATATCCAATCGAATCCTCCCCTGCCCAAACTTCAGATCATTCCCTCTGGTCCTGTCATTATTCCCTTGGGAGAAGAGGCCAACACCCACCTCTCTACACCCTCCTTTCAGGTAGTTGTAGAGGGCAATGAGGTCTCCCCTCAGCCTCCTCTTCTCCAAACTAAACGTGCCCAGTTCCCTCAGCCTCTCCTCATAGGACTTGTTCTCCAGACCCCTCACCAGCTTGGTGGCTCTCCTCTGGACATACTCCAGCAGCTCAATGTCTTTCTTGTAGTGAGGGGCCCAGAACTGAGCACAGCCCTCGAGGTGAGGCCTCACCAGTGCCCAGTCCAGAGGCACCATCACTGCCCTGCTCCTGCTGGCCACGCTGTTCCTGATACAAGCCAGGATGCCATCTACACGTTTCTTAAATACCTCCAGGGATGGTGACTCAATCTGTCAGGAACCTGAGCTCTGCATGTCCAGTGGGGGTACCACCAAGGAGGTGGTGAGAAGTTCTGGGTCTACATTCATAGGGTCTCATTTCCCACCTGCTCCCTGCCAAATTTGGCTTGAAGTTCTGCTCGAAAGCAAGTGACATATTTGGCCACATGAGCGTGCTGAGGACTGGGCAAGCTCAGCTGGCTTCTGCCCTGGTGGAAGGTATGTTAATCACGGGAAGTGTTGAGGGCACAGGGGACCTGTAAAGCTCCAAGGACTGAGAAATCAGCTGTGGCGAGTTTGGTCAACGCTCGCTCAAAGGAGAATGATGGCTCATCTTAAATATTTAAATTTAGATTGTATATGAAGTGAAGAGGGAGTAAAAACCAAAACGAAGTTACGATTTAATAGCTATTTTGCAGCTTTTTGAGGCATTTGCAAACGCTTTGCGGATGATGGATAGTTCTGCAAATATGACTTTCCCAAAGAAAATCAGAGCATTTTGCAGCTGTAATGAATCGTGATGTGCAGTAGTTCAAACACTGCTTGCCAGGCAGCTACCTTAAGACAAGATGCTAAGGGAATATTTTTCTTGATTAGATAATGGGCTGGTTGAAATTCCTGCAGCTTTACTGAAACAGAAGTTAGCAATTTCAGACATATCAGATGATGCATCAATTTTCTGTAAACAGAAGACTCTGCAACCCACTTTATTGAAAAGCCCTTTATGCTGTGCTAGATTTAATCTCTCAATTTGAGAAGCAGCCCCATGAAATAAGATGTTTGCATGCAAAATCTCCCAGATTTCCAATGGAAATATAAAACAAAGAAGAGCATGTTCCCTTGGGGACTGCACCTATCTTGGATTAGATTTTCTCTGATGTTTTTGCATCATATTACCAATGGCTTCAGGGAAGTGAAACAGCAGTTTTCTTTCTTGAGAACAAAGGCTCGCAGAGTTAAAAAAATGTTAATATATTTAAAGCACTTTTGCCCACTGTTTTTCTTATTACTCTGAGAATTCTGGAGAAAAAAGGTATCTTATTGTATTATTTTATCATCTATGTTAATGAAATTTGCATTTAAGGCTACAGCCTGAGAATTCTATCAAGGAAAATGATTTCTAAATGAGCATTTTCTGTTTCCCATGGACGGTGTTTTAACTACTAGTGGTGCTCTGATAACACGGAACAGGCTTCATAACCCACTGCAATCATTAAAAGTTCTTTTTTTGGTTTTTTTTTTGTTTTAATTCCATGAATTTTGGACAGGATCCACTGGCCCCATGTACAACACACGTAAACTCTGTAGAAAGTTTTAGAGGCCTGAGAGCAGAATTGTGTTCTCCTGCCCTAGATCTTGGTTCTGACGGCTTCTCCTCTTCGCATGAGTTGTTGTTATTATTAAATTAATTAATAATTTAAAAATCCTCACATATTGATAAATAATTTAAGAACGTGGGCCTTGTCTTCTCTGTTTGGACAATGCAAATTAATGAAGCTCTTTGCTAAGAGGTAATTCTTACTACAAATAACAATGAAATAAAGATGTTACACGCTTCAGGTAGAAAAGACTCATTTTGGTGTTCACAGCACTCAGTGTTTTCCCGAGCGTGCTTTAATCCTATGGAGTGTTATAATGCTTTCAGATAAATGCTTTAAAAAGGTATTTTTAACGGATCATTCCTTTACCTCAATCAGAGATTAAGCAAGCGGTGCTACGATTGAAAAACAGATTAAATAAAAACCATGAGAGTAGATAGTCTGGGAATTTATATTCACCCTTTTTTAGAATATCCAGTAATCATTTGAAAAAGTGTCAGAAGGAAAAGCAGCATAGGAACACCTTTTCTGGAGCAAGCTCATTTGATTGTGAAACTTGTGGCCTCGGAATGGTAAGAAAGCAAAGCAATGAGCAATTTTTTGGGAAAAAAAATTTAATTGGTCATTGCTATGAATGGCAAGAGCTTCTGGATTCCCGATTAAGAATATTTAAAGTAAAACCAAAAGTTTGAGAAGTATGTACCAACAATTCATCTGGCCATAAACAAACAGCTCATTCTTAGATCTGAGTAAACCACCCCAATACTTAGATTATTCTGCAGGCAACCATAGAAATCTGCATCTTCTCTGCTGTCCCAGAAAACACTAGATTAATCTGTATACTAGTATACTAACTCTAAAAGAAAATTGTGGGTTTACATTTTGACAGGTGAACATTGACTGAAGAGGCTTCACCATATGCCCTCAAGTTATTCTGAATCAAACAAACTAGACTGCAAACACGCTAGTAACCCCTCTGAAAAGTGGCAAGAAATACCTTCCTGGAAGTTATATGGAATCTCCTTAATTTTCTTCAAAAGGCTTAACAAAAGGCAGAGCTGGAATAAAGCTTGTCTAAGCCTGAAGTAGATGATTTGGCAACGGAAAGGAGTCAGAAACTGAAGCATAATAGGCTTGAAGGTAGCACTTGGCTTGGCGTGGTGGAAGATAATTGCTGAAGCTACAGCTACACGCTTATTTCTCTTTGAATTTTACTAATCTGCTGTTAAATTACAGTCACCAAGATTGTTCTTGAGGCGTGCCAGCACTATCATTTCCACTCCCAGTTCACAGACTAACCAGGAGAGCAGAGAGGAGCAGGAGGGGGAAGCAAACACTCACTTCCTCACTCCTGAGTTCTTTTCTAAGATGTGTCCCTTCAGCTGTGCCACCTCATTTCACAGAATCACAGAATCACCTAGGTTGGGAGGGACCATTAAAATCATCTAGTCCAACCATAATAAAAAAAACCAAACAAACAAAAGAACGCAAAAAAACAACCACCAACACTAAACCATATTCCTGAGCACCATGCCAACTCGTCTTTTGAATATCTCCAGGGATGGTGCCTCAACCCCTTCCCAGCCCATTCCAAGGCTTAAGAACCCTTTCCATGAAGAAATTGTTCCTAATCTCCAGTCTGAACCTCCCTTGGTACAACCTGAGGCCGTTGGTCAACCCGGCTTTTAAATCCCTCCAGGGATGGTGCCTCAACCCCTTCCCAGCCCATTCCAAGGCTTAAGAACCCTTTCAGTGAAGAAATTGTTCTTAATCTCCAATCTGAACCTCCCTTGGTACAACTGGAGGCCGTTTCCTCTTGTCCCATTGCCTGGGACTTGGGAGAAGAGACCGACCCCCCCTGGCTACACCCTCCTTTCAGGGAGTTGGAGAGAGCAAGGTCTCCCCTCAGCCTCCTCTTCTCCAGGCTGAACACCCCCAGCTCCCTCAGCCTCTCCTCCTAGCAGAGGTGCTCCAACCCCCCGATCATCTTTGTGGCCCTCCTCTGGACCCACTCCATCAGGTCCATATCCTTCTTATATTGAGGGCTCCAGACCTGCACACAGTATTCCAGGTGAGGTCTCACCAGAGCAAAGTGTTCCCCCCTCCACCGCCCAGTTTGTTCCCTTCTTCCTTACAAATGTATAAATTGCAACCACAACAACAGATTTACCAATTAGTTAAACGAATTCCCTCATCCAGCAGGTTCCTCTGCTTGTGTTGCTGGAAGAAGCCAACATCTTCTTAGACCTCCGGACACAGAGAGAATCGCCAGCAGTACACGGCAATCAAGAAATCAGATAATTTTCTGGTAAGCTGCTCAATTAGTTGCCTACAACCCATGCAGACAATTATTTGAGTAAAACTTTTGTTGTTGTAAAGTAAATCAAGGAAGACGGAGAAGAATTAAATTTCATGTCCGACGTATAAAACACAACACCACTAGTAACGAGTGCAAAGGCACAAAAATTGTTTGTACAAAGCAATATATAAATGTAGCCATCCTATTGCCATGTAGACATTCCTAGCGTTATATTCAGAAAGTTCCTGCAAGTAGTCAGTAATAAAGATCTTTGCAATGTTTTCCCAAATGATTAAAATGAAACTCTACCTGCTCCTTACAAAATCTTTTTGAAGAACATCTAAAGTTTAATTTAAGAGCAGCATAGCTCTCTGCTCTGCATTAGTTGTCCTTCATTTTGTCAGAAATGCCTTTATGTTTCAATGTCCATACATGAAAATGTGTGGATGGCTGTAAAATTTGTCTGTGTGGGGGGGTATGTATCTAATAAATATGTGATAGACTGATACGTATTTATCATAACATAATACAACATTGTTACCTGTATCTACCGTGATATCAAAATAAAAAAATAATTCAGAAAGAGTCTTCATTTTGTCATTGCTATCATCAGACCCCTGAGAGGATTTGCCCTCAGTTGACCCAGGGCCTCAGCTTTAGACTGCTGGTCCTTCCACTTTTCATAATCCATGGAGAAAAATACATACTTGTAGTACATCCTTCATCTCTTCCTAAGGTGGACACCCTACACAGACCTGATGAATCCCTCCTCGGACAAGCCTGCTTCTCTCTAAGTTATGTGGGGAGCTCAGATAAGGACTCCAGAAGTGCTAGAAGCTCAAGTAGTCGTGGTGCGCACCTAAGTAGGATGTGATGATGTAGGATGACGTAGGATCCCTGGAGGTGTTCAAGACCAGGCTGGATGGGGCTTGGAGCAACCTGGTCTGGTGGGAGGTTGGAACTGGATGATCTTTAAGGTCCCTTCCAACCCAAACCATTCTATGATTCTATGATGAAGCCTCCACTGTCATGTTAGTGGAGGCCTGACATTCCACAGAGGAAAACAAAACAAACCAGGGCGTTAGATATTCAAACAAGTTGCTAAGCCATCTTGAAACTCACTGTCCCAAATTAGTGGATGCCTTTGATTAACTGATTATTTTTTTTCCATCCCAGTCCCTCCTTTCCTCGTCTGTAAAATGGAGGTAACAGAACCACTGCATCTTATCTTTCAAATATCAGCCTCAACGATTGTAAGATGTTCATCCAACTCTTGCTCACCAGTGAGCCCACAATGAACTTAACAACTCTGTACTCACTGCAGGGCCTGAAGATACGCATTAAATAAGGCCCGGGGCCTCATGTCACCGGGGGGAATAAAAATAAATAATGGATGCTTCTCTGAAGTCTAAGGCATCACAGAGGAGCGACACAAGCGGAAGACTAGAACGACAGGCAGGCAAATCGACCTCTTAAATTCCAGTATAAAACACAGTGCACTGCACATAATATCATACATTTGTGTGTATACCCATTTACATACACTTTTCTGTCTTCTTCTACAGTATTTCATGGCTTTTAGAATGCAGATCAACTAGGAAGAGCTTGAGAGGAATTATATCTAAGATAGTCGTTGGCTGAACACCAGTGTACAAGTAAATACAGGAAAAAAGCTCTATTTACATTGCCTCACCTCCTCACGATTTTGAAAAAGCAAGCTGATCACTACTAAGAACAAACCAATATTCATCACCAACACCAATATCCATCCCTGTGTAAATATGGGGTGAAGAGAGGTCATCGGAACTGGTCTCATTATTAGGTCTTCAGCAGTGGTAGGGGCATGTACTCCTGTGTTGGGGGTTATTTACCTACAGCACCCAGCACATTCCTGTGCTGTCGGACACAGTAAATATATATATATGTAGAAAAGCAGCACAGGCCTCTGCCGTAGAATTAGAAAACCACAGAAAGCCAGAGCAAAAATCTGGACTGATACCATCAAAATTTTCATACGTGCTGGTATGCACTCTCCTTCCCTTCTCCCTGAGTCATCCTCTCTTAAGTTCAAGCTCGGGATAAAGCCGATTTGCATGCCTAACTCTGGGCACCCTTATCTTAGGCCCGTTGGAACGAAGAGCTTCTGCCGCAACGGAATTCCATCTCGGCTGCGAGGAGCCCGAATCTCACTTCAAACCCCACATGACCCCCCGAGGCACACACACCATCAGGCCCCACTAGGTTATCTGCAGCTCCTCTGTGCCTCTCCTCCCTTTGAATCATCCACTAGAAGATAAAAATGAATGAAATATGTTGAAAGAACACACAGCTCAGTTGAAGGGACACAAACGTATGAGATCATGTAGGATTTTTGAAAGGATGACTGAAAGAGAACTCTTTTCAAGCATCTGGTTGCTATGATAAAAAGCAAGCTCTCCCTGTTCACTTGCTCTGGATATGATCTCATCTCAGGTGGTTTTAAGAAATCATCTCTGAAATGTAATTAGGTTAGAAAAACACGCACACTCAAATCTGGAGGTTTTGGAAGTACGGCTTGGATTTTCAGTGGAGTAGGGCTGGAAAATGTAAAGGCAATATCCCATTCATTATCTGGTGATGTGGAGGTGTCCTAAGACACAGCAGTGCTGGAAAGGCAGCACAGGACCTGAGTAGCTGTGAGCACCCAGGGACTGCAGCCCTGCTTCCTAATTATCATGATGTGTTCTTCAGGGACAGCCTTTGGGCCACCTCTGTCACATCCCTTCTATCCACACAGCTTGTATTTCTAACTCACTCACAACTTTCCTAAAGTCAACCGCAACCAAGAATCACAGTGTTATTAATAGGACTTGACTCAAAGGACAACACCCAACAAAACCAGAGACCTCCAGAGGTGGACCTCTGGTTTGGCCAGCCAACTCCCATTGTCTTCATTAGAACTTCATGGTACAAGCACCTGTTTTTTCAAGGCTGAGCACCTTGAATAGCAAGATCCTTCAGTTTACACCTCAAAACAGAAGGTGTTGACATCAGTACTTCCATTGGGGTGGATGACTCCCATGTAAGCTGGAAGCCATGCTTGGCTTGCTGGTGATAGCTGCCTACACACGTGTGGTAAAAGACACCATATTGCTGGGCATCTTCCAGCAGCTGCTCATCTCCTCCAAGGCCCCAGCAGAAAGGTGCTACAGAAAACACCCTCTCCATCCTCTGTTCAGAACTACATTATTCTAGGTTATTAGAAAAGCCTCAGAGACAATGAAGTTAAGAGGGAACATTTTGGATGGTCAGATCACAATGTGTACAACTTTGCATGAGTACACTTACTAAGGTGACTGGAGTCTTAGCACCCAAATTCAAATGCTGATGGGTGCAATCACCTACACGGAATGATTTTGCAAATTAAGAGCACGGTAGAATGCACAGAAAGAAATTTTGGTTTAAAAAAAAAAACCACACAGAAGTAGAGCGACGAGGCTTTTTTCCTCTGAGATTGTCTTCTAACACTCATTCTTGGAAGCAACGCAAAACACAAAGTTGGATGTCGTGTTGTGCAAGAAAGGTTCTCACAGGCCCTGTCCAATAGTCTGCCAGGTATTTCCCATCTGAAAATAATGACAATTTTCCATACCTTAAGATACGTGTACTTTACATAAATGTCAAATAACCACTTGGCCTTGCCATAATTGGGCTTTCTCTTACATTAGAAAACCCCCATATGTTGATTTGTAGCCACCGTGAGAAGTGTCACTTGCAGAAAAGAGATATGAATTACTGCATCCTTAGTTTAGCCAAATGTAAAATATAAGCATAATTGCACTTTAAAGAAATGCAGTTTTCAGCTGCATAAACCAAGATCATCTACGATGACCAGATTGTGTTGCATCTGGAAAAAGATTAATTCTCTGACATCGAACCCCGACTTTCTGTTTTGTTGAACTTATAACTGTTTAAAGATTCTTTCTAGTATAAACTTGAGATTGGCAGATGAGTACTGTGGATTACTGTGTAAAGTCCCAGCTGGAGCAAGTGTCTGAATGTATTGTGTAACTGACTCACACAGGAAGAAAAGGAAAACCTGGTAAAATACTTCATTCATTTATAAAATATGAGCTAAATTCTTGTCTCCACCAGCGAGTAGCTCTGAATTCAATGGAGCCACACAGGTATAACTGAAAGGAGAATTTGGCCACTTGTAGAAACAATAAACCTTGGAAGATTCTATTTGATTTATTATTTCTTAGCAACATACAAAGTAAAGAAACACCGGGTGTTTTTATAACTACGGATCTTATTGCCATTGACTTTAAAGAACAAAAAATGTAGGAAGCAAGAAAAAGAGCAGAGCCTGCCTATAAAAAACTGAATAGAGGCAGGTGCTTTCCCTTTTTAATAATTTCTGGGATTGCGTCTTAGTCTTTTAACAATATCCACTTGATTAGACAGAAAAAAGATTGGAGGAAAACTATCAACACAGGATCAAAGCAGTCAAAATTAAAAAGACATTTCTGTCCTCTGTCCTACTTAGAGTCATACGATCCGCCAGGTATAAAACAACATAATTCCATTGAGATGAAACAATCTGGACAAGTCTCTTTTAAATGGGCAATACTGTGAAGCAGGATACAGGCAGTAGCAATAAAGTTCCTTCCAGTGGTGATTTTCAGACCCCTAATACACAGCCAGCTTGTCATCAAGGAAGTAGTTTAACCCCCCAGGTGTCTAAGCTGAGGTATTCTTGGTCAGGATAGAATCTCTGTGCTAAGAACTGAGACTAAATATCAAGAACTACTGACGGTGCAAGGCAGCAAGAAAAAAGTTAAGTTCTTGTTTTCTGTTCTTTTCAATATATGTTTTGATGGGCTTCTTCAAAGGATGCTACTGCTGAAGAGCACCCCTGGTATGAATCTGTTGTTATGTCTAGCACCATTCAACTGCTCGTGGCTGTGCTCCAGGTTCCAGAGATAATTTTAAAGTTATGAAGTATCTCATATGAAGTACCACCCTCAGAAAGTTTGCTAACGACACCAAGCTGTGTGGCATGGTCGACACGCTGGAGGGAAGGGATGCCATCCAGAGGGACCTGGATGGGCTTGAGAGGTGGGCTTGTGCAAACCTCATGAAGTTCAACCAAGACAAGTGCAGGGTCCAAGCACAAATACAGGATGGGCGGAGAATGGCTGGAGAGCAGCCCTGAGGAGAAGGACTTGGGGATGTTGGTGGATGAGAAGCTCAACATGAGCCAGCAGTGTGCACTGGCAGCCCAGAAAGCCAACCACATCCTGGGCTGCATCAAGAGACGTGTGGCCAGCAGGGCCAGGAAGACGATTCTACCCCTCTGCTCTCGTGAGATCCCACCTGGAGTACTGTGTCCAGCTCTGGAGTCCTCAACGCAGGAAGGACATGGAGCTGTTGGAATGGGTCCAGCAGAGGGCCATGAAAATGATGAGAGGGCTGGAGCACCTCTCCTATGAGGACAGGCTGAGAGAGTTCAGGATGTTCAGCCTGGAGAAGAGAAGGCTCCAGGGAGACCTTATAATGGCCTTCCAGAATCTGAAGGGGACCTACAAGAGAGATGGGGAGGGACTCTTTATCAGGGAGTGGAGCAATAGGATGAGGGGTAATGGTTTTAAACTGAAACAGGGGAGATTTAGATTAGATTTTAGGAAGAAATTCTTTCCTGTGAGGGTGGTGAGACACTGGAACAGGTTGCCCAGAGAAGCTGGGGATGCCCCATCCCTGGAGAGGTTCAAGGCCAGGCTGGATGGGGCTTGGAGCAACCTGGTCTGGTGGGAGGTGTCCCTGCCCAGGGCAGGGGGGTTGGAACTGGATGACCTTTAAGGTCCCTTCCATCTCTAACCATTCTATGATTCTATGATCTCGCTTGCTGAAGACAGGCTCCTTAAATGATGCTCATGTGTTAGAGTCTAATGCCATTAAAATAGGTTCTGAAGTATACATGCACATGCATGCACGTGCACACCCCTACACACACAGGTGTGTGCAAACACACACACACCCCTCTGCAAGTACTTATACCAGCTCTGAATTTGTACAAGATTTTCATCCATGAAACAGACACTCACGCTGCATCCCAAACATCCCATTATTTTCCATAGCGATGGTGGCACGAAGTTTCCAAGTATGAGATGGTCCCACAGACATTACAGACTACTTGGCATGGGGAAAATTTGGGGGTTCCTTCATACTAAACAGAAAATATTTCAGGAAGCGCACAGACAGACAAGAGCACAGTCACAAATATGCTGTTGTCCGTTCAGTTCTTATTTATCTGTTTTAAATCTGACACTAATTTAACCTGTTTTTTCAAGGCTGAGCACCCTGAATAGCAAGATCCTTCAGTTTATACCTCAAAACATAGAAGGTGTTGACATCAGTACTTCCATCAGGGTGATGGAAGTACTGAGGATGACCCATGTAAGCTGGAAGCCATGCTTGGCTTGCTGGTGATAGCTGCCTACACACGTGTGGTAAAAGACACCATATTGCTGGGCATCTTCCAGCAGCTGCTCATCTCCTCCAAGGCCCCAGCAGAAAGGGGCTACAGAAAACACCCTCTCCATCCTCTGTTCAGAACTACATTATTCTAGGTTATTAGAAAAGCCTCAGAGACAATGAAGTTAAGAGGGAACATTTTGGATGGTCAGATCACAATGTGTACAACTTTGCATGAGTACACTTACTAAGGTGACTGGAGTCTTAGCACCCAAATTCAAATGCTGATGGGTGCAATCACCTACACGGAATGATTTTGCAAATTAAGAGCACGGTAGAATGCACAGAAAGAAATTTTGGTTTAAAAAAAAAAACCACACAGAAGTAGAGCGACGAGGCTTTTTTCCTCTGAGATTGTCTTCTAACACTCATTCTTGGAAGCAACGCAAAACACAAAGTTGGATGTCGTGTTGTGCAAGAAAGGTTCTCACAGGCCCTGTCCAATAGTCTGCCAGGTATTTCCCATCTGAAAATAATGACAATTTTCCATACCTTAAGATACGTGTACTTTACATAAATGTCAAATAACCACTTGGCCTTGCCATAATTGGGCTTTCTCTTACATTAGAAAACCCCCATATGTTGATTTGTAGCCACCGTGAGAAGTGTCACTTGCAGAAAAGAGATATGAATTACTGCATCCTTAGTTTAGCCAAATGTAAAATATAAGCATAATTGCACTTTAAAGAAATGCAGTTTTCAGCTGCATAAACCAAGATCATCTACGATGACCAGATTGTGTTGCATCTGGAAAAAGATTAATTCTCTGACATCGAACCCCGACTTTCTGTTTTGTTGAACTTATAACTGTTTAAAGATTCTTTCTAGTATAAACTTGAGATTGGCAGATGAGTACTGTGGATTACTGTGTAAAGTCCCAGCTGGAGCAAGTGTCTGAATGTATTGTGTAACTGACTCACACAGGAAGAAAAGGAAAACCTGGTAAAATACTTCATTCATTTATAAAATATGAGCTAAATTCTTGTCTCCACCAGCGAGTAGCTCTGAATTCAATGGAGCCACACAGGTATAACTGAAAGGAGAATTTGGCCACTTGTAGAAACAATAAACCTTGGAAGATTCTATTTGATTTATTATTTCTTAGCAACATACAAAGTAAAGAAACACCGGGTGTTTTTATAACTACGGATCTTATTGCCATTGACTTTAAAGAACAAAAAATGTAGGAAGCAAGAAAAAGAGCAGAGCCTGCCTATAAAAAACTGAATAGAGGCAGGTGCTTTCCCTTTTTAATAATTTCTGGGATTGCGTCTTAGTCTTTTAACAATATCCACTTGATTAGACAGAAAAAAGATTGGAGGAAAACTATCAACACAGGATCAAAGCAGTCAAAATTAAAAAGACATTTCTGTCCTCTGTCCTACTTAGAGTCATACGATCCGCCAGGTATAAAACAACATAATTCCATTGAGATGAAACAATCTGGACAAGTCTCTTTTAAATGGGCAATACTGTGAAGCAGGATACAGGCAGTAGCAATAAAGTTCCTTCCAGTGGTGATTTTCAGACCCCTAATACACAGCCAGCTTGTCATCAAGGAAGTAGTTTAACCCCCCAGGTGTCTAAGCTGAGGTATTCTTGGTCAGGATAGAATCTCTGTGCTAAGAACTGAGACTAAATATCAAGAACTACTGACGGTGCAAGGCAGCAAGAAAAAAGTTAAGTTCTTGTTTTCTGTTCTTTTCAATATATGTTTTGATGGGCTTCTTCAAAGGATGCTACTGCTGAAGAGCACCCCTGGTATGAATCTGTTGTTATGTCTAGCACCATTCAACTGCTCGTGGCTGTGCTCCAGGTTCCAGAGATAATTTTAAAGTTATGAAGTATCTCATATGAAGTACCACCCTCAAAAAGTCTGCTAACGACACCAAGCTGTGCGGCATGGTCGACACGCTGGAGGGAAGGGATGCCATCCAGAGGGACCTGGATGGGCTTGAGAGGTGGGCTTGTGCAAACCTCATGAAGTTCAACCAAGACAAGTGCAGGGTCCAAGCACAAATACAGGATGGGCGGAGAATGGCTGGAGAGCAGCCCTGAGGAGAAGGACTTGGGGATGTTGGTGGATGAGAAGCTCAACATGAGCCAGCAGTGTGCACTGGCAGCCCAGAAAGCCAACCACATCCTGGGCTGCATCAAGAGACGTGTGGCCAGCAGGGCCAGGAAGACGATTCTACCCCTCTGCTCTCGTGAGATCCCACCTGGAGTACTGTGTCCAGCTCTGGAGTCCTCAACGCAGGAAGGACATGGAGCTGTTGGAATGGGTCCAGCAGAGGGCCATGAAAATGATGAGAGGGCTGGAGCACCTCTCCTATGAGGACAGGCTGAGAGAGTTCAGGATGTTCAGCCTGGAGAAGAGAAGGCTCCAGGGAGACCTTATAATGGCCTTCCAGAATCTGAAGGGGACCTACAAGAGAGATGGGGAGGGACTCTTTATCAGGGAGTGGAGCAATAGGATGAGGGGTAATGGTTTTAAACTGAAACAGGGGAGATTTAGATTAGATTTTAGGAAGAAATTCTTTCCTGTGAGGGTGGTGAGACACTGGAACAGGTTGCCCAGAGAAGCTGGGGATGCCCCATCCCTGGAGAGGTTCAAGGCCAGGCTGGATGGGGCTTGGAGCAACCTGGTCTGGTGGGAGGTGTCCCTGCCCAGGGCAGGGGGGTTGGAACTGGATGACCTTTAAGGTCCCTTCCATCTCTAACCATTCTATGATTCTATGATCTCGCTTGCTGAAGACAGGCTCCTTAAATGATGCTCATGTGTTAGAGTCTAATGCCATTAAAATAGGTTCTGAAGTATACATGCACATGCATGCACGTGCACACCCCTACACACACAGGTGTGTGCAAACACACACACACCCCTCTGCAAGTACTTATACCAGCTCTGAATTTGTACAAGATTTTCATCCATGAAACAGACACTCACGCTGCATCCCAAACATCCCATTATTTTCCATAGCGATGGTGGCACGAAGTTTCCAAGTATGAGATGGTCCCACAGACATTACAGACTACTTGGCATGGGGAAAATTTGGGGGTTCCTTCATACTAAACAGAAAATATTTCAGGAAGCGCACAGACAGACAAGAGCACAGTCACAAATATGCTGTTGTCCGTTCAGTTCTTATTTATCTGTTTTAAATCTGACACTAATTTAGCAATTCTTTCAGATATTTTACTTCTCAGTTCACCAGCCAAAATTAACATCCTTGTGAGCCAATACTCCAGCCATCCCCATGCCTATAGCGAGCATCACCTCATCCAGATGTTCCCTGCCAAGAGCAGGCGTAATACGTGTGGAATAGGGGTACAAGTTGTATTTATCTTAATTTAATAATTAGTCTTCTGGATGACAGTGACCACATCTCAAACATTAATAGCCTCTATTGTGTGATCACCAGTATCAATCACAGCTGTTCCATAATGAAGCTCATAAAAATATTCAATCAGTGATGGAGAGGGCCTTTGAGATCCAGAGAATGAGTTTCAGATGTTGGCGGAGCACTCCGAGGTAGGCTGCAGCTCACACAAGGGAAGCTCTACCAGGTGTTTGCAGTTTCATGCCTGCTGCATAAGTAATGGAACCCATAAAAAGGATTTTTTTTTTTTTTTTTTTTTTTCCTCCCTCAGAGAAACTCAGCTAGGGGAAGCAGAACAAATAAGAAGATAAAGAAGCACTTTTGGAAACGGAAATTTTGACCAACAGGGGTGAAATTCACCTTAGTATTATAGCATTTGATAGGAAAAGGCTAAAACATGTATTATTTTTTTTTGTTGGGGAAAACTTTAGGTGTTTTAGAGGTACAAGAATGTATGAATATAGAGTCTGAACGTTGAACCACGTAACGTGTCCAACTTTGTGACTGAAATATTTAAGTTTTGTGGACTATTTTCTCTCCTGACTTGCAGACACTATCTTAAATATAAATAAATACATCTAAACATCCATCCTGCTGGCCTTGGTGTCTCAAGCTCTGCATCACATTACTTTTTTCCCCTTAAATGCTTCCCTTTACTGAAATGCAGCGTACAGAACCCTAGATCCTAGATCTATACCCCTGAGGCAACTGTCTCAGGTTTGAAGACAGGAACAGGGGTATGTGTTGATCCTCTATCCTACCATACAGACTGTAAGTGGCTTTTAAGGCGCAGTGGGGCAAGGATCCAGAGAGTTCCAGAGCTGGTTTCAACCATGTTCCCTTCTAGAAATTTGGACAATGTCTACTGAAAGGAAGCCACCTTGCAGGGCTATGCTCCAGTCTCGTGTTGCAGATTGCTTTCAGGCCATACAGCATCACATTTTTCCTTTATACAAGTTCTCTTTTCCCTAAATGCCATTTTTCCTGTGATTATGCCACGGGTCTGACGAGGAATTTTACCCCTTCACCTCAGTATATTTGTGTTGCTGTAGGGGTAGGATCCATTCAATCTGTGCATACAGACACAACAACCAGTATAACCTAGATACCAGTCATCTCATTCCTTTGAGCTGCAAAATAAGGCCGTCACGCAGCAGCCCTTTCTCCTGTGAAAGCTGCCTGGGAGTAGTCCCATTACTCATGAGGAAAAAGAAAACAAAACCCTAAACCAACAAAAAAATAGAAGGGCCAAACACCGAGAGGGAGATCCCATGAGAGAAAACTGTCTTTCTAAAGTTTCCATTGGCAAACCGAGACACCTCGAGAACAACTTTCTGTGGCAAGTTGTAAAATACCTGTTTCCAGAGTCAGGTGAGGATGCAAAACTGGAAGATTAGGAAGGGGGTGAGGGGGGGAAGTTAACCAATGAGCCTGAAAAGCACTGCTGGGTGGTGAACAACCCTCTTGCATCCAAATGTGCACATCTCGAGCTAAATACAGAGGCTGAGGCAGAGCACGGTCGGGCCGTCAGTCGGACACGCTCCTTTGATTCCCTGCCCAGTTCCAGTATAGCCTCTGGCAGTCTGAGGCCAAGGGACAGCCTTAATTTGTGGCAGCTGGACACGGTCAGCCAGGCACCATATGGCAGCTGGGAGAAGCCAAGTCAGGCCATTGCCTTCCCCTGCCCTGGGATACCCTTTGCAGCGGTGGGAGGGAAGCTCTGGCCTCATGGGGATGGTTCTCAAACCCCTGTGTAGCTCCAGCCCTGGGTCCTGCAAGGTGTCTTAAGTGGACTGCAAGAAAACTTAGTGCTAATCTGCCTCCAAACATCTGTCCAGGCACATCCTTGCCCAGGTGGCCAAGAAAGCCAACAGCATCCTGGCCTGTATCAGGAACAGCGTGGCAAGTAGGGCCCGAGAGGTGATTGTCCCCCTGTACTCGGCACTGGTGAGGCCTCACCTTGAGTGCTGTGTCCAGTTTTGGGCCCCCTACCATAAAAAAGACATTGAGGGGCTGGAGCGGGTCCAGAGAAGGGCAACGGAGCTGGTGAGGGGTCTGGAGAATAAGTCTTATGAGGAGAGGCTGAGGGAGCTGGGGTTATTCAGCCTGGAGAAAAGGAGGCTGAGGGGAGGCCTTATTGCTCTCTACAACTCCCTGAAAGGACGGTGTAGAGAGGGGGGGTCTCTTTTCTCAAGTCACAGGCGACAGGACAAGAGGAAATGGCCTCAAGTTGCGCCAGGGGAGGTTCAGGCTGGATATTAGGAAAAAATTTTTCACTGAAAGGGTTATCAGCCATTGGAATGGGCTGCCCAGGGAGGTGGTTGAGGCACCATCCCTGGAGGTGTTCAAAAGACGGGGTGATGTAGTGCTGGGAGGTATGGTTTAGTGATGATGCTCCTTGTTTGTTGGGTAGGTGTCTGTTTTTGTCAGTTAGGTTGACGGTTGGACAAGATGATCTTTAAGGTCCCTTTCAACCTAGAAGATTCTGTGTGATTCTGTGATTCTGTGATCCTTCAATATCCAGAGAGACTACCACCCCCGGCCTCCTCCAGAGAAATCTCTCATGGAGTTAAATGTTCTTACAATTACACCAAAAAGTGAGACCTTCACACCAAGCCCCCCGTTTCTGCACCGCCGTGGTAGCAGCCACTGGGATGCCCTCCTGTGGTATGTTCCTTGGGTGACAGCAGCTCCCAGGGGGTCACGGCTTGGACAAAGCACTGCAGATTTGGGAGCTAAATGCTTCAAAGGCAGCTGGTTTCAATAAAACTGGAAACCGGGCCAAGTTTGGTCTGCACAAGTTTCTCCCAGGTACAGCCCTGACGTCTTATCTCAGCAGCATCTTAGCTTTTCCATACCCTTGCATTAAAAGTCAAATCATACTCATGTGCATACGCTTACAGATTATGTGGCAATCTCCTAAAAAGACATTAATGTAATATCTTCATAGATGAGCCAGTAAGAATACTAAAATTATAAATGACAGGGAACAATAAATCACAATATGACACCCTGAACATCCTTTAGGCTCTTTTGTTAATATTGCAGGATCCAGAGGTGGTTTGTTGTTGTTTTTTTTTAAATATACATGTAACCTAAGACAAGAGCAGTAAAAGAAAGAAAAAGGAGAAATGTCCATCCAAATTTCACATGTGAAAACAGGTTTTTCTATATAGTTTAGTCTAGAAAAACAAGTCAGTCTACCTTTCCAAAAGGGCCAGACATAAAGCCAACTTTATTTGTGGCTTCAGACGTATTCAGCAAAGTTCTGGATTAGCTTTAACCATTAGGTAATTCAAGATTCAAACACCATCCCCTCTTTCATAAACCCAATTCACAAACCTTCAACTGTATAGTGAATTCATGTTATTTCAGATATGCAGAACCCGCGAAATAAATGTCTAATAAATTCCTGTATTCAGTGACTTCAACTGTATAGTGAATTCATGTTATTTCAGGTACGCAGAACCTGAGAAATAAATGTCTAATAAATTCTTGCATTCAGTGACTGGGATCAGAACATGTGTCTTCTCTTTAGGATTATAAAAGAGGTTAGGAGGTAGACGCTCAGACTGAGCATGAAACTCAACAGCTATTTTTATCCCTTTCTTGTCTTCTTTCTCCAAGGTCATTTGGATCATGAGCCAAATTAACTTTAAACAAAAGTTGTTCAGCTCACTCCTTTTTGGGAGTTCACTAACGTTTAAAATCTCATTAATTTTGTTGAACTCGAAATGAAAAAAATATTTTGGATCTATTATGGCTTGCCCTCTGATACCCACACATTTTGCTGAATGAAAAAATCCACTAGCAGATATTAGACAGCCAGTGTGACTTGAAGGCAAGGGGAGAGACCCTTTAGTTCATCAGGTTTACGCTTGCACTTGTGGTCTCAATAGATCAGGTATTCTCCCCCTCAGAAGACCTTGCTGGCTTTTGGGAGGTTTCCCTTGCAGTGTTTGCCCCACTATTGCCCCCCAGAGCAATGAGCAGGGCTCCTTACAGGCAGGGAAAGTTTTCCTGTTAGCTTCAAGGTCTTTTGGTGAGCACAGAGCCTGGCGCTCTTTTTGGATAAGATGTATGACAATGTGGAGTAGGAAATACATTTTGGCCAAAGATATTAGGCCACTGAAAAGCAGCTGAATCCCTCCCTTCACCAGTTGTCAGTCAGTCCATAACTTGCCATCTGAAGCTGCAAGGGCAGCTGCTAAGCTGCAGTGACACGAAATTTTGGGTATTACTCAGCACCAAGAGCTACACAAACAAAAACTGAGATCAACTGGTGTGCGCCACACTCATCTCTCAAAACTGCCACAGTCATTAACCTTTGCTCCTCTACTCTCTCTTGGCACCACAAACCCATCAGTTAGGACCCCACAAACCCATCAGTTAGGATCCCTCTTGGCTCCCAACCCCTCGCCAAGTGGACAGGGAGAGGCTGTGACCATCCAGCATTGGGAAAGAGGTGGTGCAATGAGGGGAAAAAATTTCTGGTGGCAAAACAATGTGGGGCAAGGATGGGCTTGCCTCGGTAGTACAATGACAGACTCAGCGTATATTAGTGTAATGAGATTTTGTTGACAGATTAGTTTGGTGCTGTTGAACCACAGGCACTCTCTGTCTCTCTGTTTCTCCCCTGCTTTTCATTGTCTTCCTTCTCAAGGTTCCCCTTTTGGGGGTGGGAAGAGGATGGGGTAGAGGCACAGGAGGAAGGCAGTCTGCCACCTCCACCCTTCGTTAGCAGGAATGTCATCAGAGGATGGCTTGGGTGCAGGAACCTGAGGATCTGGCAGGACAGAGCTGTAGGATACTCCGAGATCTTAACAGAAAAGTCACCCAGGTCCTCTTCATTACCGGCGCTAGGACTACGGAAAGGGAAGGGCTGTTCCTTTTTGGGAACTCTGCTGGATCAGACCACCCAATAACACCATCCACCAGGAATGATATACACCACACCAAGGATCAGACGCTGCTGTGATTTGTATCGGCGCAAACAAGAGCCATGTGATGGCAATACTTTGAATTTACCGTGGTGGACCTCGGGTCAGCATGAGACCCACAGGTCTGAAAAGGGTAGGAAGGGTAATAGGAGTAAGAAAGGTAAAATATGGGTAAAAAGGG
The DNA here is from genome assembly GCF_001431845.1 of Calidris pugnax. NCBI lineage: Eukaryota > Metazoa > Chordata > Aves > Charadriiformes > Scolopacidae > Calidris > Calidris pugnax. The sequence continues at coordinate 175,224 of NW_015091085.1, read as the reverse complement.
AAAAAGAGCAGTATGTGACGGCAGAACGGAGTGTTTCTAAACAAAAAGAGGTAACAAGAGGGTATAACTGCACCAGGATAATTTATCAGCAACTTTAGAAATACGGAAGTGGAAATGGTTAAATGAAATTACATTTTAGTGCTCTCTCTGGGCTGCTTGACTATCATGAATATTATAATCAAGAGATTGATAATTTGGATATCTTAGCAGAACAGAAGTATGCAGTCCCCAAAAAGTGTTAGATTGTATCAGCGTGGAAATCCCACTAAGGGGAAATTTCAAAGATCTCCAGACAGATCCTTAACTCCCTCTGTGGCAGTTACAGTGCTCCCTTCTTCCAGATTATGTTTTGTTATTTAATTTAAAAAAAAAAAAAAATCTCCGCTAATTATTAAGGAAGATTTGTATCTGAGAAAACGATCTCATTTGCCTGTTAGGTAGGAGGAGATCAAAACTTCGCACAGACCCAGTCCCAGGGGATGAAGGGTGGCAGCTTCATCACTCCTCGGTGTCTCATCAAGCTAATTCAGAGTGTCAGAGGCAGCAGGAGCCCACAGGTGCTGGATGCAACCTCTCCTGGGGGCTTTATGACCCAGCCTGTCCTCCAGAGATCTCCCTCAGCAACCTTGCTGGGGAACGGAGTTTGCAAACGCAGGATTCAAACCCACTGCTGTTTAACTAAACCAAGCAATTAATGAACCAGCCCACTCGCCGATGGAAGTGACTAAAAGCAAAGATAGACTTTCTGCCTGTCTTACACTAAAGATTTGTGTCTTCAAACAATTGTCTTGTACTACTTTTTTGTCTTATACCACTTTGTCTTACACCAATTGTCTTACACTACAGCTCTCTGTTTGTCTTATTCTGGCAGAGGTGGGTTTCCTATTGTTGCTGTGAAAGGTAGCACATACAGAAAGATTTTCAGACTTTCATCCATAAGTGTTAATAATTATACAGCTACTGAGACAGAATATAGCAAAAAGGGTGGGGAAAAAAGCCAAGCCCTCGAAAAAAGGCAATTTTTTCCAAGCCACAAATGGCAGCTCAGCTTTCCTTTCAACAAACGCTCTGAGTGGAATTGCCCTTGCAAATTTCTGCCAAATTTCTTGTGCAAATTTCACTCAATTTTTAGTCTACCAAAATCATATTCACCTCGGTTGGAGTTTTATTGGCATTGGAAGTGAACGAAAAACCTGAGCAAGGGCTTTGGAATGTGGTTGAGATATTATATGTCTTTGCATGCGTGTTTATTCATTTTTAAACATTATTATTTATACCCTCTGGAAGCAAGAGGGAAAAAAAAAAAAAAAGAAGAGGGGATGTAATATAGGTTAGTTTAACAAAACAACAATGATTTGCATTGCTGCTGACAACTATCTTCACTCTCCAGTGCTGAGAAGTGCCAGATGGCGAATTTGGAACGGTTAGAAGCAAAAAAAGCGACCATCCCAGGTTCAGGGAGTCTCTGAAAGGAGGATTTGGAAACTGGAACTCCACATAAGGATACAATCCAGAAGCAGATCTCACTTTTATTGAAGAGGTGGCTGCGGGTAGCATGCAGTGCATTAAAAGTGCTTTAAGGTCTCTGTTCTATTATTTGTCTCCATTCAGCTTCTGAAAAGGAGGAGGTAAAATCTCTTCTGAATGCATATATATAGAGAGGGTTTTGAAGAAGACACTGACAACACAGGAGTCAGCTTAATAAATAGGAAGATGTATCACTGCAAGCAGGAACCTGGACCAGAGCTCAAATTCAATGTTTTTAGGAAAGACACAGTGAGTAGGCTGGTTATATATGCTGCCAAAAATAAGCATTTTGCACTGACTGATGCTACACGCTGGGATTTCACACCTACACATTTTAACATGTGGGAAGGAGTGGGCACACATCTGGGCAGGGGGAGCAGGGTTGGAGTGAGCAGCTGGGACAGCTATGCCAGGGAGGCAACACGTGAGCTTGGCCTGAGGGTCAGACCCTCGTTCCTTTCTCTTTTCTTAATGGATTTGACACTGATAGAAGACAAAAGCAACAGAGTGTGGTATTCACGTCTCACAGTTCTGGATATCTGGCTAGTTATCTGGGAGCCTTCTGTTCCCCCTGACACTGAGAGGCAGGTAGATGAACTGGGTGAGTCATAGAATCATAGACTGGTTAGAGTTGGAAGGGACCTTAAAGACCATCCAGTTCCAACCCCCCTGCCCTGGGCAGGGACACCTCCCACCAGACCAGGTTGCTTCAAGCCCCATCCAGCCTGGCCTTGAACCCCTCCAGGGATGGGGCAGCCACAGCTTCTCTGGGCAACCTGTACCAGGGCTTCACCACCCTCACAGCAAAGAATTTATTCCTGATATCTAATCTAAATCTCCCCTCTTCCAATTTCAAACCATTACCCCTTGTCCTATGCCAGGTCCATGTCCTTTCTGTGTTGAGGACTCCAGAGCTGGACACAGTACTCCAGGTGGGGTCTCACGAGTGCAAAGTAGAGGGGTAAATATATATAAAACTATATATATATATATAAATAAATACATAGTATATATAAAATTTCCTATTAGTAATCTTTCATTCTCCAACTATTTTCAGCTTGGGACATCTTGATTAAGATGTGGTCCCTGTGTATTTAATAATCCTCATTGGTCTTCTCTTCCAAGAACGTGTTCAGTCTGCCCTTGAACTCAAACTGACTTTTACCAAAAACAGAAGCAAAAAAAAAAAAGACAAACATCCTGCCTTCCCCAAGCACCTAGCAGTACCGAAATGTATCCAAAAATAGAGAAAGTCCTCCAAGACCATGTGATCATTCCTGGCTTAGGAAAAGATAAACAGAGTGACAGAACAGAAACAATTTCAAAAATATTTAAATATTTCCTGCTGAAAATGGTGTTTGGACAGGCTACAGGTAAGGCTTGTAAGCATCCCCTGATTCTCAAACGATCCCACGAAGGCCTAAGACTACGCCAGTACTTGGTCTGGAAAATATGGGCCTTTTTTCAAGTTATGAAAAACTGTAATGAATTACATCAAGCTTTTTTTATCCACATTAAGCAATGAAAAGAGGTTATTGTACTATAGATGGAAAATCAGATTCCTTAAACATCTTGTATGACTCTTTGCTAATCCTTCAGTCAAAAAGGATCCTTCAAAGTAATTTTTAATTATTGATCTTTAGACTACTACATTCTGCTTCGCCTAATTTCTCCTGTTGATCCCAAATTTAAAATGCAATTCTTCCAAACCTTGTCCATGACTATAAATTTTACAATCCCATTTATACCTCCTTATTGTTTCACAGGTTCATCTATTAAATAAATTCAGATCGGAAAATGTTGGGGGAAAATACCTTTTGTAGAGCATAAATATTTACCAGTAAAAACAAATGTAAATGGGGAGGTAGGCAACGATGCTGATATGCAAACCCCAGGCAACGAGCAATGAAGGGCAGGAGAACTTCTCAGTAGCAAAAAGCAAAACATATTATAGGAAAGGTGATTATTTCAAACCCACGTATAATAAACTCAGAAAATTCACAGTGAATGTGGGAACAGGCTATAGAAAAGTGAAGAGGTAGAGAAATCAAACTCCATTTCAAATGCTATCTGGCCAGACTTTGAGGTCACTAACAGTTGTGCAAAGCCAAAATAACTCCTCCAGCACCTCTACACGTACTCTTTGAACTCCAGGGGTGTAACGAGGTGAGACATGCGCCCAGGGACCTTCCACAGGACCAGATTTTGGGGCTCTGGTGCCAAGGACATCAGAGAACACTGAACAGAACAGCAGTAGGAACTGGAAAGACTTTGGGAGATGTTTTCATAAGTTTACCGAGTTCAAGAGCGGTCTCTGAGGAAAAAGGATGACTAATACATAGTGCCGTAACGTTAAAAGCGAACCTATAGAGACATAGTAGGAAACTCCACACTAGTCAGTTTGACATGAGTTGTGAGCAAAAAGCCTTTGAAAGCCTTTTAAGAGTCAAAAGGGAGAACATTTGGAAAAGAGCAGATGAACTGAAAATAGCCAGCCTGGCTTCAGGAAGGGGAGGTCACCATGGCTCACTAGCAGAGGGGAATTCTTCACGGATGTTACCGCTGGGCTAGGCAAGGGGCTACGGCACACCATCGCCGGGGCCAGGCATTTCTCAAAGCACCCTGACAAGCTCCACAGAGGTAATTAATGGGCAAAGGAGTTGATGGAGTAGGAGGAGACTCAGCAGATTCAGACTGAGTAGGGGCTAAAGGAGAGACTACAAACGATGGAATATTTTAAATGTGAAAAATAAAAGAGGGCTACAAATCACTGCGGGATCTTGAACTGGCTTGAATAAATTTAAAAATAAAATAAAATATAAAATAAAATAAAATAGTAAAATAAATAAAATAAAAACAAACCACACAAATGAGAGAGGAAGGTTTGTTACCAAGTCAGCACTTTCTTTACAACACTCTGCGGTGATACGGGATAGCACCCCGTTGCCAAGGATTTCAAAGTTGCTGGCAAATAATAAAGCCCCTCAACGCGCTGGAAGTTCGGGAAGGATCGCTACGGCCCGTTAGTGCAAGAGGGAAAACAGAAGCAGCACAATATTAATGGCTTGCCCAAGCTCACACCTCCTACTCCAGCTGCCTGGCGTCTGCAGCGCTTGTGGGAGAAAGGCAAAACCTGGGAGTAGAATCCTGGCAGGTAAGCAAAAGGGAAAATGGTTCTGGGTTTGTTTTTTTTTTTTTCAATACCTTGTTTTAAAATAAACGTGCTTCAAATTTGGGGGCCAGGTCTTGCGAGGCGAGGGAATGGCACTGATTGATTCTGCCTGGAGAATTGTCCCTTGAAGCCTAGCCCTGCTGAGGTCCCCAGCGCCGGGAGCTCTCAGAGATTGGGGGTGACTTCTTCCAAGGTCACTCTCACAGCCAGCCGATCCTCAAACATCACCACCCTTTATCTCCTGGTAGAAATACATCATCCCCAGCCGAGGTTTCAAAAGATATGGATGGAAATAATGCCACGGCGCGACTGCACCTCACCTAGCTGCCAGTCGGGAAACTCAACTGAAAGCTGCTCACACCACGCAAAAATAGCCTGGAGGAAGGCCCCAAACCCACGTCCTGCTGTTCCCACCACCTTGCTGACAGCGCTAATAATAAAAAAGCCTTTTTGTTTTATTAGTAACCTTCCACTATCGCCGCACGCCGTTAATTCCCAGCACGGAGCCTGGCTCTGGGAGGTGCAGGAGGGAGGCTGCCACCCTGCCCGTGGGGTGTTTTTTAGAAAAAGTCCGGGTGCCTAAAGCCCAGATGTGTCCCCTGGGAATGATCACCATCCCACAGAGCCATCCAAGCACCAGGAGACCCAGCGGCTCTGTCCCAGAGGCGGGGAGGCTGGGGCTGCTCAGCCTCCTGGGCTATGTTAAACCTCCCCTCCCGAGTAAGGGTGAACATGAGCCAGCAGTGTGCCCAGGTGGCCAAGAAGGCCAACAGCATCCTGGCCTGTGTCAGGAACAGCGTGGCGAGTAGGGCCCGAGAGGTGATTGTCCCCCTGTACTCGGCACTGGTGAGGCCTCACCTCGAGTACTGTGTCCAGTTTTGGGCCCCCTACCATAAAAAAGACATTGAGGTGCTGGAGCGGGTCCAGAGAAGGGCGACAAAGCTGGTGAGGGGTCTGGAGAATAAGTCTTATGAGGAGAGGCTGAGGGAGCTGGGGTTATTCAGCCTGGAGAAGAGGAGGCTGAGGGGAGACCTTATTGCTCTCTACAACTCCCTGAAAGGAGGGTGTAGAGAGATGGGGGGCGGTCTCTTTTCTCAAGTCACAGGCGACAGGATGAGAGGAAATGGCCTCAAGTTGCGCCAGGGGAGGTTCAGGCTGGATATTAGGAAAAATTTTTTCACTGAAAGGGGTCTCAGCCATTGGAATGGGCTGCCCAGGGAGGGGGTTGAGGCCCCATCCCTGGAGGTGTTCAGAAGACGGGTTGATGTAGTGCTGGGAGGTATGGTTTAGTGATGATGCTCCTTGTTTGTTGTGTGGGTGTCGATTTTTGTCAGTTAGGTTGACGGTTGGACAAGATGATCTTTAAGGTCCCTTCCAACCTAGAAGATTCTGTGATTCTGTGATTCTGTAATGAATCACAGAGCCAAAGATTTCACCCTGCAACCTTTTTCCAGGCTTCTCCTGCTGTCGACGGGATCTATAAAGGCCAGGACTTTCCCCCCCAACCGCATGTGGGTTTTCGAGGCCTCTTTTTCCTTTCCTTTTCTGGTGCTTCTTTGCCCTGTCTCACATATTCTAATTAGCTTTCCTGGAGGAGTTTTACAAGATGAAGATAAGAAGAAGCTTATCCTAGGCAGTTGTTTGTCTTCACATTTTCCCTCAGAAAAAAAAATAAAAAAATAAAAAAAGAAAAGGACTTTCAAGGACTGAGTTTCCTATCCAACCCGTTATTTGAGGGGCTAGAGGACAGAAATGCTCTGGGCGGTCAAGCAGGAAACTTTAAAAGGAATCCATCCGAAATGCAATAAACCAAATATTTGCAGGGATTTTTGAGGAATTCCAGCATAACCCACTCCTCCCTTTTTATTAGCTTCACCAGTGCTTGACGAGGCAGCTACATTCTCCAAGCGACTGACAAAAGCCACTTTTATACCATTATTTAAGAAGCAGCTTATGTGGCTGCATGACTGTGTTACCCCACCAGAGAGGAGCTTTCTGAGCCGTGCCTTGAGCCGACATTTCCTTTTCCCAATCTCGCCTTTTTTTGGGGGGAAGAGAAATATTTGCTTTCCTTCCACAACTGGCTTTTGGAGTCAGCCGGGCGTAGCTAGGAGACACAATAAATGTTGTTAAGCCACAGGGTAATTTTTTAATAAAAGATTGGGACTTGTTGTCTCCCCTTTGACAGATATCCTGGCACTTACTGGCTTTGTACCCTGTGAGTTTTAATTTCACAGGCTGAAGCTTGGCCCAAAAACTGCCAAAATTCAGTTTCCCCTCATCACAGTCCCAGTTCTTGTGTCACAACGGAGGCCAGGTTTGCACGCCTTACCAGAGTGGCTTTCAAGCTTTTCAAGGAAAACCTGTGGAACTCCCTCCTGCAGCATCATGCCGTAGGGATTAGAGTGTCAAAGGGCTTTAAAGTACAATTAAACACATTAATGGAAGTCCACAAGGGGCTATTACAACAGGAAGATACAGACATAACCTCTAGATCAAAAAAAACTGCCTAGGCTGCCGGAAAGGAGTTAGAAATATTGGGCAAGTATCACTGTAAGATAGTCCTGGTTTTGTGCCAAGATACCCTCTCTGGTGAAGCAATGACGTGGTCCACTAGGGAGCTAAGTAGCCTAGCAGATGTTGAATGCAAAGTTGAGCCCCATGAGGAGGAAGCCATTTTTCACAACACTGAGCTCCAGCACATATATTTTATTCTCCACATGTCCCTGTTGTCATTTCTTTTTTTTTTTTTTTTTTTTGAGCTTTGTTTTGATATGTGCAAATGGTGTTCAGCTTATAGAAGTGACCCCAAGAAGAAGACACAAGGCAGGCACAGGAATAGACAAGAGGACTACAACATCTGCTGAGGAGGCGTTTAGGTGCAAGGCTGCATTTTCAGACCATGTTTCTATACAACAAAGAATGGGAAATCTAGGAAGGGATTTTAAGATGGATCAGGGCTCAGATGGCAGAGAATTTGGAGGTTTGAGGATGGGGTTTGGAAGAGTTGGGGTTGGTGAAAAGGAAGGAGGATATTTGGTTATTCAGTGGGAGGATAAAGAAGAAAGAGGGGAACAGATTTAGCTGGAGATTAGGAACAGATTTAGCTGGAGGGGAACAGATTTAGACTGGAGATGAGGAGAGGGTTCTTCACTGTGAGGGTGGTGGAGCACTGGAACAGGTTGCCCAGGGAGGTGGTTGAGGCCCCTTCCCTGGACATATTCAAGGTGAGGCTCGACGAGGCCTTGGGCAACCTGGTCTAGTTGGGGGTGTCCCTGCTGACTGCGGGGAGGTCGGACTAGATGACCCTTGGAGATCCCTTCCGGCCTGGACAACTCTATGACTCTAACAAATGAGGAATAATATGGGCACCCTCTCCCCTCTGTCCACATGGACATTTCTGATCAAGGTGATCAGAAGAGAAGAGAACTAAGTTTTCCAGAACTCATGGGCAAACACTGTTTTAGTATAAAAATTATTAACCAGAGTACTTTCTCTGCATTATTATGGATTTTGTAAAAGTTGCACGTGGTTTTATGCAGGAAAAAAAAAGCTCAAATCTAACTTTAGAAAAGTTTTATGAAGTACTACGTATTTACTGGGATTGGTGTTTTGCATGTCCTTCCTTGGAGGGAGAGGAAACTATTACAACTTTTTTATAGCTCAGGAAAAAATATGGAGTATATACCTTGAGATATTTACTATTAATTTAAGGACACCATCAAATTTTCATTATATACAATATCTCTTTATATATTTATATATACTGTGCTTGGCCTTGTAGTATAGGCGTGTCTACCAAGTCTACAGCAACAGAGAACTCAATTACCTTGAAACACAAGAAAAAAGCCAAAGCTGGAAACTGTTCCAAACCACACCTCAGCCGAAAATCCAAACAGTCCCTGAAATGTTGGGAACGAAATAGTTTGGGCCCGTTTCCACTGCTATGAAATCTATCCTTCATTATTAGCTGCCATACAGGTGTTTTAATTGCTGTCCCCGTCTCCTATGGACACAACAGACAACTGATGTGGTAAGGTCTGTACCAGATTCTCCTCTCCTTGTTGCTCTGCATCTTTCCTGCGTGCTGCTGACCCAATGCCATTTAATTTAACATTTAATTAACTCGAGACCCTGCTGGTTATTTTCCTTTCTTTTTTTTTCCTTTTCAAGGAAATGGGTGTGTGATCAACGTTCTTGTAGGAAATGGTTGTATGGTTTCCAACACATTATTTTCTCCAGAATCAAAGCAATAGTTTTTCATGGGTTGTGTTTTTGGGGTTTGGCGGGGATTTTTTGACTCAGTCTAAAATTTTTCTTCAGCATTACTGGAAGAGGTGAGGGTGTAACTGACCTCTCCATAATTGAGAAGGATTAGGAAAGGAATACAGGGAATCAATATGGCCATGAATATTCATAATAGAGAACGCAGTCCTGGTCTATCTGTCCTTTCCTCTCCTCTCCCCTCCATTCAAAAAAAGGAGTCTGAACCACAAATAAAGGGAGTTAAGGGTAGTTAGAAATATGGAGTAGCTTGCAGACAAGGAGGGGTTCAATAGACTAAGATTCTTCATCTCTGAGGGAAGATGACTGTGAGAGGCTATGATGTAAACAAATAAAGTAATAGATAGTATGTTTATTAACTGCTGCTCTCTGGCTATTGCGGTAAAAGGTAAGAGCCACCCACTGAAACTGGCCAGTGAAGGCACCCAATGAAAAAATAAATTGAAAACAAAGAGGAGGAAGTATTTTCTATTTCACCTTAACTTACACCAAGGTCCTTATGCTGAGGCATCCTCTGTGCACTTATTTTCCCCCTTCATGAATTTTTTTTCTTTGTAGTCTACATTGCTTTCCACAAACCAAGTCTACTTATGACCCTCCCTTCACCATGGACTATAGCCCTCTCCTCCTGCCTGTATGTCCACATGCTAATCCGACTGTCTCCAAGGCTGCTGCCTCACTTCACATCCTACTTCACACTGCGTTCCCACCAAACTGTCCTTCAGCCATGCTTTACTCAAAAATGATATTTGCTAGGGGTTTTCAGACTAATTAAGGGGGTTTGCCACATGGTTGGGCTTGAGCCAGAATGATACCGCTGGGTCATTCTTACACTCTTCTGATGAGCCAGAATGATACCGCTGGGTCATTCTTACGCTCTTCTGATGATCATAGAACCATAGAATGGTTAGAGTTGGAAGGGACCTTAAAGATCATCCAGTTCCAACCCTCCTGCCCTGGGCAGGGACACCTCCCACCAGACCAGGTTGCTCAAAGCCCCATCCAGCCTGGCCTTGAACCCCTCCAGGGATGGGGCAGCCTCAGTTTTAGGCTTTCATGAATCCTACTATTTACCTAAAGGAACCTTGGTTTCGTTGCCTCTGTAGCTGGAGAGAAGAACTTCCAAACACAGAGCTGCTGGGTGTGTGTGTGGGGGGCACATGGATCTGATCTAGTTGAAGAAGTCCCTGCTCATTGCAAGGGGGTTAGAGTAGATGACCTTTTAAGGTCCCTTCCAACCCAACACACCCTACGATTGATGCTGGCACTTTGGCAGGCAAGAATTAGTCTAGTTAGGACAGCAGGCAGCAAGGAGAGGGGGGGAAAGTGGACAAGGAGGAAACAATTTAAGAGCTATATAAGCTTTGTACCACTGATAACTCAGGTAGAAACATCTCTCTGTGGCAGGATCGTGCACAGAGCTGGAACAGTACTCATCCATTTTCCACACAAGCTTTACTCTTGCTTTCATATAGGCGGCAAGACAAAATTAATGAAATAAAAAAGGAAGTCTCTGCGAGTTTTTGGCATGGTCTTTGGGCTATGGATTTTTCAATTCTCTTCTGCCCTGCACAGTATTTTTAAAGACCATCCCGATCCATCTGGCTGGTGCAACTTGGAAGTGCAGTTGCCAAAAGGAAGAAATAAGTATCTGGATGATAAATATTCATGGTGCATGAAATAAGAAAAGAAATTGTTCCTTCAGAGAGAAAAAAAAAGAGAATAATACCTAAAGTATGGGAGATATTAATGAATACTGTAGTGCTGGCAAGAACATGTCCAGAATTGGTGCACATATGCTATTAATAACTTTTTAGATGTCATCCTTTATGCCGCACAAATAGGTTTACAGTATGTTTTTAACCAGCTCAGTAGAGAGAGGAAGAAAATGGTACAGTATCAGAGAAGGCGAATATTTCCAATTCCTCCACTACAAAGGCATAATAATACCCTTAAAACAAGGCATTTCCCACTCCTTTATCTCTAGCTTCTCTGCCACAACCAGCCTCTCGTGCTGGCTCAAATTGCTTACATGCATCAGCCTCAAAATCTGGACTCAAAATCCAGAGTTTGAAGGTTTGGATTACTGGGTAGCACCCGTCTCTATAACCAAAGAAATTAAACCCAGAGCTTGAAACTCCCTAGTGACCCACGTACACATCTGACATTTGAATCCTCCCCAAATCCACGCCGTCCTTTCAGGTCTTAGTGGCCTGAGTTCTGGTACAGTACACAGCAAATCATCAGGTGCATGGCATTTATAGTGTCATTTAATGGCACAAGAGACTGCCCTAAGAGACTGGGGGAAAACAGTTAAAGCCCAAACTATGTTTAGAGTGAAAAAATGCAAGAAATATAAAGCGAGAGCCCACATCAAAGTATCCGTGACTACTCTGAACGGCATTTGCACTTCCAGGCTCCCACAGTATTATTTGCTTTAGCATTTGTGGTTGATCTGCAGTCGGATCAAGCAATATACTTCAGGAGTGCATCTGAGGAGATAATCTGGGAAAACAACAGGCTTTTGCTCTGTTTCCTGAACAGCATCATCATCAAAACTCTCTGAAATCAAAAAAACCAAAAACACAGCAAAGGGGTCAAGTCTTGGTCAGGCTGGAACCTGGAGAGTGGCACACGCTGCTCTCCCTCAAACCAACGTTCTGCTACGTCTTCTCCCAATTTGCCCAAATACAAATAGATACGAATCAAGCTAAAAAACATGGAGATGAAGCTAAAGGAATTAAGCTGGGGTCAGAAGCTGATTTACAAATGAGCTTACATTTACTCATTTACAAATGAGTTACGCAACAGAAACCTATTAAATTTCACCTGATGCATGTGAGGTGACACCAGAGGTTCACCTGGTCCTGGGTCTCCTCCATGCTGAGCACTTCGGGATGGGATACCTGAGTAAATGTGTCACGAGGTATGTGAAGAACAGTCTCATGCACCTCCTCTTAGGTATATGCAAAGAATGAGATATATTTGCAAGGCACATGGTATTGCATTACTGAAGAATAGCCCATTTTGGCACATCTTTCATTGGACCTTACACCTCCCTGCCCCCCCCAAGATCCTTTTGAACTAAGGCTTGATGAACCTTATTTTCAAGGAGAGCTTAGAATCACTCGTCATCCTCAGCCTTCTTCATGACTATACCTGCCCTGGGATAGGAAATGGAAACGGCTTCCCTTTTAGCTCAGCGCTGAGGCTGAAGGATCTCTGGGGTAGGAGCAGCCATTTCACCATACACAGGTGCAGTCCCTGGCACACGGAACTCCAAATGAAGGGCACCACTGACAATAACATATACAATTCACTGCCAGAAACTAATCCATGAAGTGTGAGACCCAAAAGTAACATTAAATATTATTTTCACAATGTTTCGTAATACTCTGTCTCTACTGTGTGGGTTTGATCTGTTTTCTTCTTTACTACAAAACATCTTCTTAAGATAGAATAACGTTTTGTATATCGACTGTAGGAAATATTGCCAGAGCCAGTAACATCCTAAAAATTGGAATGAAGGCCTAAAGTTTGGTCTTCCAGTACCTATATGTCATCTTGTCACCCGCACCCATGCAGAGGGAGCGCAGACTGCTACCAGACCAGAACAACACAAAAGGCTGCAGCAGGAGCTCCCGGGGGGCCACAGCAGAAGCAGAGTCTATGATCTTCTCTCTATTCCATGTTCTGAGTCAGAGTCTCCTCTGCTTCTCAAAAAAAAAAGCCCAAAAAGAAAAGAAAAAAAGTGGCTGAGACAAACTCCCCTGCTCTGTCATCATTTTCCATCCTATTTCAGCTCTTCAGGGTAGAGAAGAACCCAAACCCGTGTGCGCTTAACTACCATATCCAACTTTGAAATGCAGAAATACTTCCAAAGGGTAATAATTCACTGGGGACTGACTCACTCATTTTATGCCTCGTGGGTTTTATTCTTAACTGATGGAAGTGACTGAGCCAACCAGTCACTGAACTCGGCTGAGGCCTGCCTGTTGCCTGACAGCAGGGCTCACGGCTTTTCCTGTTCTCCTCATTGTCTTCTGCTTTTTATTGCTGAAAAGGGACAAACAGATGCACCTCACTACTATTTTGTACACATCACTCAAAGGCAATACTGTCTTTTTTAACGCAGTGAAATCAACCCTCTGCTTAGCGATGGAACAGAGCAGAGCCCTCAGAAGAAGGCAAATCTGAGACTGCCGACTGAGCCAACCAGTCACTGAACTCGGCTGAGGCCTGCCTGTTGCCTGACAGCAGGGCTCACGGCTTTTCCTGTTCTCCTCATTGTCTTCTGCTTTTTATTGCTGAAAAGGGACAAACAGATGCACCTCACTACTATTTTGTACACATCACTCAAAGGCAATACTGTCTTTTTTAACGCAGTGAAATCAACCCTCTGCTTAGCGATGGAACAGAGCAGAGCCCTCAGAAGAAGGCAAATCTGAGACTGCCTTTGCTGTGGGACCTCCTGGGGCACCAGTTTTCAGAAAAACCAGTAGCTGCTAGGCAGTCTTGGCCACACAGCCATGATGGGGCTACGGAGAAATAAAGGTCTTTAGCTGTGTCACTTCCCTTCAGATAACTGGGAGTACCTCACACAACACCCAGGTTCTGCATTCCCCCCCCCACAGAAGAGCTGCTCTTTTCTCCACATGCTACAAATATTTCCCTTCCCTGAATTCTTCTGACTTTCACTGGGTTCTGAGGGGTCTCCAGCTGGTCTTGCAGCTCTGAGGAGAAAGACCTGGGAGTCCCGGTGGACAACAGGATGACCATGAGACAACAATGTGCCCTTATGGCCAAGAAGGCCAATGGCATCCTTGGGGGCATGAGGAAGAGTGTGACCAGCACAGCATCCTTGGGGGCATGAGGAAGAGTGTGACTGGCACAGGGTCTTTTTAGTCTGGAGAAGAGAAGACTGAGGGGGGAACTGATCAGCACCTATCAATACTTAAAGGGTGGGTGTCAAGAGGATGGGACCAGTCTTTTTTCAGTGGTGCCCAGTGACAGGACAAGAGGAAATGGGCACAAACTTGAACATAAGAAGTTCCACCTCAACATGAGGAGGAACTTCTTTCCTGTGAGAGTGCCAGAGCCCTGGAAGAGGCTGCCCAGAGAGATGGTGGAGTCTCCATCTCTGGAGACATTCAAACCCCACCTGGAGATGTTCCTGTGGAACCTGCTCTGGGTGGACCTGCTTTGGCAGGGGGGTTGGACTGGATGATCTCCAGAGGTCCTTTCCAATCCCATATCATTCTCTGATTCTGTGATATGGAGCACAGTATCCTACATGCTAAGTGAACATACACTACATCATTAATTATATACATACTTATATATAATTAATAGATATATCTATTATATATATCATGGCCTACTAATATTTTCCATGTTATTTTTCCCCTCTATTTCCCCCTCTGTTTCTGAGGCAAAATTATTCCCTGTTATTTGTTTTGTTTTCTTTTTGAACTACCATGTCATATTTAGCAGACATCATTACTGATGTGCTGACATCGTTAAAGGTATTGATGTTTTCCTAAAAGAAAGTAACTGTATTGAACACAAAAATGCACAACACTTCTGTAAGTCTGATTCTGTGATATGGAGCACAGTATCCTACATGCTAAGTGAACATACACTACATCATTAATTATATACATACTTATATATAATTAATAGATATATCTATTATATATATCATGGCCTACTAATATTTTCCATGTTATTTTTCCCCTCTATTTCCCCCTCTGTTTCTACATGCTAAGTGAACATACACTACATCATTAATTATATATATACTTATATATAATTGATATATAATATATCTATTATATATATATCATGGCCTACTATTATTTTTCGTGTTATTTTTCCCTCTATTTCCCCCTCTCTTCCTGAGGCAAAATTATTCCCTGTTATTTGTTTCGTTTTCTTTTTGAACTACCATGTCATTAGCAGATATCATTACTGATAGGCTGACATCATTAAAGGTATTGATTTTTTCCTAAAAGAAACTAACTGTAATGAACACAAAAATGCACAACACTTCTGTAAATAAAGACAGCAAAGTATCTAGTAATTACTGAAAATTTCCCCAAACAAATTATAATTTGTTTTTCAATGCAGATATAAGAACTAATGACAAGCCAAGGATAATCAATTAATTGAACACCTTGTCTTAGATACAGTGTTTGGCACTTAATTGACAGGATGCTCTATCTGCTGGGTAACTGAGATTCACGAAAAATTTCTGCCCAAAAGGAATTCCATTCTTGCACTTGACTCTGAAATATCTATGAATATTCGTACATCAAAATTCTTCCCTTACTGATGTGCCTCAATGGCACATAATAAAGGGATAAAGACAGGCTGAATCGAAATTCATTTTTAATGTGATGAAAGCACTTTCGGAAGGAGTTTTACAGTACTCAGCCTCTTACTGGTTCAATACTAAACATTGGCTGCCGTACAAAATTGTTCTTCCAAACAGAACTATTTTGCACTTCAACATTTTTGCTATGAGTTTCAGGATTGGCTTATTGTGCAGTTGTCTTAAGTTTCTTATAGCATAGGAATTTGGAAAGATAATACCAGGAGAAGGATTGGCTTATTGTGCAGTTGTCTTAAGTTTGTTATATCATAGGAATTTGGAAATGAAAAGATAATACCAGGAGAACAGCAGTGTCCAATCTCCACAGGTTGTTGTAGTAAGTCCACCTTCTTCAGATGAACATGGAAGAATCCCAACAATAGCTAACAGTAGAGCGGTCTCTTCATAGGATGAATGTCTTCCTAACACTGAATAAATGCTGACACGAAAGAGTATCTCTCTTATATGTCTTATTCCCATGTGGAAACATGGTGGATTTTAATTTTATCCGCAAAGTTTTTAAATCGCTTGAAAACAATCCAATTCCTTTTTTAGCTTCTTTGGAAGCCTACAAGCCCTTTGACACAAGTCAAGTATTGGCCAAGCAGAGGAAGTTGGAGTTAGAAACACGTAGTTAGCTTTGTATTTCACTATTTGTTTATCTGTGCACAATCAGCGCGCTCACTTCTGACCATTGCATCCTAAGAGATCTCTCATTCCAGGAAACGTGGCAGGCAGCAGAAAGCAAAATAAAAAGATTCTTATTGGAGAAAACCATGAGAAAGAATGGAAGACAGATGGATCTGACCAACAGTCCCTTGGGCTTCAACCAGACTGTAATTATCTACCAAAGAGCTCACTGATGGTGCAACACCAGAGCCCATCTCGGATCTGTGCAGTTACCCCCCTTATTCGCACCCATCCCAAACAACTCACCTCCCAGACAGAGAGGAGCCAGTTGGGGTACAAGATATTGCATCTTTCGCACATTCCTTCGGGCAAAAAAATGTCAAAAATTTTTATATCGTTCTAAAAACGAAGTATTTTATAAGGTCTGCTTTTATACGCGCACATATGTTTAGGTGTTAAATAACAGTTTTTCCTTCAGTTATGGATATTGAGCCCCCCTCCCTTTTCTTCATCTCCTTCTTCAGTCATTCTAGGAATTCTCCTTGAATAGACGACTTTCCGTACCTCTATGGTTTTCAAACTATTTCTAACTGGAAATGAGTAAGCTATTCCTGTGAAACACATCTTGTGGGTTTGTAAGATACTACAGTTAGTTAATCAAAACACTTGTCAAAAAAACTGTTTTCTTTGAAATTTTTTTTTTCACATTTTACATTGTGTTTTACATTATAAAAATACGTATTTTTACATTTTGCAGGGACAATTTGTATTGTTTTAGGCCTAGAATTTAAAAGCAAACTAAAAAAACCCTCCCAAACCCAAGCATATTAGGGCAAATGAAATAGTAGAAAAAAATCATTCCTCCCATAGGGTCCTTATTATTTCAGCAAATCATAACCTAGCTCAAAAATTTCAGGAACTTTGGATTTTTAAGATACTTGAAAAGTTCATGTAGATAAAGCCTGCCAATGAAGAAAAAAAAACAAACCCTTTTGTTTTAGTAGAACCTAAAAGTCTCATGATTTTTATTAATTTGAAGATTATAAAAGATGACAGAATCCATAAATCAACCAAAAGCATTAGTCACAAATAGTCCAACGTGTTTTCTCATAGCCACATGATAAATTCCCTATGCATTCAGGTCATTCTCATGATCCATCTTCATCCAGCTTTATTAGACCAGTGTTCAGAGCCTCCCAATTAGTTCCTCCTTATACTACCAGCAGTTAAAGAGCGAAGACCTAATAACGCGCACACAAACTTCATGGGACACACATGATGCCAAAGATCACAAAGAGATTACCAAGGGCAGAAGAAACCATCTGGCAACCAGGATTTCCAAACTGCTATATGTATTATTGATTTTTATTACCTTAGGGTATTAATTGAGACTACAATTTATTACTTATTTGTTTCATAGCGATGCCGTTCTTGGCACTGGGTAACGCACAAAGTAAAGGTAGTTTCTTTCAAGGAAAGATAACAATCTGAAAAACAGATACGTGAAGGACAAAACACACCAGGAAAGTCAGAGATGGGGATGGGCAGCTTTGAAAATATCTGATTAATACACTCATTTCTTTTGAGTACCGCTGTTATTAATGAGTTAGTGCAAAGAGCCATAATCAGGATCTGTGGACCATTTGCTAGGTGCCCTGGAAACACACACGAAGTCATCAAGGGAAAACTAATGGAGACAGGAGCGTGAGCAGGAAATAAATGGGGTGTTGAGGCCAGACTCATTATTAGTGTTACTGAGAGGGCAACGTGAGGAGACACCATGTGAGGTGGGAACTCAGACATCCGTTAGTGTTCCCTTCTCCCCCAGAGGAATGGCAACTCCAGACAAGTGGAGAATAAGCGGAGAAAGTGAAGAAGCTACAAGGAAGACTTCTCTCTAACTTATATCTGAAGAGTCTCTTGCTTATAGAATCACAGAATCATACAATCATAGACTGGTTAGAGTTGGAAGGGACCTTAAAGATCATCGAGTTCCAACCTCCCTGCCATGGGCAGGGGCACCTAGGCTTATCTTTCCCTATTTTCTCTATTTATGTATCTGCCATTCTCCTTGTGCAAAGCTCTAGGTCTCCCAGAAAGCACTGAAGCCCTTGGAGCTCTTTTGGACAGCACTAGCTCGCATCAGCATGACCCAAGAGGTGCCCTTTGCCTGGGCTTGGGGTAACTGCTTTGCACACTTGACATCTTTTAAATATAAGTTTGCAGTTGGAGTTTGGAGTCTTCTGGTTTCAAACAATACTACCCAGTTCTGCATGTAGGATGATTAAATAGAAATTTCCTGCACAGATGTAACAAACAACCTACCACACTGTAGGTACACGGCTTTCTTTAAGCCTTGACTTACGTCTAATATTATCCACAATGGGTGAGTCATTCTTACTGGAAACTCAGGGGGAACTGCATTTGAGGATTTGAGGACAAAGAACACAAATCTTAAGGAAACCAGGCTTCATTGCTTTCACTGCTTATGGAACAGCTTGTTTCTATATATATAATTTAAGAATTATATATAGCACAATCATTTTATTTCTGAGGAACATGATTAGGCATCAGAGAAACATGTGCACTTTGTTTATGAAGGTGCATGTTTCCATAGTGCACATGAAGATATTTTCAATGGGCTTAGATAGGCAGCTCATGTTTTCCTTACATAGCTGAAACATTGCACTTGATTAATGAAAAACATGAAATAATATAATTAGAAAGGCTGTAATGAAATTGCAGCAGTGCCCAATTGAAGTTATCAGCACAAAACCTTCACGTCCCAGCCCCATTTTTAGCCTGTTTAAATCTCCCTGAATGGAAGCATTGCTTGTCTGTTCATGTGTTGCTTTTGCCGTCACAAGTTTTAGTTTGAAAGACGCTAATTGCTTGTCTGTTCATGTGTTGCTTTTGCTGCCACAAGTTTTAGTTTGAAAGACACTAATCACAGAATCATCGTGGTTCGAAAGTACCTCTGAGATCACAGAGTCCAACCATGCACACACACACAAAAGAGATCACAGAGTCCAACCATACACACACAAACAAAAGACCCCTACAATCTCAGGTACTAGAGCATGCCCTGAAATGCCATGTCTACATGTTCCTTAAATACCTCCAGGGATGGTGACTCCACCACCTCCCTGGGCAGGCTGTTCCAGGGCCTGACCACTCTCTCAGGAAAGTAATTCTTCCTAATATCCAATCTAAATCTCCCCTGCTGCAACTTCAGACCATTCCCTCTGGTCCTGTCTTTCCCTTGGGAGAAGAGGCCAACATCCCCTTCTCTACAACCTCCTGTCAGGGAGTTGTAGAGGGCAATGAGGTCTCCCCTCAGCCTCCTCTTCTCCAAACTAAACGTGCCCAGTTCCCTCAGCCTCTCCTCACAGGACTTGTTCTCCAGACCCCTCACCAGCTTGGTGGCTCTCCTCTGGACGCGCTCCAGCACCTCAATGTCCTTTTTGTAGTGAGGGGCCCAGAACTGAGCACAGCCCTCGAGGTGAGGCCTCACCAGTGCCCAGTACAGAGGCACCACCAGTGCCCTACTCCTGCTGGCCACCCTGTTCCTGGTACAGGCCAGGATACCATTGGCCTTCTTGGCCACCTGGGCACTCTGCTGGCTCATGTTAAGCCAGCTGTCCACCAACACTCCCAGGTCCTTTTCTGCTGGGCAGCTCTGCACCCACTCTTCCCGAGCCTGTAGTATTACCTGGGGTTGTTGTGACCGAAATGCAGGACCCGGCGCTTGACCTTTTTGAACCTCATTTAGTATTACCTGGGGTTGTTGTGACCGAAATGCACGACCCAGCACTTGGCCTTTTTGAACTTCATGCAACTGGCCTTGGCCCATTTGATCCAACCTGTCCAGATCCCTCTGTAGAGCCTTACAGCCTTCAAGCAGATCAACGCTCCCACCTAGTTTGGTGTCATCTGCAAACTTACTGAGGGCGCACTCAATCCCCTCATCCAGATCATTGATAAAAATATGAAACAAGACTGGCCCCAAAACTGAGCCCTGAGGGACACCACTGGTGACCTGCTGGCAATTGGATTTCACCCCATTAATCACAACTCTCTGGGCACGGCCATCCAGCCAGTTTTTTACCCAGTGAAGATTACACTTGTCTATGCCACGATTTGCCAGCTTCTCCAGGAGAACGCTGTGGGGCACGGTGTCAAAGGCCTTACCAAAATCCAGGTAGACGACCTTTCCCCCATCCAGAAGGCGCTTCACACGGTCATAGGGTGGTTAGGCAAGACCTCCCTTTCATAAACCCATGCTGGCTAATGTACAAATCAACACCACCACACCAATACAGGCCCACCCCTTTTACCATGGGCAGCACTAAACCATCTTTCACCACAACCACAAGAGGAAGGAGAGGAACGCTTTTTGTACGACTTGGCTATCAGGAAGGCTAGCCATCCTGTTTTGTTCACAGTTTGCTGAATAAACTAAAAATAAGACTTCAAAAAAGGTGCAACCGCAAATTACCGAGCTGAGGAGCTGCAATTAGAAAGGAAATTAAGAAAATGGACAGTGGGGTGCCTTAATGTGAAATGTGACATTGATAAATCAAAGGAAACCCGGAAATTGAGCAGTAGATATTTCAACTGATTACCAAAGATAACTTGCATTCTTTGTTAGCGCAGTCAATTTCGTATTTGCTCAGAAAGATTAAAAGGCCCAGTAGTTGCCACATCATTAGAAACAACATATTCATATGAATAAATAAATAAGAGTTCCCCTTTAATTCCTGCTAAGGGAGGCAAAGACTCCAGAGGGCTATACACCAGGAGTTGTGTGGGACAGGAAACAAGGGACTCTTCATTACTGGAACAAAACAGAGTTTCCAGACTAAAGGTCCTCACTTTTCCATAAAGCAGACCAAGATTCTCCCCATATTTAGGGGAGAATCACAGGTTAGGAACTGAAATGTGCCGTAATTGAAAACAGAATTAAGAAATTAAACATATGCTAAGGACGGTTAACACAGTTACAGATTTCTTTTGCAGTAATAGAAATCAGTCGCCATGTAATGCTTTGTGCCCTAAATATAACTGTATACATTTTTCTTCTCGTTAACATACTCTTTTTATTAACTTAGTGTATTTTTCCAACCGTCTGATTTTTAGAACACAATGCAGCTTAGGGACAGAAGTCAATAGAATTTGGGGGACACGGTACAGATTACTTTTCATAAAATTGCAAATTATGAGCAGGCTTTGTTGTAAAAACTGGCAAAGCCAACCATAAACGCCTTTGACTGACAAATATTCCAGCCTATGGAAACAGTTGCCATTTTTAAGACATCCACAGTTAGCAGCAGTTGCCCAACCATGATGTCTGAGAAGGGGAATTTCCATATGTATTTTCTTCATAGCACTCTCCACAGTCAACCCTCCCTGTCTCTGTGGCCAGAGGAGAGGGGCTAGATCCTTGGGATGAACTTAATATGTAAACTTCATGAAGAGAAACAATTCTAGCTACCTGCAAGTTTCAATGTGTTCTTCATTTCAAATGATTTGCAGTAGAACCTGTAAGTCAAACTGTAAGTGCTTTAGGTGGACCTGCTTTGGGAGGGAGGTTGGACTAGATGATCTCCAGGGGTCCCTTCCAACCCCATATCATTCTGTGATTCTGCAAAACATGGACTTTCTGAATGGACCTGCTCCAACCCCATGTCATTCTGTGATTCTGTAAAACACGGACTTTCTGAATGGACCTGGTCCTTTTTTTCTTTCTCATTTATCTGCTGATAGGCAGAAATGATGCCAGGACAAGGCAGTCTTCCATCATAAGACCAGCTTGTCTGATGGAGGTGCAAGTATTTTCCCTTTTACAGTCCCTTGTTTGCAGAAAGATGTAGGTCTCAGACATCACTGGAGAAAAAGGTTGATTCATAGTGAGATGCAGAACACAGTGAGCCATCCCTACGGGAGGAAAATAAATCCATGCAAAATTCAAAAGGACCTTATGCTTAGTGGGACATCCCATTCTTCCATCTTTCTGCTAACCAAAGCGTTGGAGGGGATGGGAATGTCTGCTCAGGAGCAAACAGAGAAAAAAGCTCAAAGCAGTACTGTAGGCCTCCTTCAAAAATGCATGGGAACCCTTCCCCTACTGCTGTTGGGGTTTGCTTCTCCTGCTAACCAAAGCGTTGGAGGGGATGGGAATGTCTGCTCAGGAGCAAACAGAGAAAAAAGCTCAAAGCAGTACTGTAGGCCTCCTTCAAAAATGCATGGGAACACTTCCACTACTGTTGTTGGGGATTGCTCTGCTGAAAGGAAGTCACACATGAGGCTTTCTTCACTAGAAGGTCTCTTTTGGGTATAATTTGTACTCTTGGGTTCTTTAAGATGCATGGATTTAATTAGAAGGATAAAAATAACAACTTCCAGTATCGTGAGGAAGAATGGGGGATGGAGCCCTGGTGACGTGCAAGAACCTTCATGTTTGGTACAAAGCATGGTAGAGCTCATGCCAGTTCCTCAAATCTGCTTAGGAAACACGCTTTCAGTGTTGCATGTTGGAAGAAGAAAACCAAAAATGTGCTTGGCTGCTAGTTAGCAGGGAGGTAGGGAGGGTGTATGGAGACTGCTCTCCTATAGAACTAAGAAATTAAATATTCACTGGTGGGTTAATTCCTTGGCATTTCTACAGAGTGCTGACTTCTACCTACAGCAACAGTCTCACTCATCCTATGACACATTATTAGTCATCTATTAATGGTAAGGAGTCAGAAGAGGTACAAAGCATGGTAGAGCTCATGCCAGTTTCTCAAATCTCCTTAGGAAACACGCTTTCAGTGTTGCATGTTGGAAGAAGAAAACCAAAAATGTGCTTGGCTGCTAGTTAGCAGGGAGGTAGGGAGGGTGTATCGAGACTGCTCTCCGATAGAACTAAGAAATTAAATATTCACTGGTGGGTTAATTCCTTGGCATTCCTACAGAGTGCTGACTTCTACCTACAGCAACAGTCTCACTCATCCTATGACACATTATTAGTCATCTATTAATGGTAAGGAGTCAGAAGACACACTTTCTAAAACTGCTTGAGCAGCCTTAGTAGACTAAATGAAATAACTCTATGTCATACTCGCTACAACATTAAAACAAAAATATCTCTAGATTTATTCCTGCCCAGCTTCATGCTACCCAGTTGAAAAAAAAAATGGTACTTTCTCAAATCTGAAAAAACCTACAAAAGTTGTGTCTCATCTCCGAGAACCAGAGGGGAACTCCCCATCAAGCACCAGCTCTACCAACTTTATTTTGAGGGGTGAAGACCATACAGCGCTCATCTGTCAAATCACTGGGTGAGCAAATAGTTTGCAGCGAAGGTGGTATAGAAGGACCCTCTTTGTTTTCAGAGATGTTGTCCTTTTAGAAAAAGGATTTAGAAATAATCTGTAAAGGGAGAATCACAGGTTAGGAACTGAAATGTGCCGTAATTGAAAACAGAATTAAGAAATTAAACATATGCTAAGGACGGTTAACACAGTTACAGATTTCTTTTGCAGTAATAGAAATCAGTCGCCATGTAATGCTTTGTGCCCTAAATATAACTGTATACATTTTTCTTCTCGTTAACATACTCTTTTTATTAACTTAGTGTATTTTTCCAACCGTCTGATTTTTAGAACACAATGCAGCTTAGGGACAGAAGTCAATAGAATTTGGGGGACACGGTACAGATTACTTTTCATAAAATTGCAAATTATGAGCAGGCTTTGTTGTAAAAACTGGCAAAGCCAACCATAAACGCCTTTGACTGACAAATATTCCAGCCTATGGAAACAGTTGCCATTTTTAAGACATCCACAGTTAGCAGCAGTTGCCCAACCATGATGTCTGAGAAGGGGAATTTCCATATGTATTTTCTTCATAGCACTCTCCACAGTCAACCCTCCCTGTCTCTGTGGCCAGAGGAGAGGGGCTAGATCCTTGGGATGAACTTAATATGTAAACTTCATGAAGAGAAACAATTCTAGCTACCTGCAAGTTTCAATGTGTTCTTCATTTCAAATGATTTGCAGTAGAACCTGTAAGTCAAACTATAAGTGCTTTAGGTGGACCTGCTTTGGGAGGGAGGTTGGACTAGATGATCTCCAGGGGTCCCTTCCAACCCCATATCATTCTGTGATTCTGCAAAACATGGACTTTCTGAATGGACCTGCTCCTTTTTTTCTTTCTCATTTATCTGCTGATAGGCAGAAATGATGCCAGGACAAGGCAGTCTTCCATCATAAGACCAGCTTGTCTGATGGAGGTGCAAGTATTTTCCCTTTTACAGTCCCTTGTTTGCAGAAAGATGTAGGTCTCAGACATCACTGGAGAAAAAGGTTGATTCATAGTGAGATGCAGAACACAGTGAGCCATCCCTATGGGAGGAAAAAAAATCCATGCAAAATTCAAAAGGACCTTATGCTTACTGGGACATCCCATTCTGCCACCTTCCTGCTAACCAAAGCGTTGGAGGGGATGGGAATGTCTGCTCAGGAGCAAACAGAGAAAAAAGCTCAAAGCAGTACTGTAGGCCTCCTTCAAAAATGCATGGGAACACTTCCACTACTGTTGTTGGGGATTGCTCTGCTGAAAGGAAGTCACACATGAGGCTTTCTTCACTAGAAGGTCTCTTTTGGGTATAATTTGTACTCTTGGGTTCTTTAAGATGCATGGATTTAATTAGAAGGATAAAAATAACAACTTCCAGTATCGTGAGGAAGAATGGGGGATGGAGCCCTGGTGACGTGCAAGAACCTTCATGTTTGGTACAAAGCATGGTAGAGCTCATGCCAGTTCCTCAAATCTGCTTAGGAAACACGCTTTCAGTGTTGCATGTTGGAAGAAGAAAACCAAAAATGTGCTTGGCTGCTAGTTAGCAGGGAGGTAGGGAGGGTGTATCGAGACTGCTCTCCGATAGAACTAAGAAATTAAATATTCACTGGTGGGTTAATTCCTTGGCATTCCTACAGAGTGCTGACTTCTACCTACAGCAACAGTCTCACTCATCCTATGACACATTATTAGTCATCTATTAATGGTAAGGAGTCAGAAGACACACTTTCTAAAACTGCTTGAGCAGCCTTAGTAGACTAAATGAAATAACTCTATGTCATACTCGCTACAACATTAAAACAAAAATATCTCTAGATTTATTCCTGCCCAGCTTCATGCTACCCAGTTGAAAAAAAAAATGGTACTTTCTCAAATCTGAAAAAACCTACAAAAGTTGTGTCTCATCTCCGAGAACCAGAGGGGAACTCCCCATCAAGCACCAGCTCTACCAACTTTATTTTGAGGGGTGAAGACCATACAGCGCTCATCTGTCAAATCACTGGGTGAGCAAATAGTTTGCAGCGAAGGTGGTATAGAAGGACCCTCTTTGTTTTCAGAGATGTTGTCCTTTTAGAAAAAGGATTTAGAAACAATCTGTAAAGTGTGTTCTGTTACTGTGAAATGTAAACTTGCCCAGGGATCAGCAAAAGGGGAATCCGTTTGGGATTCCGTAGTGGCTAATCAAAGCCTGCAGGTGACCTATATGCCAATTTAGCACAGCTTAGAGGCACGCAGACCATCCAGTGATTATACGGATTGTTTTTCGGAAGCCAAAAATAACTAAGTTAATTTAGACGTACAGTTAGAAAACACTTTTGAAGCATAACAGAGGGATTTTAACCGCAGTTAAGTATGTTCTGCCATAGACAAACTCACAAGGAAGAAACAATGGGAAAATGATAAACTGGTTTATCGTTTTCAGCAGCCCAGAAAGCCAACCACATCCTGGGCTGCATCAAAAGAAGGGTGGCCAGCAGGGCAAGGGTTCTTGATTCTGCCCCTCTGCTCTGGTTAGACTCCACCTGGAGTACTGTGTCCAGCTCTGGAGTCCTCAGCACAGGAAGGACATGGACCTGCTAGAACAGGTCCAGAGGAGGCCACAAAAATGATCAGAGGGATGGAGCACCTCTGCTATGAAAACAGGCTGAGAGAGCTGGGGTTCTTCAGCCTGGAGAAGAGAAAGATCCAGGGAGATCTTATATCAGCCTTCCAGTCCCTACAGGGGCTCCAGGAGAGATGGGGATGGACTCTTGATCAGGGAGTAGAGCCATAGGACAAGGGGTAACGGTTTTAAACTGAAAGAGGGGATATTTCGATTAGGTGAAAGAGGGGAGATTTAGATTAGATACAAGAAAGAAACTCTTTACTATGAGGGTGGTGACACGCTGGAACAGGTTGCCCAGAGAAGTTGTGGCTGCCCCATCCCTGGAGGGGTTCAAGGCCAGGCTGGATGGGGCTTGGAGCAACCTGGTCTGGTGGGAGGTGTCCCTGCCCATGGCAGGGGGGTTGGAACTCAATAATTTTAAAGTCCCTTCCAACTCTAACCATTCTATGATTCTATGGTTTCTTGTGTGTCACCGTGAGCTACTCTGCTAGAAGAATCAGTCGGACAAGGTTTTGGTGTGTGTACAAACTGCAGGAACGCAGCAGTGGAAAAGCACACGCATTGGTGAGGGATATTGCAGGGGTTCAGACTGCAGAATGAGTTTGTCAAATTAATTAAAAAATATATGCAGATATATTTGCACTATTGTATGTCAAATGTATAGCATACAAATTCACTTACTCCTTCACTATGATTACAAGCAGGTGGCCTTGTTTTTGACAGTGTATACAAACAGAACAACTGAATCAGAGAAGGCAAAATATATATGTTTTTGCCAGGGTATCATTTAGGAAGTACAGGGTCTGATACCCAGAATTTCTACAGCATCTCTTTGAAAAGCCTTGTGCAAGGCAAGCTGTAGCTCCCTCTGATTGGCATCTTGGGCTTTTTCCTTCGAATATTGGCCATCCACAGAGCTTTTAAAATGTCAGTCATTGCTACGGGGATCCTCTAATGGATATTGCAGGAACACAGGGATTTACATTTCATAGTTATCTTTCTCAGCAGAGACCTACGGACACAACTAAAATGCAAATAATAAATATTAATAACTCTTCCTAACAGTTAAAGCGATCGTTTCAGACAGTTAAATATTCTTGAAGTAGGCCCCTGATGTGTTTGTCCCTGTCTCAGACATATTTTTCTGCTGAGGTATAAGCTCAGAAATGACCAGTTTAAGCGTCTGTCATGTATTTTGATGATATGTTCTTCCTAAGGCAGGCTCATAGCAGTTAGTCGATGTACTGAGCTCCACTCTTAGCTCCAGCAAGGTGGCTCCGAATAAACTCCTGAATTACATTGGTAGAGAACTGAGAGGAATTTCCTCTGATGGATATAATTTCCATGCATGATGTATGTATGCTCCTCAACAGTAATTAAGACCAGATGGCGTTTCATATTTACACTGTAAGTGTGTGGCTATTGCTTTTCTCTGATGCCTCAGGAAGTAGTTTTCTGCCATTCCCATACATGGCCGGTACTTCCCCACCCGTTCGACAGCTAATAACTTACAAAGATTCCCCCGAACAAGTATCTAATGCAATTTCAAATTGAAAAAAAACTTGGCAAGGAATTAGGCAACAGGTGCCTGGTATCCATCTATCCTGGATTTACAGCTGGAAGAATTACAAGGAGGCCCTTTCTAAAAAAGGTTTGGAACTCAGCGTCTCCGGAGGAATGTGCGCCGAGGGCTTGACGCCGGAGAGGGAACGGCACCGGCTCCACGGGGATCACAACTCCAAAAGGAAGTGGGGGGCACGGGTTGGGGGGTGAATCTGCACATACGGGCGCACGCAGGAAGATGAGGTTAACTTTACATTTTTAGATTGGCAATCCTGGGACTTTCCACACATGCTTTAGCCTTGGGAGGACTCCAGAGAAGCCACTCGGTCGCCAATTTATTCAAGCTTTATACAAGAAACTCTGGAAAACTTTTGAGTTATAGATATATTATATATTTTTAATATAAATTTTAAATATATGTCTGTATATTTTATGTCTGCATATATATATGTTTATGTTTGTGTATATATATATATGCATATTTCTGATGTACACAGTACATAGTTCTGTACTTGCTGCCCGTGAAACTACAAGAAAACCATCTCACAGTACATTAGTACCTCTACAGGAGATGAATAGGATACTGACTGATAATCACACTTACCACCTGTGACTCAATTAATTGCACAGACATAAACCCTGCATAAACACACAATGAAGGACTGTTTCTGTGGGGTGGGATATTCCCCTCGAGGAATTTGCAGAGGCTACATTGAGGATCTTACACATTTATTGTACTTTTTATTTGGGAAGACAAAAACCTCTAATCATGTCACTCATAAATAACAGCTGTAGTGCAGGATAGAGGTTTTTATCAATAATATCGTCTCTGAAAAGACTAATCACCACCAAACTCTTGCACCTCTGAACATGGGTGAAATATTAGAATTAACTTTGCACACAAATTCTTTAAGTATTCTGGGCTGAATGAAAACTATATTTGAATAAGCCCAGATTTTTAAGGATCTTTTTTCTTTCTGATTTCTTCATATATTACAGACAACTGTAACAACAAATTCTGTGACTTCCATAAGAGCACAAGTAAGGGTTTCTAGGAAGGACGACTAAGGAAATGGGAGATTGGTCTCTATTGCAGTGGGTAACTGCCTTTTTTCCAAGACATATACTCAGGGTATGTACTCGTTATTTAGCCCGGTATTTAGCCGAAGGGTGGTTTGGATCTGGACCGCAGTATATAAATATATCTGCAGTACAAAAATCAGAAAAAGCAACATTCACTGAAGAAGGATATGTATGCTTCTCTTTCCAAAACTTTCTAAGGTATCTGCTGGCTCAATATCAATACTCTGTTTCAAGTGGATGAAAGTATGGACCAGGTGTTCAGAAAGTATCAGGATAAGTTCTTACAGACCAGAATTGCTCTTTCCTAAAACATCTTAAAGCTCTTTTCGCCCTCTGCCCATCCCCAGGCACAGGTACCAATATGTGCTCTTGAGGATGTGTATGGTCACGGGGAAGCAGAACAACCACCAACACAGAAACGGTGCCAACGTCCACATCTCACCACCAGCCACCCTCTGCACCCCCCTCCAGCTGTCTTGGGGTAACTTAAATGATTATGCAGCTAAAGAATGGCTATTTCTAACTGAATCCAACAAGAAAAATCTTGCTAGTAGAAACAAGAAGGCATTTTGAAGGCCTTGTCTTCTCAGTACTGCCAGTTCTCATAATTGTAATTAATGTTTGTTTTGCTCAGAGCTCCAGGTTCTGGAGTTGTGAAAATCTCAGCTTTCATTAAAAGAAAACGTAGGTTTTGTACCTGCAGAGGCAAGTCTGAAAACATGAACTTAAGGTCTGGGAAAAAAAAAAAAAAAAGACAAAAAATAAAAAAGTACTTAAGAAGGTATTACTTTAAAAAACATGAGTTTTGAAAAAGTTAATCACATGGATTTTCAGGGCTTCAAATATAATTTCTAAATGAGTAAGGCTAGATACAGCTAAAAAACTCCTTGCAAATGAAAATCGCTTTTCCAAGCCCATTTGGCTTCCACGGAGCTCACAGATGATGAAACAGAAAGAATGGAAGGGAAAGAACAAAGAACTTCACCCCTATGGCAGTCAAATAAATGGGCCCCTAAACTGCCTTTCACCTGCTTAGGCACGTTGTTGAGTGGAGCATGTCAGGGTACCCCAGCACTAAAATTCATCCACAGCTTCCCTGGGCAACCTGTTCCAGGGTCTCACCACCTTCACAGGAAAGAATTTGTTTCTGGTATCTCTTCTAAATCTCCCCTCTTCCAACTTAAAACCATTACCCCTTGTCCTGTCGCTCCACTCCCTGACAAATAGTCCCTTCCCATCTCTCCTGTAGCCCCCTTCAGGTACTGGAAGACCACTATAAGGTTTTCCCAGAGCTTTCTCTTCTCCAGGCTGAACAACCCCAACTCTCTCAGCCTGTCCTCATAGGAGAGGTGCTCCAGCCCTCTCATCATCTTCATGGCCCTCCGCTGGACCCATTCCAACAGGTCCATGTCCTCCCTATGCTGAGTACTACAAAGCTGGACACAGTACTCCAGACTCATCTCCACAAGGTCAACAAGCATCCCTCCAAATACATTTCTTCATGCACTACATGACCTCTCCTCTTTTTCCCAGATAACATAATCAAGCTATTTTTTTTCTTTTCTTCTTTTTGCCTTAGAGGCAAGAAGAGGGATTTGTGTCATGGCCTCCTTGCTGTGTATGTCATTCCCAGTCCTGTCCCATAGTCAAGCACAAGGGTATCCCCAACTCTTGAAGGCTCCAAATCCAGCTTCCTGCAGGTGAAAGCCTTTACATACATGAGTCCATCCCTAGGGAATACAGTGCTTCAGGCATCACTGAATGAACCTACTGCATGTTTTTTTCCCCCCCAAGAAACAAATTTCTTTCACAAATTTTTGTGACTTCATTTTCTTTCTGCTCCTGGAAGGCCTCAGGGGAGATATTATACGTGTGTGCTGCCAGGGATGTTGAGGACACTGTACAATCACTGCTGGCTTTCAGAGAAGGAGAACTGGGGCTGGCTGATTTCAGCTATCCATAATAACTCGGGTAGACATCAGGAGGAGGGAGGTGTTGCTCAAAGTAGCAGGCAGAACACAGAAAACAAAAGCCCCAGGACAGGAGGGATCAGGAAAATCACAGCGTGACCAGCCTTGGCCAG
Organism: Calidris pugnax; assembly: GCF_001431845.1. Lineage (NCBI taxonomy): Eukaryota > Metazoa > Chordata > Aves > Charadriiformes > Scolopacidae > Calidris > Calidris pugnax. The sequence continues at coordinate 144,560 of NW_015091085.1, read as the reverse complement.
CCAAAGTCCTCTGTAACTCATAAAAACAACTCCCCAGGAACTGCTGGGCTGCGCAGCCAGGGAGGTGTCTGGGGAATATAGGTACAACCCACAGTTTACTGGGGATGAGTGAAAAAGATGAAGAGAGGACCAAGAGGATATGATGATGTGAGGGCTTCTGGATTTTGGCAAGGGTCTAGAGTCTAAAGGCAACAGAAAACTGTGCAGCACTTGTTTCAGTTGGAGTCAAAATGAATTTCAGGTACAGTCAACGTTCAATAGCCTCCAGATTTCATCATTAAAAAATGTGAACATAAAAGGATTAATTTTCTAGACTCAGACTGACAGAAGAGTTTGGGGATTCTATGACTAACATTTTGGAGCTGTAGAAAGGCCAGCACCACCTTACAAGAGGGTGAAATGTCCACTTCTTACAGTTTCCCCAGTGCACAGTGCCTCCACCACTTCCAAATTGTTCCATTTTATCCATGTTTCCAATCAATTAAACTTAGTTTTGGCATTTCCCAACTCCTCAATTCTTGATTTTAGGTCTTTAAGGCTGTTTTAGCTTCTTTGTACATCATAGCTATAAAATAAATGACTGATGACTAATGCAAATCATTCACTGGGAATGTTGGCCTCTCCTCACTGAACCAATACCCATAAATAAATATGGTCATTATTTCACCGGTTTTCATAAAAACAACTCTTCATAAAACATCCAGTTGCAATCCTCCTCCGGAAGACCTATCTTAGTCTCTGCCAGCACCTGAAGACCTGAATCTCTAGATTTATTAGACCTGAATCTCTGCCCCCTGTGCTTAATTTCTCTGGTCAAATGTTCTCTTCCCCCTGTTGCTGTGTAAAAGACCCACACGAACAACAGGGTAACCGCTACCAACTGCGCATTAACTGTATGTAAATGCTCTTGATGCACAGTGTTAATTAATTGCAATAAATGAGGAACTTCCTGTCCCTCCTCACTTTACATTACAGTTACCTTGTGTATGATTTGTTACCCCAGATGGTAAAAAAATGTAAAAGAAAATTTGTTTTTCTGCTGCCAGTGCTCCTGCAAGTGAAAGAGAAGAGATACTTCAGGGTCGATCAGCAAAGGGAGCATGGCAGCGGCAACAGCTAAAGCAGCTGAAATTCTTTGGGGTAACAAACCCCTGAAGCAAGTGGAGAAGGCTTGCACCTATTTATATCCAAGCTGTGTTTACCTTTGTAAAGTATCTAAATGGACTTTCTTGACAGTCAAAAGCGACCAGCACTCAGGACTGCTTCCTATGCAGATTGTATATATGTGGATTTCCTTAAACTAGCTTAGCAACCAAATCAATGACATCAACATAATTGCCCGGTGCAGATTCTTTCATGCCTTGCAGTAAAATAAATCACAGAATCATAGAATGATAGAATTGTCTATGTTGGAAGGGACTTTAAGGTCATCTAGTCCAACCACCAACCTCACTCTGATAAAACCCATCACTAAACCATGTCTCTAAGCACTATGTCAACCCGGCTTTTAAATCCTTCCAGGGATGGTGCCTCAACCCCTTCCCTGGGCAGCCCATTCCAAGGCTTAAGAACCCTTTCCATGTCAATATTGTTCCTAATCTCCAATCTGAACCTCCCCTGGTACAACTTGAGGCCATTTCCTCTTGTCCCATCGCCTGGGACTTGGGAGAAGAGACCGACCCCCCCTGGCTACACCCTCCTTTCAGGGAGTTGGAGAGAGCCAGAAGGTCTCCCCTCAGCCTCCTTTTCTCCAGGCTCAACACCCCCAGCTCCCTCAGCCTCTCCTCACAAGACTTCTTCTCCAGACCCCTCACCAGCTTCATTGCCCTTCTCTGGACCCGCTCCAGCCCCTCAATGGCTTTTTTGTGGGAAGGGGCCCGAAACTGGACACAGCACTCGATATGCCGAGTATAAATGTATAACTGAGGGGCCCAAAACTGGACACAGCACTCGGTATGCCGAGTATAAATATATGAATCTCATCTAGAATCATTCAATCCTCTCCAATTTTGATTGCTTGAGGAAAATGGGCAGGTGGAAAGTTCTGGAAACAGAAGTTTGTTGTTATCCCTAGATACAGAGAGCATGACCAACGCTGGCACTAACTGCTCAGTATCCCACAGTCAGGTCTAGCTATTTCCATGCCTGTTCTAGACCCTGCCCTCACTGCTGTGAACACCACCATTTCATCCCCACAAGGAATCTTTTAGATATACCCAGGACCCATTCCGTGGCTCTGGTTGGCCATGTCTGCCCATGGCATGGTTTGGCCACGTTTATACTATTAAAATCTGTCATCTTCTAAAACACAGGTAAAAAACGAGCAGCATCTGACTTTCAGCAAGATTCCCTGGCCCATGCTAATTCCTGAAGCATGCTCAGGAGTCGTTTGGGAGAGGGCAGGTTGGTGCAGGCCAACATCATACCCAGCAGCACAGTAACAACGGTGCCAGCCACCGAGCTCCAGCGCTCAAGCCTCGGCACCGCTTCATCTCCAGGTAGTCCTGAGCTAAGAAATCCAGGAGCTGGTCTGAATCGCGTTAGTAATCTTTCATCTGAGATCTGATCTATTGCTAATAAACTTCATTCTAGCAGTGACCAGACTGTAAAATCTTTTTTTCTCCGGCAACACAGGCTGCTGCACGTTATCAGCACGCAGAGCCAAAAGGCTCCACATGCTCAATCCAAAGGCAATCCAAGTCAGTGAAAGGCTGGAAAATGACTAAAAACCAAAATAGGGGACATCACTTGTGCCACTGTACAATTCCTTCCTCCCCCCCTACCTTAAATACTGTACCAAACTTGAGCTGGAAGAGGGACTCAAAGAAAAGAAACAGGAATGATGAAGGGTGTGAAATGGCTTTCATATGAGAAGTCGTTGAGTGTTCTTGGACTCTTCTGCCTGGACTTGGTGAGGGTATGATGAAGCTCTGTGAAATCCAGAGTAGCAAGGAGCAGCTGGATTGCTAATGACTGCCCTTCCTGTAGAGCTTTTAGCAAAGAGCTATGTGGATGCAAAAAATTTACATAAACTTGAGGGGATACTGGACAAGTGCTTGAAACAAAAATCCCCTGGGTTACAAAACACAAAAACTTCACCAGGGTCAGGAAATCCCCTGAGCTGAAAATAGTTGGAGGCTGGAGGAAGAAATTACCACATACGTTTGCCCTGATATCACCCTTGCCTTCTTAGGGGCACTACTGGGAACAGGGGTCTGAACCACCTCGGCCATTTTCACATCCTCATTGCTGACAAAGATGGACTCTGGATGAGATATTCTCTCTTCACTCTCAGGGCCTACAGCACACTGTATCGCTTGCAGTCACACCGCAGGGTGGTCAAGTGTCCAAATCACCTCTACCACATCTAAACAGCACTAAATTACAGCACCAACTTAGCCAAACAGAATCACAGAATCACATGGGGTTGGAAGGGACCTCTGGAGATCATCTAGTCCAACCCCCTGCCAAAGCAGGGCCACCCAGAGCAGGTTGCACAGGAACATGTCCAGGTGGGTTTGGAACGTCTCCAGAGAAGGAGACTCCACCACCTCCCTGGGCAGCCTCTTCCAGGGCTCTGCCACCCTCAAAGGAAAGAAGTTCCTCCTCATGTTGAGGTGGAACTTCTTATGTTCAAGTTTGTGCCCATTTCCTCTTGTCATATCCTTGGGCACCTTAAGGCTCGGGGCGACGATCCCGGTGGTTGTGCAGTAGGTCATAACCTTGGCTTCACACGGCAAAAATAAACTCAGCGTTGTTTTTGCAGTTTGCTTTTTTTAATGTCTTTCAGAGGTAGCGTGTGGATCCTCGCCAACTGTTAGCACTGCAACTTCGAGTCCTCCCTGAAACCCTGCCCGATTCAATTTGCTGTTTAAAACTTTGCTTGTGATATTGCTTGTGATATTGTGTAAGGGAATAGGGAAGGGCGAGCTATCGCTGCATGTGGGATCTGAAAGGCTGTTTTTTCAGTCGGTTTTCTGCCACAGGAAACAGTGATTTATTGGTGAAATGCCTAATGCAGCTGGGAAGCTCCGCCGAAGTCTTGAATTTGTGTGAATATTTCCCACATGAGGAAAGCCCAGATGGGAAATAGTCACACAATGGGAGGGAGAAACCTGGAAAGTGGTAATGTCAACAGAGATTTAATAGTAAGAGTGTGCAGCAAATTGGACACGCAGTAAAGAGTAATACAGTAGTGAAACAGATCAAAGCCATTTTGGGGTTGAGTCACCAGAAGCTTCGTTTCAGACGCTGGAATGTAGCCTTAATTTCTGGGCATGTCTTTACCTGAAAGACTTAACTTAACTGGAATGAATTCTGAGAAGGGCAGCAAAGCTACTGTGGAAAGAGAGACGGGTTGGTAATAGCACATCCTGACCGAGCAAGGAGTGGGGAGGCACAGACTGCAAGGAGGGGAGAGAAGAGAGCTATCTGCAGGGTGTGGATGGCAAGCTGAGAGGAGACAGCAGAGAGCACCGGTGCTGCACCACGGAAGACAAAAGTTGAAAAAATACCCCCACGAGATAAAAGTTACGGGGGAAGTTTCCTGGCAGCAGGATGCGTTAGGCTGTGGTGATGGCCACCAGAGCAAGGATGCCAATAACTGAGATGTTTTGGACTAACAGGGAGGACTGTAAGAAGGGCACGGAATCTAGTTGGAGGTCTGTTACAAGTGGTGCTCCTCAGGGGTCAGTACTGGGTCTAGTCTTCTTCAATATATTCATCAATGTCCTGGATGAAGAGATGGAATGTACCCTCAGCAAGTTTGCTGATGATACAAAACTGGGAGGGGTGGTTGACACACCAGCGAGACCTGGACAGGCTGGAGAGCTGGGCAGAGAGGAACCTGATGAAATTCAACAAGGGCAAGCATAGAGTGCTGCACTCTCCATTGGGAGGAATAACCCCATGCACCGGTACAGGTTGGGGGCTGACCTGCTGGAGAGCACCTCTGAGGAGAAAGAATTGGGAAACCTGGTGGACAACAGGATGACCATGAGGCAACAATGTGCCAAGAAGGCCAATGGCATCCTGGAGGGCATCAGGAAGAGTGTGACCAGCAGGTGGAGGGAGGTCATCCTGCTCCTCTGCTCTGCCCTGGGGAGGCCCCATCTGGAGCACTGGGTCCAGTTCTGGGCTCCCCAGTTCCAGAAGGACAAGGGAACTGCTGGAGAGGGGACAGCAGAGGGCCACAAAGATGATGAGGGGCCTGGAGCATCTCTCTGATGAGGAAAGACTGAGGGACTTGGGTTTTTTTAGTCTGGAGAAGACTGAGGGGGGATCTGATCAATGCCTATAAATACTCAAAGGGTGGGTGTCAGGAGGATGGGGCCAGTCTTTTTTCAGTTGTGCCCAGGGACAGGACAAGAGGAAATGGGTACAAACTTGAGTATAAGAAGTTCCACCTAAGCATGAGGAGGAACTTCTTTCCTGTGAGGGTGGCAGAGCCCTGGAAGAGGCTGCCCAGAGACGTGGTGGAGTCTCCTTCTCTGGAAACATTCAAACCCTGCCTGGACACGTTCCTGTGCAACCTGCTCTGGGTGGATGTGCTTTGGCAGGGGGGTTGGACGACATGATCTCCAGAGGTCTCATCCAACCCCGTGCGACTCTGTGATTCTGTAGAAGCACAGCAGGAACACTCTGCATTGGTGGAGATATGGGTTAGAAATGTTAGGGCTTTTTATTTTTTCCAGTGCTGAGCTGTACAGCCTGGAGATTCATGATCTACTGGGTAATGATGAAGCAAAGCATGCAAAGAGAGACTGTAACTGATTCTTAATGACCCAAGAATATCCAGATCAACTCATCCCTTATGACCTATGTGTACACCACAGCTGAACATCTACCCTCAGCACGCTGAGGAGGAGCAGAAAGGGAAAGCCACACTTCCTGGCTTCAATATGCAAAGCAGATACCACACATTTTAAAACAGTACAATATCCTTGAGTGGAAACTGCTTCCAAAGTCTTCTACATGATAAATTATTACATCATGCCTATGCTATTATTTCACTTCTAACAAAAACTGCTAAAATACAATCTCGTTACAGAAAAAAAATGTAATTCAATGGTGTCAGCATTCTGGTTAAATATTTTCTCAACAGAGATTTCATGCTATTATTTTTGACCAAAAAACCCACCCAAACTACAATCTTTATGATTAACTATTAAAGAGAAGCCAGACTAGTCTCTCTACTCCCTCACCCTTCAACAAACAGGAAATAAAAATTAATAGAAAGCTCTAATAACTATAAGATTATTGTCCTGAACCTTTGCCATTTACCTTATCATAGTAGAGACTGCCACATGCCTCATCTGCAAGCTCAGCCTGCCTGAAAAGAATTAACAAACACCTCCTACATTATCAGGGATCCTCAAAATCACTACAGACCTCACCTGCCAGAAGCAGAAAGCACAGGGTCTGAAGGATAGGGTTAAAGACAGAGTTTGAGCCTTAACATAGAATTTCTTACATCTTTTTGCCTTCGAAGACCACTAGAGTTATCTCAGTAGGCTGTGTATGCCTCTGATTCTCAGTCTTAAGCAGAGTTTGCAAGGTAAATCTCAGCAGCGTGGCTTTACAGTGATCCCCTTTGGAAGGCTGAATGTGAGTAAAGCTAGAAATTTAAGAAGTCTGGATCAGCATCAGGCGGTGGTGAACACCGTCGGCATCTACTGCTCCTGTTCAAAGCTGGGATAAGGGTGGCTTGTTATCTCTGGGTTTATTATTCTGCAGATCCACTGTACTATGCCAGTTATATTTGAATCTTCACGGGACATGATTCTGGATAGACTGAACTTTAAAAGGCACGTGGGCAAGCAGGGCCTAAGATAGCTTCTGCAACTGTTTTCACTTCCATTTCATCCATATTAAAAGGCGCATACCTATTTAATTTCTTCTAATAGTTTCCAATGAAGAAGAAAGAAAAGAAAAGGATAAAAAAAAACCCACAACAAAAAAAGGAATGATTTTGCATTGACATTTAAAGAAAAATCTAACTCTTAAGTATTAACCACTATTACAGCTCCTTATTCCTCCAGTGGTATTCAGCTCCCGCATCATCAAGGCCAGCATTTGCTTATAACAGAATCATAGAATGATACAGGGTTGGAAGGGACCTCTGGAGAACATCTAGTCCAACCCCCTGCCAAAGCAGGTCCACCCAGAGTAGTGGGTGAAGTTGGGGTAGGGGAGGTTTAGAGTAGATATTAGGAAGAATTACTTTGCTGAGAGGGTGGTCAGGCACTGGAACAGCCTGCCCAGGGAGGTGGTGGAGTCACCATCCCTGGAGGTATTTAGGAAACGTGTAGACATGGCACTTCAGGGCATGCTCTAGTGCCCGAGATTGTTGGTTTGTGCCTGTTTGTGGGTGGGTGTGGTGCATTTTTTGTTTTAGTTTTTTGGTTTTTGGGGGTTTTTTTTTTGTGGTTGATGATCTCAAAGGTCCCTTCCAACCATGAAGATTCTGGGATTCTGTAAGAAAGGATTTCATTCACGGCTGCGGAGCTTTTGAGCCTTGAAAAATCTTATTAGTCAGATAGGGAGAAAAAAGTATACATAAGCAACCCGCTCTAGGAACCCAGTGGCTTGCAGAGAGAAAGAACACAATTATGCTGAGCTGCACAGCCCAAAGTTTAGCAGATCAGAGCCCATGTCCCCTAACGTACTTAGTCCAACTCCGACTTGCTGAGCTGCTTTAAGCTCTCTGTCAAAACGGCCTGAGCCTCAGCGATTCATTTCACAAGCACCAGACGCCAGCGTTAAGGTGAAGCTGATGCAAGCTGGGAGTAGCTGGATCAGTGAGATATGACTCTCGTGTCTAAACAGGGCTTTGGGCTGAGCAGAGCCGGCTTAAAGCAACTTTCTCATCACAAAACGGGATGGATAAACGAAGCAACTAACCCACCCTCTCTGCCCCTCTGGTCCTTAGCCCCAAAGGGACCGGTGCACTCCACTGTCACCCTAAGGTCCTTTTCCTACGTCAGCACAGTCACCACTAAGAAATACTAGTGGTGAAATTCCTTAATAAACCCAGTTACCTGAAACCCCCAGGCTTCCAAATTTTTAAAATTTTATTAGGAAGATATTTTCTCGAAGACTTCATTTTGAAAATTAATCCCTAAGCTTGGAATAGCTCGAAAACCTCAGTCACTCTTTTAAAAACTAAGCTGTCTTTCTCTTCCCATTTCTTATTTCTTAAACTATTAAACTGAAATTCCCCATTTCTTAAGTACTTACAATTAAAAATTAAATGTTTTTGTCTCAAGAAGCGGCTATACAAATAGAAAGAAACATTTTGCACTGCAGCAAGCCGGGCCCTGTGTTTGTTATAGTACAACGCTTGGGCCAATGCCTTCAATCCAGCGGAGTCACAAAGCGCTTCGAACGGGTTTTCAGGCCAGAAAGAAATAGGTCTGCTCCTTCCCCAGTAAAAAACTGCCATTGAATAGGGCTGGAGAGCTGCTGCACATTTAAGAAACATGAGAGAAAGCCAGAGATCTGATTTAGGCTTTGTATCACATCTCTGAAGAAATCTGGAGACCATACTTTTTATTTACCGATTACAACTTGCCAGTTAACTCTCCCACATCCCACCAGTCCTGCACCATCACAGGCCAACGAACCAGTAACCCCAAGTTAACCCATTAACACCAAAGCTGAGGCCCTTACCTCAGTCCCGTTGTAGGGTTTTGCTAGTGATGGGAAAAGGAAAGCTACCTCCTGCTTAAAAACCCTTCCACAATGTTCTCCCCTCATCCTAAGCCAACCACCATCTTCTCACCTCCCCTGCGCTGGATCACCCTGTCCCTCCCCTCTCTCTGTGTTTGGAGAAGGGATGGAGCCATGAGCTTTCGTCTCTACTCTGGGCTCCTGGGTATATATATATTCCAATATAATGATTTATAAGGAGGAGGAGGGAAGGAGGTTGATTTCTCTCCTTCATGCCAGGCTGAGGGCCTCCTGTGCTTCCTTCTGGCTCTCTGAGGGAAACCTGCTGATTTCACTGGCTGGTGGGAATATCCTGCACCTTTTTGAAAAGACACAGAAGATCCCCCCCCTGGCAAGGGATCTCCTGAAACATGCGCTTTTTACCATTGCAAAATGGCCCAAAATTAGCCTTTTAAAGCCGTAAATTACCACAGTAAGCCAAGGAATTTGCATTTGTAAAGTACACGCCTGAGGTGCAAAACACATTAACAAAACACACAAATAAACAAAGCTGTTCAAAACCCAATGCAATTATACATTCAGGGCAAGGTGCCATGGAAATCCACGTCAGTTGTGCACGTATGTTTGGAGGCAACGTTTTGCCCCGAGTCAAAACTATTTTGTTTCCCCCGTAGGGAAAACATGCTAGAAGATCCTGGTGCTCTCATATTATTTATAGAGTAGCAGTAGGGAAAACATGCTAGAAGATCCTGGTGCTATCATATCTGTATATATTTACAGAGTAGCAATAGCTGAGGAAATTAATAGAATCATAGAATAGTTGGAAGGGACCTTGAAGATCATCGAGTTCCAACCCCATGGCAGGGACATCTCCCACCAGACCAGGTTGCTCAAAGCAACCTGGAGGTATTTTCTATGAAAATGTGTTTGTCTTTTGAAAAAATCTACTAGAGCTTTTCAAAGAAAGAAATCTCAGTTTGTTCTCTGGTTAAGCCATGGCTGTAGGAATTGTCTGGTGGGAGTACGACCCTTTTCCTGGGGGCTGTCACAAGTGGTGTGATGCTGAGAAGGTAGGTTAAGAGAGAAGAAGCCTGAAATGGTTTTCCTGGCTGGATCAGTAGAGATTCAGTGCTAACCCTGGGGGGCTTTTTTAGGTCTTGCTTTGGGATGTTTTGAGGGAGGAACATACCAAATTAATTCAACAGACAGAACCACAAATTAAAAACTTTTTGAAAAAACAGACAGCACCTCACTAGTATCTCCTTGTTTCATAGTGTCAACTCCAGGTACCAATCCTGGTTTGACCATTCAATTAGCACCTCACTAGTATCTCCTTGTTTCATAGTGTCAACTTCAGATACCAATCCTGTTTTGACCATTCAATTAAAAAAAGTTTATGTTTCATCATAACAATGTCTTACACACACCTGGTGTTGGATTTGCTTGGTTACAGGCTACCTGAAGCTCTGTTCCTTTTCTTTTTTTTTGCCAGGGTTTACCTCGTCCTCTTCCAGATTCCACCACTGCACCTCCCCTAGGGTAGGGCTCCTTTCTTTCCCAGGCTGGGATCTAACTGTGGTGCCCTCTGTAAGGACAGACCAAATCTGAGTTCCTGTGGCTACTTGCCCAAGTGTGATCACAGCCGTACCCTACAAGTAGAAGTATACTGAAAAAGCAAAACTTTTAAAGAAAACAGGTTTTAAAATAACAAATAATCTCACTCGCGTCCATCTGTCTAGAAAACTACCATCTCCAAGGGGACAACACGGTGAAGCTTCAAGCAACCCTGCAGTTCCTTTGGCTTAAGGTTTGCTTCCTCCTGACAATGGTCAGCTATTTCTTAAGACAGAATCTCCCCTGAGCTGTGCTGAGTTCTGGGATTCACTCTTCTGGTCAAACTGCAACCCCAGGCTGAAGGACAGTCTTCAAGGCCAGTGACTCCGTCTCCTAAAACCTCTCAAGTCTTTCAGTGGCTTATTGTAGTACAGTCCTCCTTATATCTGCTTTTTTTCCAGAAGACATTTACCAGTATCTCAATAATCCAAGAAAAAAAGCTTGACCTGTCTCAAAACACATTAAGATGGTAGAACTCTCTATGGAACTGTTTTTTTTTCACTGAGGAATCAAAATACACGAGACTTATCTTAGGGGCCACATGTTTTATCTGGGTTTTATTTAGGTGACTAAGTGGGCGTAGGATGTTATCAAAACACAGTGCCCAGTTATGGATGCTGAGCACAAAATAACCTGGGACAGTGACAATGAAAATCAGGTTTAGTGTGTTTTCAGTTGAGCACTAAACATGGAGGGAGCCCAAATTCACAGATTCTTTTGAAAATCCTGACTTAAATGACTCGGTCAAAAACAAGTGAGTCAATAGCTAAGCTGTAAAAAAGATATGCTGCTGGGTTACATACTTTTATTACTAGCTCAGACTGCTTTTTGAATTTGAATTCAAAACGTCTTGGTAACCCTATTTCTCATCTCCACTCAGCTCCTTTACTACCAAGATGAAAACAGGAGAAATTAAAATGCTGACATACCATGAGAGATCCGGTTATGCTGATGCAAAATTGATTAGAAAAAGCCTAGTTCTGGAATTTTCCAGCAAAAATTTGAGGCTTTGGGAGGTAAAGATAAGAAGCAGATGTATTTTTTTAATGGGAACTGCAAGTAGTGAAATTTGCTTATCAATGGCAAAAAGGGTAGAATTTAGCCTTACCCTGCATGAAAATAACAGGAAAACACAACAAAACCCGTCACACAAAGTTCAGATTAGATGGGAACTGCGAGCAGCATGACTCAGATCAGGAATCCCAAACTTTCCAAGAATACAGAGGACCTCACTTCAAGGGTACGCGTGCAACCTCTCCTGTGTCACAGGATTCAGGGTTAGTTGGACCTGGTACTTCACAGCAAGGCCACAGAAATATCACAGAATCACAGAATCTTCTAGGTTGGAAGGGACCTCAAAGATCATCTTGTCCAACCGTCAACCTAACTGACAAAAATAGACACCCACACAACAAACAAGGAGCATCATCACTAAACCATACCTCCCAGCACTACATCAACCCATCTTTTGAACACCTCCAGGGATGGGGCCTCAACCACCTCCCTGGGCAGCCCATTCCAATGGCTGAGAACCCTTTCAGTGAAAAAATTTTTCCTAATATCCAGCCTGAACCTCCCCTGGTGCAACTTGAGGCCATTTCCTCTTGTCCTGTCGCCTGTGACTTGAGAAAAGAGACCAACCCCCACCTCTCTACACCCTCCTTTCAGGTAGTTGTAGAGAGCAATAAGGTCTCCCCTCAGCCTCCTCTGAATTTTAATTCAGATTGTAGAGAGAACGCAGCTTCCTCACAGAACTGCTACAAACCTGTCTTAGATAATGAAGCACAAATACTTTAAAATTTCCCATTTCTCATAGTAGAGGAGGGAGTGAATAAATATAACAGGTCTCCTCCTCCTGGGAACGCCACAGTAAGTTTTTCTTTTAATTTTTTCTATGCATTATACATGCATATATGCATTTTACCTAGTAAAGACAGTTATGAAGCTTTTACTCTGGGCTGGATATAGATGTAGATGACATAGATTTGCAAGGGGTAAATAATCCACTGTGTGATTATACGACTATACGTCCCTTCTGTGATCGTCTTTAGTACATTGCGGAATGAACCCCTATAGAGCCAACGTTTGTAAAACTGCTTTGTAGTCCTCAGATGAAAGACGCTACAGGAGTGCAAGACATTATTACCATTATTCAAACAGTAAGCCTGAAATAAAGCATGAAACTCCTGCCAGAGTGACTGTGGGGAGGTGGGAGCAGGGCAGGGGTGCGAGAGAGGGTGAAACAGCAGCTGGCATTCTCATTTGCTGCCATTAGCAGGGATCACATATCTCTACATGGAGAATCATTTTCTAATTCTACCTTGGGAGGGGAGAGGGGGAAAGAGAAGGGCATTCATTCCATGTCATTCAGAAAGGACCTTAAAGACCTATTTATTATGCTGCTTCCTTCAGGGAGTTTGCTATAGGGTTTTGATTTCAGCTACGATATCAAGACTGCTGGAGGAGAAAAAAAACACACACTTCCTGAACCAGTGCTCTCCCTTCCTCCTCTTAACCCTGAATTTCACATCAAGTTATATTGTTCTCTTTCCCCTTTCTGTTTGTAATGTCAAAACATATATGCTCATACACATAGACACACCAAGATCACTCAGAGCTGTGAATATTCTTCTCTCAAGAACCAGGATAGTGGAAGATGGCCTTGATCCTGTCCGGAAGGGCCTGAGAAGAATTTATTTAACTCTCTCAGTTGGGATTCTCATTTATTTAGATCAAAATTCAGTTTGATTTGTTCAGTCCTTTAAAGCTGAACAGCAGATTTAAGATAGGACATGATTTTCATGTAATAACAGAGTCATCAGAGCTCCCTATGCTCATACACATAGACACACCAAGATCACTCAGAGCTGTGAATATTCTTCTCTCAAGAACCAGGATAGTGGAAGATGGCCTTGATCCTGTCCGGAAGGGCCTGAGAAGAATTTATTTAACTCTCTCAGTTGGGATTCTCATTTATTTAGATCAAAATTCAGTTTGATTTGTTCAGTCCTTTAAAGCTGAACAGCAGATTTAAGATAGGACATGATTTTCATGTAATAACAGAGTCATCAGAGCTCCCACTCTTTGACGTGCAGCTCCTGCTCCTAACTGCAAATATCCTTCTCTACCGTGGAGAAACAGTTTTAAATATCAACCTGTTTTGTTTCTACAGCTCTTAAACAAGAAGGGTTTTAGCAACAAATTAGCGTTATTCATATATCATAAAGATGGAGCAAGGAGAAATTATTAGGTTTTGGAGTGTCCCCAAAACATTGACAGCAGACATGTTTCGGTACAACCAGATGACAAAGCAACAAAAGTTCAACAGTGTTTGCCTGACTTTCCTTCTTCACGATCTCAGGGTCTTTACACATTCATACACTACGTTATTCATATATCATAAAGATGGAGCAAGGAGAAATTATTAGGTTTTGGAGTGTCCCCAAAACATTGACAGCAGACATGTTTCGGTACGACCAGATGACAAAGCATCAAAACTTCAACAGTGTTTGCCTGACCTTCCTTCTTCATGATCTCGGGGTCCTTACACATTCATACACTGATGCAGCCCTCTACTTTTGCATGGTTCCTCTGTGCCACCAGGTGTTGAGTAGCTCTTGCAAAACCAAAAAATCTAATGGAGTATTTGGGGGAGAACAGAATTTCACCACAAGCTAAACCCTTACGTGGTACAAACTGGGGTAAGTTCCCCCTAAGTCGGTGGAATTGTGTGGGTTTATTTCAGTGAGAAGCTGGGCCCGTTTTTTCCAAGCATCTTGCAAATGAACAACGTGCAAGCACAACTAAAGGCTGTATCCGTATTTAATCACATGATAATCATGGAATCACAGAATTGTTGGAGTTAGAAGGGACTTCTAGAGATCATCTAGTCCAACTCCCCTGCCAAAGCAGGGCTGCCCAGAGCACATCACTCAGGAGCATCCAGGCGGGGCTTGAAGATCTCCAGAGAAGGGGACTCCACACCCTCCCTGGGCAGCCTCTTCCAGGGCTCTGCCACCCTCACCCCAAAGAAGTTCTTCCTCAGATTGGAGTGGAACTTCCCATGTTCCAGCTTGTGCCCGTTGCCCCTCGTCCTGTCACTGGGAACCACTGAAAAGAGTCCAGCTCCATCCTCCTTCAACCCACCCTTTAGATACTTGTCAGCATTGATAAGGTCTCCCCTCAGCCTTCTCTTCTCCAGGCTCAAGAGTCCCAGCTCTCTCAGCCTTTCCTCATCAGGGAGATGCTCCAACCCCTTAATCATCTTTGTTGCCCTACGCTGGACTCTCTCCAGCAGTTCAGAAGTGGATTGTCCCTGACTGACCGATTCTCCTGTGCTCCTGTATGCAAAAGCCTCAACCACTCAATCAATCTGTATCAAAGATGCAGGTATAAATTCCAGGCTGCCACCATAAATTACCAGTGAGTACACAATTAGAAGAAATTCTCCTTACATCTGGGGCAAACACACTCCAGTTAAATATGCATTTATGTTGCACCAAACGTCAGAGCCCCTTCGTGGACCTGGGTAGATGATGCCGAGGTAGGCCAATTATGAACTGCTAACTTTTGCCATCCCTTTCAACCCAGTTGGCCCTGCTGACTTGTTTGGCTCCCATATGTTGTGGGATTTCACAGGTCTAACAACCACAAACCGGGCCTCTGATAGCTACTGCAAAGGATTTTACTCCTAGATCTGCCAAATAAAGAAGGAAAAAGCAAGAAGACTGCAAGATACCAACTGACTGCTCTATCTTTTGTCCTCCTTCCCTCACTGTATTATTTTTTTTAAAAGCTGGTGGCAAATAGAAAATTATGTGCTACATCAACGGGATCATGGTCACTGCAAAGTGACCATTTTGCCCGAATTCTCCTTTTCCTACATTGTCTCCACTGTCCTGCACCTTTGCACAAGCATAAAACAAGAAACAGAGTTGCATTTAAAACACAGGCAGGAGAGGGAAATACAAGAGAAGCATCAAGAGAAAGAGAAGGGTTTAATGTAATATTTTATGAGATACAAATCAGTTCTACAGGGTTTCCCTTCACAAGTCCATTATAGTAGGTTAATTGTGATTTTATACACTAAGTGACAGGGCGTACTCCTCCTCGGTATTGAATTTATGAATAAAAGACCATCACCAGCCTGAGTTAAACGCTGGTGAAGGCGTTTCGCTGAAGCCTTTGGCTACAGAATCCCATTTCTTCAGCTTCATTCACATTCAAATGTTCCCACTGATAACTCAGTTCTCCTCAGCCGGGGGAATAAAGGGGGCTCTGATGCCTGATCCCACTTTCAATTACGCTGCTGCAGCTCCAGAGTAACTTTACTGAAGTAGAGTTTCATGCCAGTAGGAAAATCAGCACAAGAGCAGATTCGGTCCAAAGGCTGCTCTGACAACGCGTCAATCAAAGGCTTTTCCATCAGACTGGATGGGTCTGATGGAAAAAAGCTGTGCCCTGGAAGGCACTGCAGGATCCCATTTTAAAAAAACAAAAAGTGAAACAAACAGCCCTGACCCAAAACTCAAGAAAGTGCAAAGAGTTCCCTAAGCCCCGAGGGGCTGCACCTCTGGCAGGGCCGGGGGCGAGGAGGGTGACGAGGGAGAGGCGGTGGCGGCACTCGGTCTGCCGTCACGTCCACCACCCTTCCCCGGGGAGAAAGCTCTGGAAGCCTTGGTGAAAGGCAGGCAGCCTTGAATCATCCATCCGGCGTTCTCACAAACAGAAACCCCACCACAGGCCTGAACTCCGCGTCTTCAGCCTCACAGCAAGGGGCCGGAGGGCTGCCCGGAGTTTAGAGCCAGATGTCAGCTTTGTCCGCCTTGAAAATATTCCCAATCAAGGTTGTTTTCGCGTCCTCGGGCCCTTTTCCAACTTGGGTGTGGAGCTCAAAGACCTCTAAAAGTCCATCTCAAAATTTCTCGGGCGCTTGCAAAAATTAGGGGACACTATCAAGGGAAAACCTTCAAGATACTGAATCTTCTCTGATTTATCTGGACAAATCTTGTGATTATTGTCAGATTTTACTGTTTCTGGGGTAAAAATTCTTGCAAACTTGAAGGCGACTGAAAGTGACTTTCTAAACCAGAAATCTAAAGTTTGGATCCGTATTGAGACAGTTTGAAAAAGTGACCACGTGTTAGATATTTTGATCACTGAAGAACTTTGGCATTAAAAACAATTCACCCCTTCTAGAAAAAGCTTTTCTTGGCCTTCTCCAAAGAAGGTCAGCTTCCAGATCTACTCCTGTCTACTCACTAAACTTGATTGCACATGGACCAGTCGCTAATTACTATTTTTAGCATAAAATACAAAGGATGTTAGGATCCCAAAAGCAAGAAACTCCATCAGAGAAGAAAAACTAAAACAATACAGCGATTCTCTAGGTGGGTCTTTATCAAAGGGTCTGCATAAAGGATGGTCTTTCTACTGATAAGGTTTAGTTTCCTTCAGACTCTCCCAGAAAATTGCCCCAGGCCTCCAAATTCCAAGGAACAAAATATTAATCTAAAGTGTAATTAAAGTAAAAATCATGAATTTGGAGACTCATTATCCCCAGCCAGCTGTACTCTTATAAATGCAGCTTATAAATGCAGCCTGATGCATTGTGTCAAATAAGCAAAATTCTAAATCCATCCAAAATACCTGCTTTTTAGCAGAGATTTCTAGCTAACTCAGGGTTTGTTCATTTCCCTCCCGCGTAATTAGCTCTCAAATTACTTTCGTTCAGAGCACTTAATGCTATTCTACTTGCAGTTATTGTGCACTCAAGATAATCAGATAACTGTGTCTTTAACAATGATACACTGGAAGGGATTGAACACGGAGTAAAAATTAATCTACAGTCAGGGAAATAGACAAGGAAAAAACTGAAATGGGTCACTGCCACAGCCCCACTAGTGGCCTTGCCCTGCACCAGCCAGGAAAACAAGAGCTTTCCGGTTGACTTCAGGGGACTTAGGGTTTCACTGATCAGTTCTACAGAAAGCTTACGTAGGAGTTATTGTGACAAACAGCTAAAACAGAAAAGATTTGTGGGGTTTTTGCGTCTCGCAGCATCAGGAGCACGCATCAAAACTGAATATGTCACTGTATTATCAGGCTAAACTTTCAGCCTGGTTATATCTCCAGGTCTACAGGAAGAAAGTGGGACAGAGAAGCCCTCAATCTCCCATTAAACTTACATGAGCGCTCCACCTTGCCTACATTGCCCTGGCTCACCCCAATGAGACCTGGCTCTTCTCTTGGCGCTCCTGAGCAAAGGAGCTCTCCCTCACAGAATCAGAGAATGATGTGGGGTTGGAAGGGACCTCTGGAGATCATCTAGTCCAACCCCCCTAACAAAGCAGGGCCAATAAGAGCAGGTTGCACAGGAAGGTGTCCAGGTGGGTTTTGAATGTCTCCAGAGATGGAGACTCCACCACCTCTTGGGCAGCCTCTTCCAGGGCTCTGCCACCCTCACAGGAAAGAAGTTCCTCCTCATGTTGAGATGGAAGTTCTGATGTTCAAATTTGTGCCCATTTCCTCTTGTCCTGTCACTGGGCACCACTGAAAAAAGATTGGCCCCATCCTCTTGACACCCACCCTTTTAAGTATTTATCAGTGTTGATCAGATTCCCCCTCAGTCTTCTCTTCTCCAGACTATAAAGACCCAAGTCCCTCAGCCTTTTCTCATCAGCTCCAGGCCCCTCACCATCTTTGTAGCCCCCTGCTGTACCCTCTCCAGCAGTTCCCTGTCCTTTTGGAACTGGGGAGCCCAGAACTGAACCTCCTCTCCTTCCCATCCACGATGTAGAGAGCAGCCCTCTTCCAGCTGGCGACTCAGCATGACAGTCACAACACTGTTGGAAGCTGGAAGAAGGCCCATGGAGTGTGGATGGGAAGGGGTCAGAGGAAGCGCTTGGAAACCAGTCCGTGTCTCTTCAGGCCTAGGTCTTCTGTGACCAATTGCTTTAATAAAAGCCTATTTCACTTTACGTACTGTAGATAGATACAGTTTTTTAGAGAAAAGCATTATCAATGCCACAGACTTTTACAAATTCCAATGGCTTTTCTTCTGCATGTTTTTAATTCACCCTAGCTTCCCACCATGAATAAAGTACATTAAATATGGTGGTGGTCATTATTTCAGTGAGTCCATGAGTAAATAAAAAGATGTGTTTACAAGGTAAATGATACAGTAAATACAAAGGAGGCAAGCAGGTAGTATGGAGAGACAGATTGCAAGAGAGATGAATTTCTAGCCAGATATCACTGCACAAGCCCTGAAGAACAACCTGAACCTGTAAACAGGATGGATCGTGGAAGATAAGAAAGAGAAGGCAAAGGATCTATCTCCTTTTTGGAAAAGAAGACGACACAAGTGAGATGCTGCTGCCACGAGCAACCCTGAGAGTCCCGTGGCAGCTGGGAAAGGCATTAGTGGGCTCTCACCCCAGGAGGAGTGACCCCATGCAAAGACAGTGGTCTTCTCTCCTCCCCTTCCTACCAACCCTCTTCTTCCTCAGCGCGACAACAGGGAGTGAACAGATACTGCTATTGAGGGTTGAGAATAACGGTATCCACACGTGAATTTGGATTCCCTCCTGAAAACCATGATTTTCTGTGAAATGTGAGATTGAAGTATCCCAAAGAGGCTATTGAGGAAAAACGGTTTAATCCAGAGAAATGCTTCCATGGGGAGGGGGGAAGAATTACTGTGTGTCTGCATAGCAAAAATAAAAAAGAGATCCCATCATATGTTGTATATCACAACCCATGATTTCATGCCAGCTCTAATTTTTTTAGCTATAAAAACCTGCATGGCATAGACCTCCAAAGGGCTGTAGAAGCCACTGCACACCTGACATTCACTCGTGCTGAATTTTATGCGTCTGGTCCTTCACTGGTGGTGTTTCCTGTGCAATCTTCACATAGTCTTCTTCATTTTCTGGGTAGGTACATTGGTAGGAGCTTTGCTGATGACTGCAGCAAGCTCTTAGCAGACGTTACAGACAATCAGCACACACATATTGCAGAAGGAGGCAGCTAAGCATTTAACTTTCCATATTTGCAAGCATGTTGTTAAACCAATTTGCTTTCCAGCTGGAAAGTGGAATCAGCTGCAATACAACCCCACCAACACAGGAAAGCGACAGTGGCTGCCTGAAGACACATAACTGTACCTTAAGCCACACACAGGGAAAACACCAAAAGGCTAGTGGGCAAATTCTCCCTGCTGTGAGAAATCCACCAAGCAGGAGGTGGTATCGCTTGGGGTTTACAGAAAGAGATGCAGGCACAACAGGACAAGCCTTGGACAGGACTGTAGTTTCATGCCAGATATTCTCAGGACGAAAGGGAAGGAAAGGAATACAGTCCCTGGCGCAGCTTTGCCACTGAATATACAGACACGTGTCAAGGATGGACACCTTGAATAAACTAAGGTTAAAAACAGATCCCTGTTGGCGACCTGAGCCTGCTGAAACGTAGAGCTCCATTACCCGTGATGGAGTCTCTAAGGAAGGACCTGGCAAGGCTACATCTTTATTCCCACTGTAACTTCCAGCCTAGCAGTGACAAGGAAGACTTTGGGTATGCCAGACTCGCACCATTACACAGTTTGAAACCCTCTGTCATCATAAATGCACTCCACAGGGTCTTTGGGGCTAGCGATGCCAGTAACTGAACCCAGAGGCACAGTATTAGAGGAGCTTTCCTGACAACCTCTGCTGTACCTTTTGGCAAGTACACCAGTACCTCTGGCTGGTCACAAATACCTCTGGCACCAGCCCAGCCCGCTGGGTAAACCGAACCATTCATGAGAGCAACCCCCCAGCCACCAAGGCTGTAACTGATGCCATTGCTATTACAGAAGGAGCTGACAACAGAGAAGCGATTCAGGATTGTGATATCAAAACATCCCGAGAAAACGGAAAGCATTAGGGAAATCACCAGAGTTGGGGAAGAAATCCAGGACATCGGAAGAGACAGCCATCCTTCCAGAGCCTGCACAATAGACAGAAGACAGAGCCATGGGGCAGCAGTATAGTCAGAGTAGGTGCAGAACCTCATCCTGCAGGAGACACAAGAGAAATAGTAAGCAGTCAGCACGCCTGGGAAACCACTGCATGGGGTTTCAAGACTTAGGAGCTATGCCTGCATCCAAAATGCACGTGGCCAAGAATCCAGCTTTAGCACCTGAGATATTACCATCCCCTAGGAACATCCCTTCTGGCTCCGATCTCCTCAAACCTTTCTAAGAAAAGCGTGGAGGCATTTTTCCATCAGGAGTCAAAGGTGCTGTGCATCATGGAATGAGGGGGCAGCAACATCGTTGCTAAAAGACCCCAGGGGTCACACAAAGGAGGCAAATCCCAGGGCTGATCAGTTCACATGAAGTAACTCATAGGAGAGGTAACCCTGTGCTTCCAGCTGAATTGGGAAAAGTAGCATTGCCCCAGGGTGACTGGCAGTCATCCCAGGAGATTATCTCAGGAGACTGGTATGTGTTTCACACCTGGGGCTGGAGACCCGTGTGAGGTGATCCAAAAAAACAAGTTTGCAGTATGCCGTTTGTGAAAAGAGAATCTAGGGTATAAAGCAGTATTTTCTAATTTTCAGATTCTACAGCTTAAAAAAAGCCCTCAAACCTAAAGCTAGGGAAGTGCTGACAGGCAGCTTTTCGCTGTCAGTAACAGGGACTATGTGGTCACAGCATCTCCCTGCTCTTATCCCCGGGAGGAAGGTCTCCTGGGGGGGCACAAGGGCAAGCAGCAAGCTCAGGGACCTGATGCTGTGTTCTGTAAGGAGTCATAACCTAACACCCTTGGAACCTCCCACTGTGCCCTGCAGCAGCATTCACATAATTCAGCACCAAAAGGG
Source organism: Calidris pugnax (assembly GCF_001431845.1). Taxonomy (NCBI): domain Eukaryota; kingdom Metazoa; phylum Chordata; class Aves; order Charadriiformes; family Scolopacidae; genus Calidris; species Calidris pugnax. The sequence goes on along the minus strand of NW_015091085.1, from coordinate 123,410 downwards.
AACCCGGGTGCAACGCATCTTCCCTTGAATGCCTTCAACAGCAACAGCAGCAGAGACAACCCATAGATTGATGTCAAGACAGAAGTATGTTGCTTATGAGACAGCATGCCTTCAACAGCAACAGCAGCAGAGACAACCATAGATTGATCCAAAGGCGCAGAAGACAGAAGCATGTTGCTTATCAGACAGCACGGACCATCACATGCCAACACGTGGCATTTCCCCAAGGACTAGCTAGCTACTCACCATTGAAGGGCCAGGAAAACGTGATGGCTTCCAGTGAAGAGCCCAGAGAAGGAGCAGTGCAAGGTGCTCAGGGACAGGGAACAGAGTGAGAGTCAGCAGCCTGCTTGTCACTAAGAAGTGGAAGACCTGGGATCACGGTGCAAATGGATTTTTACCTTGCTGTCAAATCGCTACAAAAAATAAGGGCAATAGGCAATGTCCAAGGGCGGTGGAATATTTGATATATGAGGTAGCTACAGACTCAGGATGGCAAGACAAAAGGCAACTGCAAATAGAAGACATCCAGCACAGGAGGAGAAATAAAACCGAGGTGTAGGCTGAGGCTCATCCCAACAGCGGATTCAGAAAAAGAGGTTTATGTCACAGCATTTCAGAATGGCAAGTCATGAGTCAAGCTGGTAACACGAGGGGAGCAAGTCCCCTGCCAGCAGCTCTGATATGAAGCTGCTTCAGCCACCTGAGCACCCATCGGCTGCAGTGGCACATGACATAGTCAGGCCACATCAGTTTTGGCCCTGACAGCTATGAACTAGGGGAAAGAAACAACAAAACACAGCTGGAAGAAGGCTCCAGAAGCTGGAGAAGGTGATCATAGAAGTTGTCTACTAGGGCTAATATCTGAAGGGAGCCTACAGGAGAGCCGGAGAGGGACACTTTGTCAGGAAGTATAGTGACAGGACAAGGGGTGATGGTTTTAAATTGGAAGAGGGGAGATTTAGATTAGATACCAGAAAGAAATCCTTTCCTGTGAGGGTGGTGAGACACTGGAACAGGTTGCCCAGAGAAGCTGTGGCTGCCCCATCCCTGGAGGGGTTCAAGGCCAGGCTGGATGGGGCTTTGAGTGACCTGGTCTGGTGGGAGGTGTCCCTGCCCAGGGCAGGGGGGTTGGAACTCCATGATCTTTAAGGTCCCTTCCAACTCTAACCAGTCTATGATTCTAACCTGCATGGAGGTGGAAGTGAGGGGTGGGAGCTGTCACCTGGAGGAGCTCCTGGGGAGCACCTGGAAGCCAGTCTGTCTGCACCTGGCCAGAGCACTGCCTGCACCTGCAGCATCTCACATGGAAAAGGGTTTCAAGCCTGTTCAATATTCTGAACTCAGAGCATTCTCCTTCTCAGCCAGAACGCAGAACGAGGTGTGATAGCTTATTTCACTTAAAGGGGGAAGAGGTACTTACTCTCTGCTGGACCCCGGGGGGAGGAGATGGGGCACAGGGTCTGGGACTAAGCCGCAGCTCGTTGCTTGCACGGGGTTCTGGGACAGCCAAGCACCACGTGTTGCTCAAGGCAGGCTGTAAAGTTACAGCCCTGTGTATGGTGTTAAAGAGTGCTGTGATACGAGGGGCTGGTTTTTTGAAGAGGACATTAAAGCAATTTCTCCAACACTTGCTCATTAAAAATTCTACTGCTGGTTTAACGAGAGTAGGATGCTATGGCAGGCGCTGCGAGCTTTTATAAGGAAATGCTAAATCATGCCAAACATTCCTGGTCTGAGTCTCGTATCAAGCCTAAAGATCAGTTCCCTTGATTTGTCAGAAGATTCTGGACTTAGCTTTTAAACCTGTGTTGCCAGTTCAGATCGTTTATATAAATGATTTTTATCAGTTTCAAACCTTACCATGTTTCTGCAGAGAAAAAGCCCCCAAAATGCAATTTGTACTTCCTTTTACCCTTCACTTTCCAGTCCTACCCCATTTCCTACCCAACTAGCTTTGCTTCCCGTGGGTTTTTTTGGTTCTTCTCTTTTCTTTACCCCTTCCCCAGCCAGTGGCCTCGCTCTGCCCCTTTCCTGCCCCTGCCGTGATGAAGTGCCTGTAAACAAGGATGAAGATATTTTTCCGTATCTGTCAGGTTTGAAACTGTGTTCCTGCTGTTACAGGGCACACCTTTCCACTGGAAAGGCAGCGATAGGGGCTTTCAGCTGACTGGCAGCTGGGAACTGAGGTTACTGGAGAAGGAGAAGACGTGCTTGGCCACACAGACGTGCTGCTAGAACGGAGAAGATAGTCAGGAAAGCCCTTGGGAAATCCCAGCGTTTTATTGAAATCAGGACAGATCCCAGTTTCAGCAAATCAGCTGGGACCCCAAGAATGCTTTGCACGGCTAAGACAATCCCAGTAACACAGCACATCTGGTAACCCTATGGACAGAGTTAAAAAGAAATAAAACTTCCCAGGGAAAAGGTCAGAACTTTGATTAATATCTCCTAGAAAAGCAAAGTGCTTGATGCCGATCTCACAACGGTTTTGCATTACTGCAACTCCATTAATTTTACTGGAGTCACCACAGGCTTTCCCCACTGCTGGAGCAGCACTTTCTGGTGGGTAAACTTTGGTGCTTGATTCCTTACTCCCCCAAATTTCAAGACATTCACACTCCACAGGTCTGGGAATTTCTCCGGAATAGCTGTCAGGGGGCTTGATAAGTGTATCTTAGTGTGCATATTCCCAGCTGCTCCATATCTCATGTACTTTACTCTCCAGCTCTGGCAGGCACGATCCCAGCAGACAGCCAGGCATGGACAGTTCAATATACAAGACCATATTAAATGCCCTATTTATTTATAGATATAAAAATACCTATATATTTTAATTTACTCACTGTTTGTACACTTTGATTTGGACATCCAGACACTAAAAGAGTTCCTAGTCCAGAGCCTAGGCACTCTAGCAGATTAGTCACTTAATGAAGCTGAGATGAGAAGAGCAGTAGGAAGCCAAATGGCATCTCTTTGCAGTAAACCAGCGTAGGTGTTCACCCCAAACCTAATCACCCCCAAAATTAGTACAGAAAGCTAATTCCTCCAGCTAAAATATTGATGTTCCCATGCTCCCTGAATCCAGCCTCTTACCATGAGATGTGCTTTCTTCTGTATGCTTCAAAATCACCACCTGCGCTACCGTTACACGAGAGCTAACAAAAAAAGTATATAAGAGTGGTGTGCTCCTCTGACCTCCGGGGCATGACAGGCTGCAGGTTTGGGGCCAAGGCTTCCAATGTGCCCCAGAGGTTGGGTTCCTACAGCACCGTGGCAGAATGTTCCCCATACCCAAGATAAAAGTACTTATTTTATGTCCAGTTCTGGGCTCCCCAGTTCAAGAAGGACAGGGAACTGCTGGAGAGGGGACAGCAGAGGGCTACAAAGATGATGAGGGGCCTGAAAAGCTGAGGGACTTGGGTCTTTTCAATCTGGAGAAAAGAAGACTGAGGGGGGATCTGATCAACACTGATAAATACTTAAAGGGTGGGTGTCAAGAGGATGGGGCCAGTCTTTTTTCAGTGGTGCCCAGGGACAGGACAAGAGGAAATGGGCACAAACTGGAACATAAGAAGTTCCACCTAAACATGAGGAGGAATTTCTTTCCTTTGAGGGTGGCAGAGCCCTGGAAGAGGCTGCCCAGAGAGGTGGTGGAGTCTCCTTCTCTGGAGACATTCCAAACCCACCTAGAGAAATCCCTGTGCAACCTGCTCTGGGTGGCCCTGCTTTGGCAGGGGGTTGGACTAGACGATCTCCAGAGGTCCCTTCCAACCCCATATCATTCTGTAATTCTGATTTGGCTGTGCCATGCTATAAAGGAGGGAAATAAGCTGCCAAGCTGAGGGTTCCCAGCGATGAACACCTCACGAGCCATTTTCACATACGTCTCCTCTCCTCAGCAGAAGCACAAAACCAAAAAGCTGGTCACTGCAAGCCTGGTGGGTTAAGTCTTTTCATAACTCACACTTAAACATTTTCCAATGGAAGCAGGGAGCCAAGGGGCAAAGTCAAACTGGAGGAGGAGTGATTATGTGGCTGGGGTCTCAGGTTGGGACCTCAGCACCACCAAACCCTGGCAAACACGCAGCTCCAGGGCTCCGTGTCAGATCCTGGGTGCAAGAGATCACCGTTATGAGTGCTGGAGTTGGGTCTGGCTAAGCTTCTCACAGGCAGGCTTGATGGCCCCTTTGCTCGCACCATATGGGAGTAAAACTGCAATCCAGAAGGAAGAACCAAATATGCTGCAATTCACAAACTGTATGTGTTTGTTTTGTTTACTGAACTTTACATCTCCTGCCTACTGTACATTGAGCAGAGCGACTGCAGCAGCATATGCATCTGAAGAGCAAAAAACAGACTGCCAACGACCTTCTGGGGGTATCAGCAAAATGAACAAACATAACATGCACATCAGGTGGTCTGAGTGCCAGCTCAATGTGCAGAGAAAGTGCCATTGGAATTTCCCTTTAAACCACCCCAAGCTGTAAAGCCACTCGGGTGCAGGGAGAGGGCAAAACCAGATCAGCATGTGAAGGGTTTAAAAAGGGGTAGATTAATTCACGTGAGCCAGGTGGCTCAGCTGGAACTGCTGCTGGGCTGCCACCTTCAGCTTCTTGCCTCCTACCAGCCTGCTTCTCCTTCCCCTGCAACAGGTTTTCCTGGTGAAAAGGGAAGTGTCCCCAGCGGGCACGCTGGTGGTGCAGGTGCTGGGTGATGACCTGCCAGCCTTTCACTGAATTTCAGAGTTGGAAGGGACCATCTAGTCCAACTCCCCTGCTGAAGCAGGATTGCCCAGAGCTAGAGGATGTTACTCAGGACGGCATCCAGGCGGGTCTTGAAAATCTCCAAGGAAGGGGACTCCACACCCTCCCTGGGCAGCCTCTTCCAGGGCTCCGTCACCCTCACCGTGAAGAAGTTTCTCCTCATATTCAAGTGGAACCCTTTATGTTCCAGCTTGTGCCCGTTGCCCCTCATCCTCTCACTGGGAACCACTGAAAAGAGTCTGGCTCCCTCCTCCTTCAACCCTCCCTTGAGATACTTGTAGGCGTTGATAAGGTCTCCCCTCAGCCTTCTCTTCTCCAGACTAAAGAGTCCCAGCTCTCTCAGTCTCTCCTCATAAGGGAGATGCTCCAATCCTTGAATCATCTTTGTTGCCCTTCGCTGGACTCTTTCTAGTAGTTCCCTGTCCCTCTTGAACTGGGGAGCCCAGAACTGGACTTTACTCCATAGCTAAAGGAGGCAGATGCAGAGGGTCTGTCCTCGGTGAGCAGACAATGGGAACCTGCCCAGCAAAGGTGGCTTTGACCCAGAGCACGAGTGTGTCACATTCTGTCCCTGGGGCTGACCCCTCTTCGGGGAAATCACTTCTCAGGGAGCTGAACCTGGCTGTGAGTAAGGGACTCCAGAGGAGTCACACATCTACATACATGGAGAGAGTTCATCGTAAGGTACCAAAGATGATGGAGGGATTGGAGCATCTCCCTGATGAGGAAAGGCTGAGAGAGCTGGGACTCTTCAGCCGGGAGAAGAGAAGGCTGAGGGGAGACCTTATTAGTGCTGACAAGTATCTAAAGGGTGGGTTGAAGGAGGATTGAGCTGGACTCTTTTCAGTGGTTCCCAGTGACAGGACGAGGGGCAACAGGCACAAGCTGGAACATGGGAAGTTCCACTCCAATCTGAGGAAGAACTTCTTTGGGGGGAGGGTGGCAGAGCCCTGGAAGAGGCTGCCCAGGGAGGGTGTGGAGTCCCCTTCTCTGGAGACCTTCAAGCCCTGCCTGGATGCCATCCTGAGTGATGTGCTCTGGGCACCCCTGCTTTGGCAGGGGAGTTGGACTGGATGCTGTCTAGAAGGGCCCTTCCAACTCCGACAATTCCGTGATTCCATGATTCGGCGCATGTGTGTGTATACATATATATAATGTACATATGGCTGGCGGCTTGAAGTGATTGACTTCTGGGAAAGATGAAAAATGTTACGGAACCCTTGTGGAAAAGCCTGAAAGAATTTAATAGAAAATTACAGCCTTTCTCAAGAATTTAATATAGAATTATATAGGACAGTTAAAAACAACAATAGAAAGGATATTACTCTCTATTAAACTCTACGGGTTTCAGAGCGGTTTAAATGGGGCCTTTTAATGTTTCTGCAAAGATTCCTATTACATCCTGTAGGGCTTTTCCACACGGATCCCAGCAGCCATCAGGGAAAACCTGGTGCCAGTGAGCTCCTAAGCAAACAAGTCAAGTAATTCTGCTAATCTACATCAGGCTGAGCTCTGCAGATCTGCAGCAGCTCCGTGAGCCTCTGTGAGATTAGAAATAGCCCCACCAGCTCAGGGCCTCGGAAGAGACCTTCTGCTCTGGTGCCCCAGTAGCACATGGTCATCACCACATAAAACAACCTTTCCTCTTTGCATGGACTGGACCTTACAGGGATGCATAGATGTAACATCTAAACACAAAGAACAACCTTCAATTTGGATTGAGATACAGTAATAAACATAGCTGCATGAAGGAGGACAAAATACCTAGGAATACCAGCAGTTAGGACACCTTCTGGAAAGCCATCTCAGAGGCGTGTGGGCACTAACCATTGCCTTCAGCCAAAATGCTACTTTTAGCCAAATCTTTTCTTTCTGATTTATTTTCTCACAGAATAAAACTTGTGGGCTGACTTAAGCACTTTAAGTGTGTTAAATTAGATATTTAGGAAAGGTATCCATGTTCACAGCCTTATTTGGATCCATTATAAGAAGAGTGGACAAGCTATTTTGGGTTAGAGCACCCCTGTAAAACATCATTACACAGTAAACTATATATACAGTAAGATACAGGAATAATTTAATGCATTTTACCCACAGAAGATCCATTTCCTATGCTCCACTGCCTTCAGGTTAGTGACATTTAAAATCTCTACGTGTATATTGCGTATTTTCCCCTCAGCATGAGGCATCCTAAATATCCCCAAATCCACCTCTAGTCATTCATGGGAACCCGAAAAACTTCAGGTTGTGTAAAACTGTTGACCACACAGTCCACACGGCCTGACACCACCTCATCGCTTACACCATGGAACTCCAGACCCAGCAGCACGGTTTGGCGACCCTACCGTAGCCCAGGGAAATCTTCATGCTGTTTTTTGAACCCTGCCAGACTCCAGTCACCAGAATAACCTCAGTATTATACGACCGCGAATTTCATATGCTAAGATGTTGAAAGGCCCCTCCATTTCACTGAACGTCCTCTGTTCAGAATGTTTTAAACTATCAGAATATAAAAAAGCCCTAACGCTGTACTTCATCGTAAAGTTTTTTTATACTCCCTTGATACATTCGTCTTTCCTATCTAATAACAGCCCCAAAACAACTCACCTGGGATTGATTTTCTTTTAGATTGTGTGGATTCTGGCATTCTTAGCAATAATTTAAATTTCAAAAAATGCTCATCCCTTCAACCTTGATATTCAGTTATTTTTGAAAGTAAAAATCAGTCACTTACAAAACCTCAGCAGGCTAACAACAGCAAGAATTAGTGCACAGGCCCCCAAAACTTTGCATAATTCACCCAACTCTAAATATACCTCACTTGAGAGGTGTCTGAACAGTGGGGGAGGAAGCAAACTATGTACCTGAGCTGTCCTTATACACCAACTGGAGCCAGAGAGAAAACTCCTCTTAGTATCTACAGCAAAGGCTCAAGATTCTTCAAGGATTTACACAGTCACAGAAAATTATTCATGTGAAGCTATCTGTTTGCACAAACACGTCTGCAAGATGAGGTTCCAAAAAGTGGAGGAGAGATACTGAAGGACCCATTAGACAGACTTTTCTCCAAACAGAGGGTTTTTCAGATTTGTTTGTGGAAGAGCTCTCAGTGGGACTTGCTAGGTAATGCTGTAAAACACTGACATTTTAGTTGTCTCTGAATCTAATTTTTTTCTAGTTGTCGTTCTTTAAAGTCCTACCAAATTCAAATGCTCACTGGAAGCACAACTGCAAGGAAGGGAAAATCCCTCTGCCTGGTGAGAGAACCAGAAGCAAGAATCCTTCCAGGGGCAGCCTTATCAGCAAATCCACGGAGACTTATCAGAAGATATACATCCAGAGGTTTTCAAGCTGCCTTTTTGTACTTCTCCTTAGGCCTGAAGTTTGATATCATTATGGGACATTTTCAAGGCGGCAGCAGCTGCCGCCTAATCTTTTCACAAGATGTAAATCAGTTTCAGTAATTATCATAATAGATGGTTTGCTCGTGTTTTCTTGCTGGGAAAAAAAATACCATGTCTTATAAATTCCTCAGTGCTGTAACATCAAAGCAGTAGGGTCGGCGTGCAGATCCAGAGGGGAGGGGAGACTAATTCGATGAGGATGTATATGTGATAGATAGAAATTTCATTTAAGAGACCATCCTGAATGGTATATGCCAGACTGAGCCCTGAAATCCTATAATTGGTCACAAAAAGCATGTAGATCAGAGGTGCTCGCCCTTGAAGAACCGGAACGCTACCTCATAACCAAACACACATTAGGAAAAGCCAAAACATTTGGGAATGGCACATTAAGGGAATTAGAGGGAAGTCAGGGGGAATCCTACACTGCTGGCAGCACACAGAGGGAAAGCAAGCTGTCTGAGACTGGGCCTCTGAGGGTCAGAAAGGCTCCTTCGGGACTGACAGGGGCACAGGGATGCCAAATGCTCCATGTCTCCCCATCACCAGGGTCCCTCCCTCCCGGTAGTTCTCTGCAGCTGGATGTAAATCCCAAGGGCCAAACTAGGAAATTAGTCTGTTTTCCATGAATGCAAAAGCGGTGCTTAGTGAATTTGGCATCCCAGCCCCCAGTCCTGTACCTCTCACAGGTGTAACACCCATGCAGCTTCACACCATTATTTTTACTCTCTTCAAATTTTACTCCCCTTGACTGAAACAGAGAATTCAGAGAGAGAGATTGGGGCACAGACTCTGCCTTTGGACGGGCAGAGTGGCCTTTCTAAAAGAAGTGAACAACATCTTTTTTTTGTTGTTGAGGAAAACCAGCTCTGTGTGTTATACCCCAATGAGCAGTAGGTTCACAGCACGGAGAAATGGCAGGAGCAGAGGAAATGAAATTTAACACGACGGAGGAAAACAAGTAAACATTACATATTTTTTTTTTCAAGGGAGTCCATGTGCAAGCGATTAACTTTTGCTATCGAGGGAGGATAAAGAAGGAGCCAAGATCCTCTGTAACCATTACAAGAAGTGAACACAGCAGCAAATATGGAAAATTTCACCAGTTTGGCAGATGAAGTGAAATATTTTTAGCTCAAACACCTGATGTTTGTGGTCCTACCACTGACCCCAGCCTAGCAATCCGTAATCTCAGGAAACATTGCATTAGCTTTCACAGAATCTCACAAACTCTCACAAAGCTGCACCTCTCAAGGAAAACGTACAGCCCCTGGGCTGGGTATGTGCCGTGGTGCAACGACAAACACTAGCTCGTCTGCAAAGATGGAGTGTCCCCGTCCTCAGCATCCTCGGGACGAAGGGAGACGGGCTGTTGTTGTCGAGCAGCTGAAGAATGCACGCTGCTCAAAGCTCAAGAATGTGGAAATGGCAGAGGTTTGTTTTGTGGGTTTTATTTTTTTTATCAGGCCAGTAAAAAATGACATCTTAACAACATCTGCAATTAAAAATCCTCAGAGTTGGAAGAGATATTCCAAGAAAACATGTGGATCATAGAACTCATTCCGTTCTTATGACTTAAAAATTTGACAGCATAAGCCTAGAAAAATGAGAGAAGAGCCTCTTCCCTGTCTGCTGTTTAAGCAGCTTCCTTAATTCCAAATTGCAGTGACAAATGATGGTGCACTGACCCTAGAGTGTCCTCCAGCCCTGTGCAGCCATCCACTGCTACAGGCGTTATTGCAGGAGAAGGGCATCACTTACTGTATGTCACACTTCTGTCATGAATACATTTCATATTCTGCATATACAAATACAACCAAACCTTAAGAATAACACCCAAAAAGTGTTAAAGGAGACTGGATAACTCCAGGGTTCGGTAAAGTAGCCGCACTTTTCATGACTCTTTGCCAGGAAGGGTAATGATAGGACAAGGGGAAACGGTTTTAAATTGGAAGAAAAAAGATTCAGATTAGATCTCAGGAAGAAATTTTTTACTATGAGGGTGGTGAGACACTGGAACAGGTTGCCCAGAGAAGCTGTGGCTGCCCCATCCCTGGAGGGGTTCAAGGCCAGGCTGGATGGGGCTTGGAGCAACCTGGTCTGGTGGGAGGTGTCCCTGCCCAAGGCAGGGGGGTTGGAACTGGATGGTCTTTATGGTCCCTTCCAACCCTAACCATTCTATGATTCTATGATTTTCATGTTGTCAAATCAGGTCCACCCATCCAAAAGCAGTGGATTTCTGTGAAATGAGATCTTGGCTCTCCTGGTCTGGGTCCTAAGACCTGCCATGGTTATTAGCACTGTCAAAACCCAGTTGTTAGGGAGTTGGCCAAATACAGACTCAACGGGCCATCAGGACACAAAAGCTCAGCTCAAGCCTTCCACCTGATGCGAGAGGACCTCCTGCTACCACAGGTTGTGATTTATGGGCCCTATAGCTGAACAGGCACCTTCCTACTCCCAAGGCTGGCAGGATGGCACCCTTTTCAGGACTCAAATTCATGCTCAGACAAAAGAAAACAAAACAAAATGGCAAAGAGCGAAGGAGAAGGGAGGCCTTGGGCTTCCTGGGAGCTAGCTGGCAAGGAGGATGAAATGGCAGCTATAAAAGGAACATTCAAATTAAAGCAACGTTGGGATAGGGTTAATCCAAGTTTGTTAATTATCTGGTAAGGACCTGCTCAGATGTACTTTGTCTCTGCATGTGCACGCACACAAACACTTGCTTCAGTGCCTTGCTTGAATAATAAGGCACAACAGGGCAATCATTGTTGTGCCATAATTGCACTCCTCGGGTGTACGCCAGCCACGAACCCGAAGGAGGAGTGCTATCAGCAGCCTGAGAAGTATGATTATGGCCCAACAAGGCATGCCCTGTTGTGACTTATTACAATTAGAAAAGCTATCTACGGCGTTGCAAACATTGAGGTGAGGGCGAGGAGAAATGCTTTTTAAAAGCCTGTGTTCTGGCAGTGCATATTTAAAATGTTGTACCTGCTGCTAGGAACTCACCATTAGCCAATCATATCGCTCAAGTATCCTTTGAATGACATACTTCATGCCCCATCTCAACTCTACGCTGAAAGATTAGAGGAATTAGCAACATTTTTCAACCCTCTTTGAGCTCTCAAGAGACTTGAAAAGCAGTAAGTGGTGTACAGCGACTGAAAGCACATGCCCCTTGCCAACACCAAAAAGCATCGCTGAATATCTGGGGACAATTAACTACTTTCCTCCCAAACAGGCACATTTTTAGCAAACAGCTCACAAGTATAGTTAAGAGACACTAACTGAAAGGAAGAAATTGCTTTTTTTTTTTGGCCACGTGCTTTCATGGTTGCACATCTATCCGTTCCTCAGCTGTCAAAGAAGGGCCAAATGAGAATGAGAAGACCTACTTATTTTACAGAGCAGTTGTGAAGATCACCACGCAAAAGAATCAGGAAAGCACAGAAAGGATGTACAATAACCTGCAAAATACCCGAGTGGAAGAAATCGTTCACCCTAATGTGGCAGAAGTTATTAAAACAAAGATTTAGCAAGACCCCCAAAGATTTATAAAGACCCTTTAGCGTGTAGGGTCCCAAGCAGAAGTTTTGTAGGGGGTAGTTGGGTTTTTTTTAAGTAATGCTAAAGTTAAGCAGGGACTGTGGCAAGGAGGCAGGCCTAAAACCACCAAAATTTAAGGTTCTCCAGCCGGTGTAGGAGCAGAACGCGTCGTGCACGTTCAGAAGGGTCTTTCACCTTGAATAAGAAAGATGCCTTCAGACAAACGGAGGGATTGTGCACAGGTTTGGATGAAATCTGAGCTCCCTCCAAACCACATCGGAGTAATAGGTGCCTCAAAACAGCCCTTGTAAGGAAACAGAGCTAACAACAGACATTGCAGCTTCAACCGGTTCGGGGAAAAAAATTAATAAAAAGGGGGGGATTGCATACGATATTAAATTCGGAGAGCTTTACAGCCAACATCTGGACATGGGGACAGCTGGAGCAGCGTTGTGTAATGCCTGTGAAGTGCAGAATAAAACTAAAAAAAAAAACAACCACCTAAGAAATTGCCCTGTGATACCTAATCATCAGCCAGTCAAAACATGTTGGAGCTAATGTATATTAATCACTGGAAACCTTAGAGAAGTTCAGTAAACATTGCCTATTACAATATGTTAACCAAAAAACAAAATAAAAACTAAAGGCTTTGAAACAGCACCGTGCTCAGGAGCCTGATCCAGAGCTCCCTGGAATAGGCTGGAACGTTTCCATTCACCTCAGTAAGTTTTGTGCACTGAGCGTTTTCAAGCCCAGGCAGCAGTTCAAAAATAACTTTACAGCATTATCCCAATTGTTTATTTGTGTATGAGCAGCCCTGAAAGAGTACACATGGCCAAGCAGAAAGAGAACACTTAGTAATATTTTTAAATTGCCGTCACCAAAACCACCGACAATATAAAAATTCAACTATTTATACGACGTTGTAACGCTGGCTTTAATAGGGATGGTGGTGGAGAAACTCAGCATAATATAATCAACAAACTTAACAAACCCCAAGGCTCTCCCGAGGATTTTAATACGCCGAATGTTTAAAATATTAAACAAGCAATAATCGTGAAAATCAGGAGATGATTAAAGAGTTTTAACAACCGATCCTGAAAATTTCTCCCCAAACTTTGCTCAAACCGTTCCACAGTCAGCTCGCAAGCTGCTGAAAACACAACGTACATTTTAATGTGACCCACCAGGATAAAATAAAGCTGTGTTTGTCCACTCTTGCCTGACTTCGGGCTCGGTGAGTTAAACTGGGTCGATTTGAAATGAATCAAGATGTTTAACATCTGCCTCCCGTTATTAGCATATTCTCTTCCTATTTATAAACAAACGTTTTGTTGGGGTTAGGCTGCAGATTCCATTGCTCTGTGGATTTGTGTTTCCTGAGCAATCTGAACTCTGGGCTGTGAGTACAGGGCATGTTACAAGTCTTCTGAAATTTATCAATGAATGTGGGGGGAAAAAATCATTAATTACCTGACAGTACAGTCCGTTCGCTTGGTCATACGCTACATGTGTTAATGCAAAAATGGATTTTGGATTAAAATTAGCTCATGAAAAGTATTTCTCTACATTTCAGTTAGAACAAATGATCTTATGTTAGTGCACAAGGTCATCACATCTCATCAAGACTCTCATGCTATTAAGGGCCCTACATTTCTCTAGCTACTGACATATATTCTTGAAAATCCCAACACTTCCATACACATGGTAACTACAAAACAGCTCCTTTGTTCTCCTAGTTCCTCTCTATTGACACCCTTTCCATGGCCGTTTATGTTAATCCATCCTTCAATCTAGTTCCAGTTTGTGTGTTAATTTGGACTCCTCCTTTCTTCCTTATGTTTGCTTTCTTGCTTTGGTTTCTTCTCTGGTCTTTTGCAGTTAATGGAATGAAACTGGATCCCATTTCACTCCCCTTACTGACAGCCTGCTTTGTGTCTCTGTTCTCTCTCACTCACCCGAATGCAGCACCTTCCTCTCTGGCCCTCCTGATGGCACCTCTTCTGCTCTCCCTGTTACCCTGCATTCTGCAGAAAAATCATCTTCCTTAGCATGCCCTCACCCCCCAAAAAAATCTAGCACGGCTTCCTTCCTTCAAACCTTTCTTCCAGAACAGACTTCTGCCCCTCCCAGCTCTGTTCTACGTACTGTCTCCATCTTAACCTGCTTTAGTCGATACTTAACAGTATCTAGATGTCTGTGGTTAATACAGCATTATAGCTCGCCTTTATAGTTTTTCTTCTTTGTGTCCAGAGTATGTTTGTAGCCAAAAAATGTTAAAATACATGACTTCACAGCATAATACCACACAAAATACAGGTAAGCATTCATACAGACACATTCACTCCCTACTTCATTACAAAGAATTGTGATGTCAAAAAGAAGACTATTTTTTTGAGAACGGGATTTTATGAGACCACTTATTCCAACCAGAAGGATCACGATTGGAGCAGGAAGAAGAAATATCCACATCATCCCTAACATTTTCTAACCTAGTTCCTAAAACAGGTAATTCCACCTCCATCCCAGAGACCAGTGTTGTCACCTCCTCCCAAGCTGTAACCAAACTGTCCTTCAATGTCTGTCGCTTCCTGTTCCATCCAGAGAGGACACGGATATTCCCATCCTCTTCTGGAGCAACTTTTACCGTACTCAAAGGCTGTGATCATCTTTCTCTCTGAGTCTTCTCCTCTTTAGACTAAACAAACCCAAATCTTTCAGTCTTTTTCTCAGGAGGTCGCGCTTTCTAGGCCTCTGAATATTCATGATTTTTCTTCTTTGGGCTATCACTAATTGGTCCCCTTCCTTCTTAAAGCCGAAACCAAAGCCAACTTAGTGATGAACAGAAATAATTTCAGAGCTGATTTACTCTTTTACAGCAAATGAAAGATACTTCCTCAAACAACCTCCATCCTCTGCTCGATTACTTAAGTATTACTTCACATAAAGCTGGAGTGAGCACCTTAATACCAAAGGTGACGTTACTAAACATGATGACGCAGGTGCAGTGACACAGCAATAATTCATAGCCAATACTTCATTTTTTCTTTTTCCCTTTTTTTCGCAATAATTCATAGCCAATACTTCATTTTTTTCTTTTTCCCTTTTTTTTTTTTTACCCCACGTTTTATACTTTTAAAAAGATTCATTCATTACCTGAAGTTATCCACCATTAAAATTCCATAAGCAACGAGATTTTGGCTTACAAATTGAATGGGAGTGGTTCTATGCGTTTCATTTATGAAGCTAAACTGAATCTAATTCACTCATTTTGTGCATAAACTATCTTAGTAAAGCCTTGAATTTCTAATTCAAAGAATAAATACAGAGCTTATTTCTTAGCCCACGTGAGAAATGTTACTGCAAACCTTGTATATATAAAATCAATATATTCTGATGATTATTTAATCGAATGAAGCAATGGAAAACTTACAAATCTGGCGTTGATTACCTCATGTCCTAAGCAGGGAAAATATATAACACATTCAACCTAATGTATGGCTATAAACATGATTCATGGATTTTCAGAATGTCCCACATAAGCATTATTTTCCGAAGATGACATTTTAACGATATTCGACATGCAGCATGTAGAACGTGTTGAAAATCTGTCATGTCTCTTTAAATACCTTGATGTATGCACATATATGTGTACGATCCCCACGGCGTGTATTCGCTCACTGAATTAATTTACACACCTGGGAGGGCCATGTCTGTACCCATTTTCACAGGCAGGGGGTTCAGTGAATACATTCCCCTAAGTTTGGTTAATCACGCCAAGTTTGAGTCACTTTGAGTTAATCACTCCAAGTATCTTCAGCATGGCTCAGGTGGTAAATGATCCTGTGCATGTAACCCACGCTTCTCCTGGAGTCCTGGTGGACAACAGGATGACCACGAGGCAACGATGTGCCCTTGTGGCCAAGAAGGCCAATGGTATCCTGGGGGACATCAGGAAGAGTGTGACCAGCAGGTCAAGGGAGGTCATCCTCCCCCTCTGCCCTGCCCTGGTGAGGCCCCATCTGGAGCACTGGGTCCAGTTCTGGGCTCCCCGGTTCAAGAAGGACAGGGAACTGCTGGAGAGGGGACAGCAGAGGGCTACAAAGATGATGAGGGGCCTGGAGCATCTCTCTGATGAGGAAAGGCTGAGGCACTTGAGTCTTTTTAGTCTGGCGAAGACTGAGGGGAGAGCTGATCAACACCTATAAATACTTAAAGGGTGGGTGTCAAGAGGAGAGAGGCAGTCTTTTTTCAGTGGTTCATCAAAAGTTCAACCTAAACATGAGGAGGAACTTCTTTCCTTTGAGGGTGGCAGAGCCCTGGAAGAGCTCCATCACCAGAGAGGCGGTGGAGTCTCCTTCTCTGGAGACATTCAAACCCCACCTGGACACGTTCCTGGGCAACCGGCACTGGGTGGACCTGCTCTGGCAGGGGGGTTGGACTAGATGATCTCTAGAGATCCCTTCCAACCCCATATCATTCTGTGACTCTGTGATTCTGTAACGCCCTTCACGATGTTATCATTTTGGCCCATCTCATCACAAACCAAGCAGCACGTTGGTTGCATGGTTCCCTCAAGGCTGCTGTCCCTGGAGCACTGGCCTGGCACAAGTTCACACCAAGTTTCGACCACAGTCTTTGGGCCACTTGCATCTCTTTCTCCATGTCCTTTAATCCTACTCATCTACTCAGCACGTTCTCAGAAGAATCTGGCCCCTTCTTTTAATTAGTGGGGTCAAAAACAAGGGCTAAAAACTAAATCATCTCTTGGATACAAGCACAGAGCCTCTGATCTGCTTTTGGCTGAGGCTAACTTCCACCTGCCCTGTGTCTGTACAGGAGATAAGAGCCCAGGAAGATCTCTCCTGCCCATGCTTAGTGCCCAACATCTTTATTTCCATCACCCACAGGCATTTATTTTAAAAAGCCAAGTGTTTAGGCCTCTGCCTGGTGGAAAGCAGTACAAAAGCAGAAGTGCTGAGCGGCTTCACATAAAGCAGAACAGGAAAAATAGCTACCAAACATCATTTAACCTACACCTACTTAACCTCTACCTACTCCAGCTTCTGAATTATGACTCCCTTGGCAGCAGCAGGCGATGCCACGATGCAAATGCAGAAATATAGAGGCGGTACAGCAAAACAAGGACTACCATCCCCCTTGCTAATATCCCACCGTTACACCATTTGGCCCGGGGAGGCTGTCCTCCCATCAGAAATGGAGTCACACTCTTCATGGAAATCACACTCAAAACTCAGAAGCTGCTTGGTTTTCTTGCAAGGCAGTGACCTCAGCTGGCCCATACCCCAGGAGACCGTGTGTCATCACCAGAAAAGGTTAAAACCACCCGACTGCCCCTGCTGCTCCAAACTTGGAGGAAACAAACCCACACGGAGCTTGGAGGCAACAAGGCCATTAACCAAGTCTTCCTGCTAGCTGGTTGAGTGGGTGGCTTTTGGCACTCCCAGCCCGTTCCTAAAAGATGTATCTCCTCCAAAAGGGTGGGAAGGATCCCTGTCCCAGGAAATAACTCAGGGAGCAAAGCCGTGGGGGTATTTCCTGCCTTGGAGAGATAGCAAAGGGAAGCTGCTCCAGCCCAGGGGCTGGAAGGTTGTGCTGGTATTTGTGCCAGATGGAGCCAACCATGGGGTAGTTTAACTCCACAGCAAGATTGATACCAGCGAGCCCATTTCTCAGTGCAAGAGAAAGAGGAAGGAGAGCTTCAGTTCACTAGTAAATGGTCTTGTTCAGCCAGTGGCATAAACCATTTGATCTCTTTGTTGTCAAAGTTTACTTGCTCAGGAACTTGATTATCACCTAATCAAACGCCATCTGATTCTCTTATTATTTAGATAATGAAAGAGGGCATTTTTTCTGCTAAGAAAAGTTTGAACCGTTATGAGACCTGAATAATCTTTTACAATAACTCCAAGCTTTTTTATGACACAGAAACATTAAAAGCAGGTGGGGAAATAGAGTATAACCAGCCAAAAGCCACTGATGGCTGAGAGTGTCTCGTAAAATCGCTATAGGAAGACAAAAAAAGAATAAAAAAATCATACTTGTATCACACACATATCACAATTGCAGACGTATAACTGAGCTCGTAAAATCGCTATAGGAAGACAAAAAAAAGAATAAAAAATCATACTTGTATCTCACACATCACAATTGCAGAAGTCTAACTGATGTACTGTAATAATATTCAGTGCTGTCCATTTCTACCCCCAAGCAGGCCAAAAATGCACAGAGATTCAGAGAGGAGATGGAGGTGAAGGGGAGGGCTATCAACTATCAAGACATAAAGACTACCCAGTCCCAGGAGAACCCACAACAGCACTTGCACAGCTCATGCTGTAGAGCATATAGAGGAGGACCTGGGAGCACCTGAGAAATGGAGGGTGGTTGAACACTAGGACCAGTTTCCCAGAGAAGTTGTGGAGTCTCCACTCCTGGAGATACTCAAAATGAAAACAAGGCACAGCCCTGAACCACCCACTGTAGATGACCCTGCTTTGAGCAGAGGGGCTGGACTACACCACCCACTGTAGATGACCCTGCTTTGAGCTGAGGGGCTGAACTAGGCAACCTCCAGAGGCCCCTTCTGACCTCTGTGATTCTGTGAAAGAGCCATCAAAGAAAACTGAACTTGTATTCAATGCCTGGTTTTGAAGACAATGTGTGGAGATCAGTGGAAACATAAGCCATGCAGAGCTTCACAAAGGCAGGCAAGGATCTCTTCTGTTGATGCTGTGAGGTGCTGGGAAGGATAAGGAGGTGAAAAAAGCCTGGCCCACCATAACCACTGGCTCCGCAGAGGTGGCAAATAAAGGTGTGGGTAGGAGAGTCTTCACAAAGGTGTCCCTGGTGCGCACAGGTCATTCTAGTGAAGCTGCAAATGGCTGCCTGGGGGGCTGGTGCAGCCCCGTGCTGGCTGTCGGGAAGAAATCCCTTCTGGCAAGCAGAAAGGAGCAGTTTTCCTGCAAGGAACGAGCAGCCGAGAGAAATTTTGCAGCTCTGGGCGAACCTCAACCGTTGCCAAGCTGCTCCCTCCCATCAGCCCCGTCCCGCTTCCCCCCTCCCTGTCATCCTGTGCTGTCTTTAAACACGGTTTTAAACATACCAGTTTTGGTCTGGTTTCCTGGATGGCACATCTTCATGTCCCCTCCCTCGTGCCCCCCCCCCCCGCCCCGCTTTCTCCTGTACTTGAGCCACCTGGAGCTGCAGCCCTTCCCTTGGGGTTCTCCCCAGCCTTGGAAACAGCGAGCTGTTTGGCTTGGCCAGGGCAGTTTTACTATCACCCTCGTTACCAAGGAGGCTGCTCACTCCCTGACTCGCTAAAGTCACAACAGGCGGCCCTACGTGCCGGGGGCTGGAGCTCAGGCAGGACCCCAGCACCCATCGCTCAGCCCTGCTCCCTCCTATCCCCCCAAAACTTCTCCCTCCAGTGCCTCCCACTCCCCCCCAGCACCAGCGGGGCCACGCTGCACAGACAGCTGCCCGTTACTACTCAGTAGTTGCTTGAATCCCACTAAATGCTTGTCAAAGTGCCCAGAGAGCTGAAAGTGAGCTCTTTAAATTACATTTGTTGAAAGATCCCTGGTGCCTGTTCCTGCTTTTCGTTTTCAGCAACTCTCTGAAATCATAAGTTTGTTTTACAGCGATGTTTTGTTTTTCTTCTCCTGCATCCAACCTATAAGTCATGGGTGATGCATATTAAACACATTAAAGGGGTTTCAGTGGGGGCTGCGCACCATGTGTGCGCGTAAGGCTGAGGTCGGGGACGACGACATTTTCCTTGTTTACTTTCTACAAAGTAGAACTTCATACAAAGTTGTAGGTTGTTCTGCACTGGGTAGACCATTTGGCCCCGTTTTAACCCGAAGAAAAGAGGTTGCAAAACCGCTAAGGACACCGCCGAGGAGGAGGAGGAGGAAGAATTAGAGTCTACTTGACGGGTTAAAGCAGAAACTTGGAAGTCAGGACTGCTTGGATTGATGCCTGACCACAGCTGACAACGGGCAAGTCTCTTCACTTCTGGGCTTCTGCTTCCCCGTCCGTGAAACGAGGAGAATAAACAAATGGGGTACCCTTTCCTCATGGAGGGAAGAATATGGAGTTCGGGAAGGGTTTTGAGCTCCCCACACAGAATGACTTCTTTGTATGTAAGGAGCTGTCACATATATTTTTAGAAAAGTTTGCAATTAGAAGAAGAAGAGCTCCCTCCCTTTAAGAAAAACTGAGATTGTTGTTCTTATTATACATTTATGACCATGCACCAGATTCTTCTCTTTTTTCTTTTTTTTTTTTTAATCCTGCGCCTTTCCAATTTTGCTATTAATATGTCATAAGAAAAATCAGGGAGTGTGTCCAAATTCCAATTCATGGGAATGGAATTAATATCTCCATTAAAAAGAAAAAGGGGGAGTAACAGGGGGGGAAGTCTCGGAAGCCCTGGCGGGTGGTAATAGTTGAACTCAGCTCTCCCGTCCCGGTGACTCATTCTGGGAATGGATAGTGCCTCAGTCGTCTTCAGACATTTAACACCTCCCTAACAAGATTTAGCATCAGCTGGGATGTGTGAACAAATAATATTAAGCAACTTGAGACTTCCTAGAACATCTGTCTCTAAAAGCCGTGGTAGGGCCTGATCCTGTCGCAGGCGGGCGGGAGCTGGAGAGGCTACACGTCAGGCTTATTTTTTGTTATTAATACCAGCAGCGGGGAATTTCGGTTACAAGTCATCCCTCCCAGATCATGTTTCTGAAGATGTAAAGAAGAAAACAAGCTTCAGAAGACACCACTCTGCCAAAAGGAAGAATATTTTAGGAAGATCTTTCTGACTCTCTCCAGATTATGTGTAAATTTTAAGTTACCAAGAGAAAATGAGAACCATTTGTTTAAAGTTCAAATCCTGTCTGGCCTTTACTAGGCTAGGTTTCAAGCATCTTGTTTTGCCTGATCTCTGCTTCTCAATCCATCACCTTGATGCAACTTCCCCAGGAGAGATCTCCAGAGCCCTACCCAAGCAGTTGGACTTGGGAATAAAAACATCAGCGCTGGAGCTCTCTCCTGGCAACTTTTGTGCATTGTCAAGCGTTTGAGCACAAGCGGAGTATGAGATACCCCTAAGCTGTGTGGTTTCAAGTATCTCGGCCTGAGTAGGTGTCAGAAAACTGAGCGCAAACCAAACCCTTTTCTCAGACTTTTCTTGACTTTTATCTTCCAGGGAGCCCCAGAGGCTGAGTTTGGGCTGTGGATTCCAAAAATCTGATGGTGCCTCAACTCGCCCTTGTAATTTGGCTGTCGTGGCTTCACCACAGTGCAAACTCACAGCAGTCCCACCTCAACTATGTTGAGACAGAAATCCCAAATTCAAGAGTACATGGGACAGGCTGGAAACAAATACTGACTGTTAGTTTTTCAAATAAAATCCAAATTTTTCAACAGTTTTTCTCTTAGATATTCCAAGCAGTTTCCAAATCTGAATTCCATAAAAGCAATCCAGAATTTACACACAGGTAATAAAATGGTTCTGAAGGTTAGCCGTTGATTAGGAAAACTCGAAGATCCTATAACAAAAACCTAATGAAAGCAGTGTGCTTTCCTGACATTTCCAGCATATTATAATCCATTCTGCCTAATTTATAAGCCCTCAATTGATTTTTCAAAGTTCTGAAAGTTTAACTTTTCATTGATATATTCCCCATGAAACCTGCCTCAAAATATCTTTGGCTTTTTGATGGGGAGCTCTAAAAGGTTAGCCAAACTGGCGCTGAAGGAAAGTCCACGCTTCTAATAATCCCTACTCTTGCTTTCTGGAGAAAGCCTTGTGTCCCCTTTTTCTTTTTGGCCATGAGCTCAAATGCACACTCTGTCCTTCCCATGGACCTCCTGTTTGGACCTTCAGAGAGGAAGCAGTCATACCACCCCCCTTAACAGATTACTAGGAGCAACACAGATTCCACTTTTTTACCAACAGCTTTTAAGGCGACTTTGGTTGGGCACCCACAGTGCAGCCATGCTCAAAAAGATCAGTCAGCTATCTTCTGGTGACACTCACAATGACAAGGAGCATGTCCAGCCAGTCAGAGCAGCAGTGTGTATACGAGAGATACCGATGAAAGAACTCCCACCCAGCACAAAAATGTCAGAATCAAAAGGGAGATTATTAAGCACTGCAGCTGTTGCCAGTCACCTACCAGGTAAAGAGATAAATGCACTCATTAACCTGTTTGCCATTGCTAATAATTTAATTTTTTTTTTTTTTTTACAATATATGCCCTCTTTCACTTCACAAATATGAAATCGGGCCTCTTTCACTTGAGAAAACCTTTCCTGCAAGCGTTTTGTCAAGTTAGATGGCAGCCTGTAGCAACACTGAAATTTTTACAGGCTATGGAGACTTAGGAAGACAAACAGGTGCAGGCTCTGATAATCAAACCATCTTGTAGTGATGAGAAGAGAGTATGATAAATCAGTGGGTTCCACTCTCCATTGCCATGCCGAGGGGAAAAGTGTCCAGTCTAAATGATGGGAGCTGAGCAGCTGTTTGGAAATCTCCAAAAAGCTTCCCTCCATGCCCAGGCCCTTATTCAGCCCTTCATGGAAAACACAGCACACCTCATGGTGTATCTGCTGTGCCTATACAGCACCACCAGTCACCCAGCAAACACATGTCCATCCCTCACCGAAACACTCCTCACCCACAGGGCAACAATAGAGAGGAGAAAGCCTTTTGATCACTCATGAGCACCCTCAGCTCACAGCTAGGACTGATGGACTTACCTACTCCAGGGGCCTGCTGAAATGCTTTTCATGGACTTAAAGGACTTCCAGGTCTTGAATTCTACTGACCCGTTGCTGATGACCACTGATTACTGAGATGGGTGAGGTTTACCTGAAAGCCCTGACTCCTGAAGTTACCTGGTTACGTGAGGATCTCAGTGTTTTAAAAGAAAAAAATTCTAGCCCTGGTAGTTGCAGAAAAGTCCTCAAAATGCGGAATCTAAGGGCTCCAAACACAGTACCCAACACAAAGAAATGAAATTATACACTTTTTAAATTCCTGCTATTTTACAATCAGTCTTACGACTCATTTTTGAACCACCTGTCATGATATGCTCTGGAGTGGAAGTATCTGCTCCTTGACCTCAGAAAAGGCTTGCAATCATGACAAGTTATTTCATGAAGATATAGCAGGCATTGTACTGCAGCAGCCACCTCTAAAATCTTTTCAATTGCCCGAGGTCACTAAATAACGACACTTCATTAGTCACAGGTTGCTTAAGTATTCTTTATATTAAGTGCAGGGAAGTTTAGATAACATCTAATTGCAAAGAGAAGCACTGGAAAGTTCTTGAGGGTGGCAACTGCATACCTAAATGACATTTATTTATTTAGAAGTGCTTAAGACATGCCTTTCACTTATCCTAGGCAGACACAGAGCCTTGAAATCAAACCTCGTGCAATATCACTTGGCCCAGTGCCTATACTTGGAAGAACTTTTTCAGCACACCCAAACTAAGACGTTCCTTTCCCAGTTTCTATCACTTAATCATCCTTCTTCTGCAGACACCACCCAGAGTAAAAAACTGGGATAAGCAGAGAAGTCCTTGCTTAACTACAAGGCTGCAGATGATTCTGTTAAACACATTACCAAAATAAGAAGAAAAAATAAAGATTAATTCCCCGAGTTTTGTCTGCCATGATTAATTTCAGACCTATTTGGTCCCCAGCTACATAAAACCCTGAACGTGGGGATTCTTGGCTGAAACACCAACACAATTGTAGCAACGGCAAAGAAGAGGCTGCAATACAACAACGTTATGAGCAAGGCAATGGGGTAGCCCATGACTTACTGTCAAGAATCCTTAGCAAAACTCTGTGGCCACCAGCCATAGCTTCAAAAATAACATTTACAGGACAGGAAAGCATGGTATGGTCATCGAGCTGGGGCGACCCACTCAATACAAGCCATGGGGTCAAGTGAGTTCTGTGCCTTCTACCACACACTTCATGCTGAGCTGGATTTTTTCGGTGGTTAACCTGCTAATACAGTCGAGGCCATACCCACAAAGTTCTCTGTCATCTCACCTCTATTACACAAATAGGTTTGAGGCTTCTTTAAAAAATCTTCCAACAATGCCTTTTGAAAACATCTTATTTTCCTGCAACCCCCAAAGCAGCACAGAGCAAAAGAAGCTTTTCAGTATTGCAACCCTAACCTTCTCCTTGAGAAACAAGCACTTTGTGTTTCGGGTAAGTCAGACCATACATTGCTCCAGTCCGGTTTGGAATATGCACATTTAGCGGTAGTTTGTTAAGTAGAAGAAATCTTTACCGTTGCTCATTTTCAGTGAGGCACCTTTCCAAGGGGAAGGGAGTTTGGGCTGCTGCTCCCTGCCTGTTTACAAGGAGCCAGTACGTTGAGCAGCGTACAAAGCAAAGCCTTTCACTCCAGGCAGGCACACACACATGATTCCAATATCCTCACTCCGAACTTGGAAGCCACAGCTGCTACTTTAGACCACAGCAACTCAAAAACACCCCAAGGGGGAGAGCAAGCAAGAGGCTGAGATCCTATCCCTAGAGCTGTAACAACGGCGGGGTTGGGAGCCCCACTGCAACACATCGTAACGGCACCGGGAGAGCTCTCCGAGGCAAGGGGACATGCGACAAGTAAAAAGAAAATGCAGGAGATTTTGACACTGCCAAGCAGTTGGTTGACACAAATGGTACCAGAGAAAACACACAGCTAGTCACAGAATCAGGCTCTTAACACCTAAGAAAAAAAATAAGAATAGCACCAGAGCATCCTTTTCTACTTCTACCTCTCCTGCTTCCCAGACCTAACTGAATTCTGTGGAGCCTCTTTGCTCCTTGATCACTCATGAGCACCCTCAGCTCACAGCTAGGACTGATGGACTTACCTACCCCAGGGGCCTGCTGAAATGCTTTTCATGGACTTAAAGGACTTCCAGGTCTTGAATTCTACTGACCCGTTGCTGATGACCACTGATTACTGAGATGGGTGAGGTTTACCTGAAAGCCCTGACTCCTGAAGTTACCTGGTTACGTGAGGATCTCAGTGTTTTAAAAGAAAAAAATTCTAGCCCTGGTAGTTGCAGAAAAGTCCTCAAAATGCGGAATCTAAGGGCTCCAAACACAGTACCCAACACAAAGAAATGAAATTATACACTTTTTAAATTCCTGCTATTTTACAATCAGTCTTACGACTCATTTTTGAACCACCTGTCATGATATGCTCTGGAGTGGAAGTATCTGCTCCTTGACCTCAGAAAAGGCTTGCAATCATGACAAGTTATTTCATGAAGATATAGCAGCATTGTACTGCAGCAGCCACCTCTAAAATCTTTTCAATTGCCCGAGGTCACTAAATAAGGACACTTCATTAGTCACAGGTTGCTTAAGTATTCTTTATATTAAGTGCAGGGAAGTTTAGATAACATCTAATTGCAAAGAGAAGCACTGGAAAGTTCTTGAGGGTGGCAACTGCATACCTAAATGACATTTATTTATTTAGAAGTGCTTAAGACATGCCTTTCACTTATCCTAGGCAGACACAGAGCCTTGAAATCAAACCTCGTGCAATATCACTTGGCCCAGTGCCTATACTTGGAAGAACTTTTTCAGCACACCCAAACTAAGACGTTCCTTTCCCAGTTTCTATCACTTAATCATCCTTCTTCTGCAGACACCACCCAGAGTAAAAAACTGGGATAAGCAGAGAAGTCCTTGCTTAACTACAAGGCTGCAGATGATTCTGTTAAACACATTACCAAAATAAGAAGAAAAAATAAAGATTAATTCCCCGAGTTTTGTCTGCCATGATTAATTTCAGACCTATTTGGTCCCCAGCTACATAAAACCCTGAACGTGGGGATTCTTGGCTGAAACACCAACACAATTGTAGCAACGGCAAAGAAGAGGCTGCAATACAACAACGTTATGAGCAAGGCAATGGGGTAGCCCATGACTTACTGTCAAGAATCCTTAGCAAAACTCTGTGGCCACCAGCCATAGCTTCAAAAATAACATTTACAGGACAGGAAAGCATGGTATGGTCATCGAGCTGGGGCGACCCACTCAATACAAGCCATGGGGTCAAGTGAGTTCTGTGCCTTCTACCACACACTTCATGCTGAGCTGGATTTTTTCGGTGGTTAACCTGCTAATACAGTCGAGGCCATACCCACAAAGTTCTCTGTCATCTCACCTCTATTACACAAATAGGTTTGAGGCTTCTTTAAAAAATCTTCCAACAATGCCTTTTGAAAACATCTTATTTTCCTGCAACCCCCAAAGCAGCACAGAGCAAAAGAAGCTTTTCAGTATTGCAACCCTAACCTTCTCCTTGAGAAACAAGCACTTTGTGTTTCGGGTAAGTCAGACCATACATTGCTCCAGTCCGGTTTGGAATATGCACATTTAGCGGTAGTTTGTTAAGTAGAAGAAATCTTTACCGTTGCTCATTTTCAGTGAGGCACCTTTCCAAGGGGAAGGGAGTTTGGGCTGCTGCTCCCTGCCTGTTTACAAGGAGCCAGTACGTTGAGCAGCGTACAAAGCAAAGCCTTTCACTCCAGGCAGGCACACACACATGATTCCAATATCCTCACTCCGAACTTGGAAGCCACAGCTGCTACTTTAGACCACAGCAACTCAAAAACACCCCAAGGGGGAGAGCAAGCAAGAGGCTGAGATCCTATCCCTAGAGCTGTAACAACGGCGGGGTTGGGAGCCCCACTGCAACACATCGTAACGGCACCGGGAGAGCTCTCCGAGGCAAGGGGACATGCGACAAGTAAAAAGAAAATGCAGGAGATTTTGACACTGCCAAGCAGTTGGTTGACACAAATGGTACCAGAGAAAACACGCAGCTAGTCACAGAATCAGGCTCTTAACACCTAAGAAAAAAAATAAGAATAGCACCAGAGCATCCTTTTCTACTTCTACCTCTCCTGCTTCCCAGACCTAACTGAATTCTGTGGAGCCTCTTTGCTCCATTCACAGAATCACATGGGGTTGGAAGGGACCTCTGGAGATCATCTGGTCCAACCCCCCTGCCAAAGCAGGGCCACCCAGAGCAGGTTGCACAGGAACATGTCCAGGCCAGTTTGGAATGTCTCCAGAGACGGAGAGGTCTCCAGAGACCTCTCTGGGCAGCCTCTGCCACCCTCACAGGAAAGAAGTTCCTCCTCATGTTTAGATGGAACTTCTTATATTCAACTTTATGCCCATTTCCTCTTGTCCTATCCCTGGGCACCACTGAAAAAAGACTGGCCCCATCCTCTTGACACCCAACCTTCAAGTACTGATGGGCGCACTGAAAAAAGACTGGCCCCATCATCTTGATACTCAACCTTCAAGTATTTATAGCCGTTGGCCAGTTCCCCCATCAGTCTTCTCCAGACTAAAAAGACCCAGGTCGCTCAGCCTTTCCTCATAAGAGGGATGCTCCAGGCCCCTCATCATTTTTGTGGCCCTCTGCTGTACCCTCTCCAGCAGTTCCCTGTCCTTCTTGAACTGGGGAGCCCAGAACTGGACCCAGTGCTCCAGATGGGGCCTCACCAGGGCAGAGGAGAGAGGGAGGATGACCTCCCTTGACCTCCCTTGGTCACACTCTTCCTGATGCCCCCCAGGATGCCATTAGCCTTCTTGGCCACCAGGCCACTTGACCATTCATTTGGTGCATTTGTGAAACCATTCAGTGATAGAGGAAGAGAAGAGTCTACAACATCAGGAGGCGTTCAGGCAAGCCCAGTGTGGGCTTTCTTGGCCTAATACTCTGTAAAACACTAAATGTACTGGAAGTCCTTCAAAATAGTCGTGCACTTTCATATCCCAGAGTGTATGGCTTTAATAAAATCTGCTTTGGAGCACTTTTTGGTGTGCTGTGGGTCTGAGAATTCTCTGTGGTTTGTGGTCACTTGTTTTTCTAATATTTTGGTCAGTGTCCAATCTCACTAGCGTTGCTGGCTATACCCATGTAATTTCTGCTAGAATTGAATTTTCCACCCAGCGCAACTTTATAGCCCTCTGGTGTTCCCTGACACATGAAGAGAGGTTACTGCCAGTTTGACCAACTTCTGCCTACTCATGCTTTCAAGTAAGGGGCAGAAAAACACGAACTCAGCCTCTTCAAAGTCAGGTAAAAGTGCTTTGGAGTGCTTTAGTCTTCCCAACAGGAACCAAATTTTATCACCTCGTGTTTCCTAAGGTGTGGTGAAGCTCAGAGGGAGAGTCAGGATGTGACAATTTACAGTCCCATCGCTCAAAAAAGAAAAAAAGAAAAAAAGAAAAAAAGAAAAAAAAAAAGAAAAAAAAGACCAGAAATAAAAAATAAAAACCAGAAATAAAAAAAATAAAAGAAGGGCAAGGAAGAGAAGGGCAGGGCAGCGAAGGGAGTAAAATAAAATAAAATAAAACATACAAGAAAATATAAATATACACTAACAAAAGAACTAAAAAATAAAACTAAACCCAAAAATAAAGTAAAAGAAAGTATAAAAGAAAAAAAGCAATGCAAATAATAAGCAATAAAATAGAAAAAAAAATTAAAAATTAAGAATAAAAATAAAACAAACCAAACAAAAACCCCAAAAAACCAAACCCAAAGTAACACAAGGGAAAACCAAAGCAAAGAATAAAATATACAATAAAATAGAATAAAACAAAAACATAAGAAAAATTTTAAAAAATTTTAAAAAAAATCCAAAACAAAACAAAAAGAAGCCAAAGGAAAGCAAAAGAAAAGCAAAGCAAAACAAAGAGAATAGAGTAAAATAATATAAAATGAAATAAAATATACAATAAAATAAACTTAAAAAAATAGAGAGAGAGGCGTCAGGAAAGGAAAGGATAAAATAAGCCATAAAGTAAAAAAAAAAAAAAAAAACCAACCAAAAAAAAGCAAAGGAAAAGCAAGGGAAAGAATAAAATATGCAATAGAATAAAATAAAAATAAAAAAAAAAACAGAAAAAAACACAAAAAGCAAAGGAAAGAGAAGAAGAGAGGAGAAGAGAAACAAAAAACAAAAATAAAACAACCAAAAAGGAAAAAAGAAGCATAACAAAACAAAGCCAAGCAAAGAGAAAAGAGTAAAATAAAATAAAATCCTTTTTCCACTTGTAACTTTTGTGCTGTGTGTCCTTAAAAGTGTTTTTGGAGCTGAAAAACCTCTGGCATTTCAAGCAAATAGTCTCATTGTTTTGACTCCTGGTGAGCGCAGGGAACACAGTTCACATGTGCCTTTTTCAACTTCCTTCAGATGATACAATTATCTCAAGATGATGCACCATCAGAAGGTCCATGCCTCCATCACACGAGGTGACAGAGCCCATGCCTAGGATGGGACATGGCTGCCCCTTCAATCCCTTCTGCCACTGCAGAGCTGGGAAGAAACGTCATCAGAGATCTCCTCAGCACATACTGGTAGGGAAAGGAGGAGGTAGGAAGAAGAATACACTAGACTAGATAATTGAGTTGGACAGGATCTTCAATGACCATCTAGTCCAACTGCCTGACCCCTTCAGAAACTGCTGTTCTGTTAAACTGCCTTTGTCTCAACACACAAGTTTTGTCTTTTTCTTCCGATTCCCCCACAGCATTGGGGATTGAAAGAGCGGCCATGTGGTTCTCCAATGCCATCCATATCTACATCCACACCCAATGCCATCCATACCCACATCCAGTCCCATCCAATGCTAAACCATGACAGGCATTCTCCACCTCTCCAGGAAACACGTTCCAGGGTTTGACCACCCTCTTGGTAAAGAAATGTTTCCACATCCAAGCCTCCCCTGAAGGACACATCTTTGAGCCATTTCCACACCTCCTCACACTGGGTACCAGGAGAAGAGCTCAGCACCTCCCTCTCCACTTTCCCTCCTCAGGAAGCTGCAGAGAGCAGGGAGGTCACCCCTCAGACTCCTTCTCTCCAAACCAGACAAACCCTGAGTCCTCAGCTGCTTCTCAGAGGACGTGCTTTTTATTAATTAAAAAAAAAAAAAGATTTCCTTTATATCTGAATGACACCATCAGTAATTTCATTAAACCAACATCCTCAGATGATTTCAGGTGGGTATATGAAAAGCAAGATCCTCAGTCCTTCTTTGCAGCTATCTTACAGGCACACAGGGCCACCTGGGCAGCCACCTCCAATCCCTATCAGCATTACCAGCAACAACCTTCCTCTTCACAGAATCACAGAATGACATGGGGTTGGAAGGGACCTCTGGAGATCATCTTGTCCAACCCCCTGCCAAAGCAGGTCCACCCAGAGCAGGTTGCACAGGAACGTGTCCAGGCGGGTTTGGAATGTCTCCAGAGAAGGAGACTCCACCACTTCTCTGGGCAGCCTCTTCCAGGGCTCTGCCACCCTCACAGGAAAGAAGTTCCTCCTCATGTTGAGGTGGAACTTCTTATGTTCAAGTTTGTGCCCATTTCCTCTTGTCCTGTCCCTGGGCACCACTGAAAAAAGACTGGCCCCATCCTCCTGACACCCACCCTTTAAGTATTTATAAGCACTGATCAGATCCCCCCTCAGTCTTCTCTTCTCCAGACTAAAAAGACCCAAGTCCCTCAGTGTTTCCTCCTAAGAGAGATGCTCCAGGCCCCTCATGATCTTTGTAGCCCTCTGCTGTACCCTCTCCAGCAGTTCCCTGTCCTTCTTGAACTGGGGGGCCCAGAACTGGACCCCGTGCTCCAGATGGGGCCTCACCAGGGCAGAGTAGCTATCTATTTCTTAAATACATTATCATGTAGAAGCACTAGCAACGTTGCTCACAGGCTCAGTTTTGGCAGGCAGGAGGTCTGCTTTGGAGCTGGTTGGAATGAGCTCTGTCTGACATGGGGGCAGCTTCTGGCATCTTCTCACTGAAGCCACCCCTGCAGTCCCCCTGTTAACAAAAACCTTGCCCCATAAACCCAATCCACCATGGTTCCACTAAATGCCACACAGATAAGGCAACACTAGTGCCAACTGCCCAGCAGGCTTGGCCAGCAGCATTTCAAACCCTGCTGCAGCAACGCTGGTTAGCGAGTGGTGCTCAGCTGTAGGGTCACAAGGTCCTAGAAGCTCTTCCTCCACAACTCCTAAAAATAGTCTTTCCCAATCCTTGCACTTGTGCTTTCTGTTTCACAAGTTCATTTAAAAAACCCAACAAACTGCACCTCTTTATAGCAACAGAGGTCCTCTCCATCTACTTGGAACTACTCAACAGTGCTTTACACCCAAATATAGGAAGCGATAAAGCAGACCCACATTATTTCTGCCAGAACTTTCATATCCCTTCACCTTGCATGTGGCTGAAACAGCTTCAGCCTCTGGACAAATCTGTCTACCCATGAAGAGCTCCTCTAGAACCCTAAATCAAGAAACCATTCCTGTGTGCATGCTGAGCTCAGTGCTGTTAGATGCTCTCCATCCAAAGGTTTTTCGCTGCTCTATTAAAACATTGGCTTTAGTTATTTGGGCTGGGTTTTTTACATGCCCACAGACCCTCGAGGACTGCATTCCAACACATTAAAATGTATTATATTATTGCAATATTTGTAGTAGCGCTTATTAAAACTGTGTTCAGGGAGTTGGGATCATAAATCCTCCTGGTCTGCATCCATACCCGAGCTGGAGTATGTTTATGTTTGATAGATGGGCTGTAAAATGAGGGCACATTCTCACGTGTGAAGTGTGAATAGTTTCTCCACTTATTTATTGCAGTTGATGTTACGTGGGGCCCAGGACAGCCCGTGTTCAGACAGAACTGACAGAAGGGGAAATGACGGTGAAAATAAAAAAAGAGTGTTGTCAGAGCGCCTGAATAAACATCAAGTAAATCTTCCAATCGATTTCCTTGGACTTTGAATCAAGCAGACAGTTCTAAAACCCATTCCTGATCTCCATACATTCAATGACTGTAGCTGCTAGCCTATTTCGGCACTAAAAGCTTCCCAGTGCTGGACCCCATTGTGAAGGGCTGAAAAGAGGCATTAAAAAGCGCTCGGTTAAACCCAACCCACATACCCAGAAGCAGGGAGATGGGGGAAAGATTAGGCTTCAACAAATGTGCAAAATATACTATGCTCTCTGTGCGAGAAATTTGCATTCTGAAGCTACTATCCTGATTGCAGCTGGAGAGTGGTACCAGTGATGGCTAGAAGAGCTTCTCATCTCAAACCACTGCCCCTTCTGTAAGGCTGGGCTTTCATCCTTAGACAAGGGCCTCTTCAAGGAGAGCGCTTGGTTCATCTCTCTGAAGTTAAATAAACCAGCACCTTTCATAAACATTAAAAAGCTTCACTCCCTGATAAAGCAAAGGAAAATAAAACAAGGCAATAAAATGAGATGATGGTACCTTAAGCGGGAAATGACTTGAGGGAGATCTCACTATCTGCAAGTTACTTGCAGAAGCGTTGTTCAACCGCGCCAAAATCAAGCGGGTTGCATTTTGGCTGATGTAAGGAAGCACAGAGAAGCGAGTGGGATGAAACAAGACACTTTTCAAAGCAAAAAAGAGAGCAAGAGAGCGTTTTACCTCTTTCAGAATAAGATAGGGAAAACGCATCACATATTTAAGAATTCCTATTTAAGTCCCCTGCCTTTCAGAGACAACGGGGCAGCAAGCGAGAGCCATCCATTTTAGAGTTACAGCTCTTCTCCCTCTGTCAAATTTCAAGGGACAGACTTGAAATGGGGCTGTCACAAGAGCACGTGGCAGGAAAGGTACATGAAACGTAGAGGGGAGCTGATGCTTGGGGAGCAGATGATGACATGGGAAGGTAGCGTAGGCAAGAGAGGATAGTTTCCAGGTTGTGTCTACATTTTCTTCATTTCACTTGAAAATCCCTAGGGCTTTACATGTTTCTCTCTTATTTCCTCCTCTAAATAAAAATTATATTAACAAACATCTTACAGTCCTTATTTAGTATTAGCACTACTAAAAAATATGCATGTGAAGGACACGTAAGGATCCTCACACACAAGCCTTGGGGTATAAGGTATTGAAGAGGCCACACATCTAGTTGCACAGCACTCTTCTCCCACATGTGCTCATACCCAGCCTTTAGCAATTATAAGAACCAGTGACAGAGAGGACTCTGTCCTCTGTCTGAGAATTGAGGACTTGGAGATCCCTCCAAGTGTACTCCAAGCAGGACGCTGTACACATTCCATAAGGAGCCATAGGCACAGCGGGTGAGGAAGGCAAATGCATAGAACAGCAGTGGAAACTAAAGTGATTTTATAGTCATGCAACAGGGGCAGCAGCAAGAACAGGGATTAAAAAAAAATCAACCTGGGGTCCCTTTCACTGCTTTATCTGCACGTGCCTGCTGACGTGCCCTCAGAAGGTGGTGTGAGAGGGCAAGCTATGTCTGTGTTAAACTGGCAAATCTGCCTCACGTTCTACTGAACACACGTCCAAACCTAACAGAAACATAAACGTATTAAATTATGTGCCAGAAAACAAGTCTGCCCAGAAAAGCTGCTTGACACCCCGGTGAAGGACTACGACTGAGAACCTATTGAGGCAGCAGTCTGTAGCTATCAACTTTGAATGATTACGCTTCTGAATCCTGTAGAGAAATGGGTTTCCACAGAGGAAATGCCAGTATGACTAGGGAGGAGGCCAACACTCGTGAAAGCAGTGCTTGGCAGAGCCTACTTCAGCATGTGTTGCTGCTTTCTGTATTCCCAAGCCAGTGGGACGGAGAGCAGACAGAAGAGCAAGGTGGCCCCATCTGGCTCCATAAACCTCCAGACTCACCCAGGAGGAAGGTGGTTCTAGGAAGTTTTTGCATTCCAGAGGTTACAGCATTGGTTACAGCAGCACTCCTGCAATAAAGTCTCTTCCTCATTTAGCATGGCACCTCTAGGCAAGGAGTTCTGTATGCCCATAACCTCAAACGGGCCCTGAGAGTGGTGGCTGGGGCATTCAGGATCTCTGAGAACTCTGGTCTCCAGAAAAAGCCTGGAGCAGCTCTTTTGCCCTAGCCAGATATGCCCTTTAAAGTCAGAGCTAGAAATAGTGTCTCTTTGTAGTCCCGTGAGGAATAGAGGGGTGCCACATCTCCTACGTGAGCAGCTTTAAACAGGCTGGTGGTATCTGCTCAGGGAAACCATGCTAGCCCATTACAAGTTTGTAACTGGAAGAAGTCACCTTGGCCCACCACTGTCACGACTGAAGACACATCATTTCCTCCCCTTTCTCGAAGCTGGAGAGCAGCAAGGGCTGACCTTTAAGAAGCTCTGCCTCCCCGGTGTCTAGTAACGACAAGGAAAGCAAAACAACCCAAAATTTATTTGAATCCCGTGGATGGAAGCCTGCCAGGTATGTGCACATGGCTTGGGTTTGCAGAGGGGGAAGGGAGGATGTATACACAGGTGAAGATAAAAACCCTGGAATTTAAGTGATTACATAGAATGTGAAGTCAGCGTTAATTGAACTTTTGATTCAGATCCCGAATTTTAGTGTTGTGATAGTCGTCTCTGATCAGAGATAAGAGTAGTGAAAGTAAAGACAGGCACAGATGGTTTGGGTTAAGGTCAGATTAAACTTTCTTCCTCCAAAATACCTTCTCACACATTACATTTAGACCTGCAGTCCCATATTTTTCCTCATGCTTTCATTTGCTATATTTACTTAGACCTGGCTATTTCCTCTTGTCGGTAATTTCCTGAAGCAAGACATAGTAAACCAGTGGCTACTTCAAATAATCTCAAATTTCATCTATTTCAACAACCACAAAATGTCCAAGTAAGTTTCCTTATCTTCCAGAGCCATCATGCTTTCCTGTCTTTGTCATCTCACCATCAACCCAAAATTTAGCAGACCCCCACTTGTATTTGTGGAAGGCTCCTGGCTCTTCCCTTTTTCACCTGCATAGGACCTGCAACGTGTGAATGTGTTTACTGCATCTTCTCTCTTCCTCTTACTCCCTCCATAATATCAAAATCTGATCTCTTTGTGTCCATTCACACATCCAGACCTTCAGCAGTTTCTCTCCTGACAGCCACAACTTCCTCCTCTCTCGCCTGGGTGACGTCCATGTAAAACAGAATTGGAAACATTCCCTTCTTTGCCTCTTGCCCTAAATACAATCACTCTCTTCAAATACCTTCACCAAGTGCCCTTTTTTCACGGCATCAGGTTCAACCTTTCAGTCTCAATCTTCACTTAACCTAGTACAGGTAACAGGGAGAGCTGTGGATGCTATTTTCTTGTAACCCCTTCCACGTGCAGTCACGGATCTTAAACGTTTGCATTTTCATGTATAGAAAGTGTATGTGCATGTGTGTGTGTCTCTCTCCAACCCTAGATACACACAGCTTACACTTCTAGTCCTGGTCACGTATTTCCAAACAGATGTTCCCACAGTTTTAAACTAAAAGGATTAAAATACGCCTCAAGATTTCTTCTTGTTTATTATATTTAAATTATTTTTGCAATTCCTACATGAACACAGAACGCATTTTCTTCTAAACTATGCCAAAGAGAAGCTTATCCTTTTTCTGATGTGAGAAATATCTCCTGGGGAAGGTGCCTGGCACAAAGCCTTAGCCTGTTGGGAGTCTGACGTAGCTCCTCAGGGCCAGGCTGCACACACAACCTACGGCGTGTGTCCCTACCTGTTGTTCAGCTCTGAGAGCTTGGAGAAGCAAGAACTGCGTGACTTCCCAGGGGAGACACACATACACCTTTAAAGAGCATCTTCCATATAAAGGTTCTGGTCCATCTTTGCAACAGCAGATAGTTAGGTCAGTGGTTGAACCCCAACGTACTGAGATCTCCTTCCTCCTGCTGCTTCTCCATTACCAAGCCTCAGGATCACTCCTGAAATAAACTGCTTTTAGGATTTCCTGCTATGCGTGAGCATCACGTTACCTTACTTAAGGTCAGATTCAGCTTCCACTGTATTAAGATGTGTCAATTAATTGAAATTTCTCCACTGCTTGCCCCTCTCCATGCCTTTCCCCTCCCTTCCTTCACCCACCTCGTTTTCTTAATCAATCCCTCATGTACTTTGGTTTGTTCAGAGCGAGCCTTCCTTCCTGCCATCAACTCAGAGAACAGACACAGGCTTCATCACACCAGGGAAAAAGGTATTATTCTATAATACTACTTAGCCTTTTTAAGAGTGTTTAATGTTCAAAACTGCCCAAGCATGAACTGGTTCATATGACAGGGAGCAGGAAATGATTTATAAATGGAGAAAGGGAGGCAGAAAGGTAACAGGAGTTGTGCGAGGTCTCACAGAGAGATCAAGGCAGGGTCAGAAGTCTCCTGACTTCTAACTCCAGACTTTTAACTCTTTACTAATTTTCCAGAAAGTGCTGTGTTTCATTCCATGTGTTTCGTTTTACACCCCAAATTACTAACTGATCTATGTTTGAACCCACCATACCTCTACAACTACTTGAAAGGACACTGTAGAGAGGTTGGTGCTGGTCTCTTCTCACAGGTAATTAGTGACAGAACGAGAGGGAATGGCTTCAAGCTCCAACAGGGGAGGTTTAGATTGAACATTAGGAAAGAATTTTTCACCGAAAGAGTGGTTGGGCATTGGAACAGGCTGCCCAGGGAGGGGGTGGAGTCCCCATCCCTGGCTGTGTTTAAGGGCCGCTTAGATGCAGTGCTAAGGGACATGGTGTAGGGGAGGACTTTGTAGAGTAGGGTTGATGGTTGGACTCTATGATCCCAAGGGTCTCTTCCAACCTAGACGATTCTATGATTCACTCAGCATGCCAAATGTACTGACGTTGTGTGAGTGTGCACTTTACATTCCACCGGTAAAGGAGAAGGTGACTCCTTGCTTTGAGGGCAGACCTCTCAAGGACCCTAAAGCCCAAGCTGGCATCTGACTCCTTGCTTTGAGGGCAGACCTCTCAATGCTCTAAAGCCCAAGCTGGCATTGGACTCTATGATCCCAAGGGTCTCTTCCAACCTAGACGATTCTATGATTCACTCAGCATGCCAAATGTACTGACGTTGTGTGAGTGTGCACTTTACATTCCACCGGTAAAGGAGAAGGTGACTCCTTGCTTTGAGGGCAGACCTCTCAAGGACCCTAAAGCCCAAGCTGGCATCGGTACCACCATGGTGTTCCACCAGAGCTATAGTGCACATCCACACTGCGCAAAGAAGTGCTACGCTCAGACCTTCAAGCCACCTCCAGATGAGCTGTTCCACCAACCCAGCACAGCACACAGCCACGCAGGGACACTAACAGGGTCTCTATGTCAGGGACAGGCACCTTAGCATGGAACCAGGGGTTTGCTACCTAGGTTTGGGCCCCAAAGCCAGTATTTCTGTCCTTAGCTCCAGCAAATCCATACAAGTGGAGATAACTGTAACGTTCACAGAATCACAGAATCATAGAATGGTTCGAGTTGGACGGGACCTTGAAGACCATTGAGTTCCAACCCCCTGCCCTGGGCAGGGACACCTCCCACCAGACCAGGTTGCTCCAAGCCCCATCCAGCCTGGCCTTGAACCCCTCCAGGGATGGGGCAGCCACAGCTTCTCTGGGCAACCTGTTCCAGTGTCTCACCACCCTCACAGCAAAGAATTTCTTGTTGGTATCTAACCTAAATCTCCCCTCTTTTAATTCAAAATACGTTTTGGAGCCTGAGACATAGCGTTGTGTCCATTTACCCTCCAAATCCAGAATCTGGCCTTTTACAGACAGAGCAGTATTGCAACATCTCATGAAACCTCAATTGTTCATAATTCATAATTTTACTGTTTTTTTCTTTTTTAATACTTCCTACTAATTTATACATACAAGCAGACATGGAAAATAAACCCACTTTGAAAAAATAATTTCCTATATTTACAAGCAGACACAGGTGGAATCTTCCAAAGCTTAGATGCACACATATATATGTGTATATATATATTTATATAAAAAACCCCAGACTATGTAAAAAACAGCTGCCTACCCACTGCCTCTAACCAGACCTGAATCACAGTGTAAACACAGACGTGCATATCCCCTCCACATGCAGTATGTCTGATTAAATATTTTGTTAGCCAACATGCTTTGCTGGGTTGGTAGAAGGATTTTCAGAGTGTTCATTTCTGTTTCTAAAGGTCTGCTGGATTTAGACATAACCTACATGATTCTGTTTTGTTAAGATTTTTCCAAAAGGGGCTCTGAAAACTTAAAGTAACTCCAGAAGAAGAGGCTAAAAATACAGTTCTGTAGACTTCAGGAATAAATACTAGAAGTCACATAAGGAGTTTACATTTAGGCAGAAAAAAGTAACTCTTGGGGAAAATATTGCCGTCAGCAATGCTCCCTCACACAGTGGCCTGTGCTTTTCGTATTATTGTTTGCTTCAGTAGTCAAAGGAATCTACAGAAGCCCTCATTTATAATTTTAAATAGAAATAACAACAATTAGAGTAATAATGGACTACTGCTACCAGGCAGACATCAGGCCAATTTCACTCTTAACCTCCCAGGGCTCCCAATCTCCTTTTTTTACCTCTCCTTGCAGCTCACAAGACAGAGGGAACCCTGCCCAATTTCAGCATGGAGGTGCTACCCTCCACTGACTTCTTTGGCTAGTGGTTTGAACGCCAATAAGTAAAAGCAGAAAGCTACCCCCAGTGAAAAGCAGAAAGTCAGTAATATAAGAGCGAGATAAGCGCCGTGACTTGACACATATCCTGAGGCAGTGAATTTGAATCCCTTCCTTGATCTGAAGTCCCAGACAACTTTCAGGTTTTTGATATGCGTATGCTGCAGTAGCTTTTATTGAAACAAAGACGAGAAGGAGAACAAAGGAACAGAAGGAGGAAAGAGAGAGCATCTCATCCCAGTTGTGGCAGTCAGAAGATTTAACTTGGGTCCACAAGGCTTAATGCTAAAATTCCAACGATAACCTTGCCTCGGACTGTTTGCAGCACAGACTTTGCCTGCACACAACTGTGCCTCTCCATTGTGGTATTTTAGGATATTTTTTCCATGTATTAGAAGAATCACAGAATTTTCATGGTTGGAAGGGACCTCTGAGATCACCGAGTCCAACCGTACACACACAAAAAAACCCCTACAATCTTGGGCACTAGAGCATGACCTGAAGTGCCACATCTACACGTTTCCTAAATACCTCCAGGGATGGTGACTCCACCACCTCCCTGGGCAGGCTGTTCCAGTGCCTGACCACCCTCTCAGGAAAGCAATTCTTCCTAATATCCAACCCCTGCCACAACTTCAGACCATTTCCTCTGGTCCTGTCATTATTCCCTTGGGAGAAGAGCCAACACCAACTTCTCTACACCCTCCTGTCAGGGAGTTGTAAAGGGCAATGAGGTCTCCCTTCAGCCTCCTCTTCTCCAAACAACATGCCCACTTCCCTCAGCCTCTCCTCACAGGACTTGTTCTCCAGACCTCTCCCCAGCTTGGTGGCTCTCCTCTGGACACGCTCCAGCCCCTCAATGTCCTTCTTGTAGTGAGGGGCCCAGAACTGAGCACAGCCCTCGAGGTGAGGCCTCACCAGTGCCCAGTCCAGAGCCACCATCACTGCCCTACTCCTGCTGGCCACGCTGTTCCTGATACAAGCCAGGATGCTGTTGGCCATCTTGGCACACTGCAATAGAATACATTTCTCAACAGAGGGGTCACCTGGGACCTGGCTGATGCCATATGCCCACTATCGCTGAAAATCCCTAGCTCTGGCTCCTCTGCACCTCCCTACCCTCACGTGTTCATGGCACCAAACTCACTGGTGAGCCTACTGGGGACAGCTCTGCTCAAGCCATGGAAAGTTGCGGGTATTCAGTTTGACACCGCTACACATCCCTGACCAAGTGTTGATTAATGTCCTCTACCATTGTTACCTGAGGATAACAAACAACTAATTAGGAATGAGGGTTCCTAATCCCCCTGACACATCCATTCCTCTTGGAGGAAGTATTTGCGTGTCTTATCGCAGAATTCTGTTTTACACACTGAACCTTGCCTGGTTTTAATCATTTTTCAAATTCTTAGCTTCAAATCTGTCATTCTAGTTGTTCATGTGCTACTATTTTTTTCTGCTGTATGTCCTTTTAAAATGAATAAATCCTTTTTGCAACCAAGGACTATGGAAGACTGCAGTACAAGTGATATTCCCATTTATACAGCTCAATGTATAGAATTACAGTTCTTTGGGGAATTCCAATGAGTTTAATCAAGTCTTGTGTGGATGACTCAAATCTACCACATTAGCTTGTGTAAAGATACTCACTTTTTTTTCATTCCAGATGCATAATTTACTGATTTTCTATACATGAAATGTTTGAGTTTTCTCTATAGTTATAAGCCACTTAATGTCTTTCTTTTACCGAATCTCATTTTATTAATTCTAGCATATCTGCTATTTAACTTAAAAAAATTATATGATATCTTAATTTTACTTGACAAAACTGAGGTAAACTCAGTTTACCTTTTTTAAGTAAGACTTTTTTAAGAAGAGAAACAGCAGTGAGATATTTCGTAGTTATTCAAGGAAAATCTTTACCCCATTCTTTGACTTGCTGAACAGGTACGAATGCTTTTCTAATTTAGAAGTATGTATGTGATGGTCAGAGAATGGGCAGATCACAGAATGATACGGGGTTGGAAGGGACCTCTGGAGATCATCTAGTCCAACCCCCTGCCAGAGCAGGTCCACCCAGACCAGGTTGCACAGGCACGTGTCCAGGCGGGTTTTGAATGTCTCCAGAGAAAGAGATCATCACATTCACTCTCCTGAAATCACATGTAACCATGTAACTGCCCACAAGGAAACAGAAGTCTCATTTTACGCACACTACAATTCACACAGGTGCCCCCAACACCTATAGAGCAAAACCATTCATCTGTTGGCTCCCTGCAGAAGCATGAGATCTCTGGAATGAAAGTGTGTGGACAAATATAGGAAACAAAGCATCCTGTACTAATAAGAAAGGCCAAAACATCTCAGCAGCTCCTCTCTATGAGACTTGGCCATGCACCTGCCAAGCTGACCATCTCTGCCCAATGGGG
The DNA here is from genome assembly GCF_001431845.1 of Calidris pugnax. Taxonomy (NCBI): domain Eukaryota; kingdom Metazoa; phylum Chordata; class Aves; order Charadriiformes; family Scolopacidae; genus Calidris; species Calidris pugnax. The sequence continues at coordinate 82,657 of NW_015091085.1, read as the reverse complement.
TGAATTGTGCAACCAAGGACCTGAGAGGTTTCCCAGCATCACCAGGAGTGACCTGCCCTTTCATGGAATCACAGAATCATCAGAGTTGGAAGGGACCTCTAAAGATCATCCAGTCCAACTCCCCTGCCAAAGCAGGGCTGCCCAGAGCACATCACTCAGGACTGCATAAAGCCGGGGCTTGAAGATCTCCAGAGAAGGGGACTCCACACCCTCCCCGGGCAGCCTCTTCCAGGGCTCTGCCACCCTCACCCCAAAGAAGTTCTTCCTCAGATTGGAGTGGAACTTCCCATGTTCCAACTTGTGCCCGTTGCCCCTCGTCCTGTCCCTGGGAACCACTGAAAAGAGTCTGGCTCCATCCTCCTTCAACCCACCCTTTAGGTACTTGTAAGTGTTAATAAGGTCTCCCCTCAGCCTTCTCTTCTCCAAGCTGAAGAGTCCCTGCTCTCCAGGCTGTCTAGGGCACACTGGATTCTTACCACAATCTTTGGTCTTTCCTCAGAGGAATTCAAAGAGGCTTTACAAGTTACACTTTAAGGAGAGAAATACATCTTTTTGGTTCTTGGTAAGAACCAACCAAGGTCTCTCCTACAATATCAATACAATTTGACAACTCAACAAGCAGGAAGTGCCCAAGTTTCATTTCGGCATCCTTTGAGGGATAGGAACACATTTTTGTCTGGGTTGGAAGGGACCTTTAAGATCATCTGGTCCAACCATCAACCTAACTCTGATAAAAACCATCACTAAACCACGTCTCTAAGCTCTATGTCAACCCGGCTTTTAAATACCTGCAGGGATGGTGCCTCAACCACTGCCCTGGGCAGCCCATTCCAAGACTTAATAACCCTTTTCTATGTAAAAATTTTTCCTAATATCCAATCTGAACCTCCCCTGGTACAAGTTGAGGCCATTTCATCCATTGTAAAACTAACTGAAGGTGAAGTGCACGGAATGCTATTTAAAAAACTAGAAGGAGGTTGTGTTTTTTTTTAATAAAGAACAATTGTGCAACCAGTGAGCAATAAACTCGGGCAAAATTCGGTTTATGGGAAATATATTACTAAATATCCCACAAATATAATTTCTGCATATGGGAATATATGCAGAGATGGAAAAAAACCAAAGCCCAGCTTGCAGAAATGGGTATGTCGTCAGAGATACTATGCTATACGAACTGTTTATTGGAACTGTGTCCCATGTCAATACTGAGGAAAATAAAGACTGGAAAATAACTTTTGAATTGAATAGAGACCCTGTCACAGTTAAATTTGATACTTGGAGCCCAAGCCAACATACTGCCAGGACAAAAAAAAATAGTAGTATACAAGAAAATCAGGAATAAATCCAAGATGGAAAAAGTAAAAGTTAAATTAGCATCATACGGCAGAGAGAAATATCAATAATTAGGCAAATATATAATAACCCTATGAAGTCAATTACTTTTATGACAGTGGGACTGGAAACACAGGCAGTTTTAGGGCGGAACATTTGCAAAGAATTAAGACCGGTTAGAACATACAATGGGTGCTGTGTATGATCTAAACAGACAATAAGAAACCAGAAGAATTCAAAGATATATTTGATACAGCAGGATACAATAAAAAAAAATATTTTTTTTTTCAACCTGAGGTAACCCTTTCCTCCCCAGTCACTGTTGCACCCAAATAGTTTCCACTCAGCCTCTGCAGGTACTAACACACACAAAAACTGAAGAGAAAAATCTACGTCTACCACATGAAAGCAAACACTATTATTGTTACAAGTCCTGCATTTTTCTGATTTTTCTTCCAAACTGAGCACTCTGAAAAAAACAAAAAAACAAAAAAACAAAAAAAACCAAAAAAACAAAAAACAATGCACCATTAAATAGAATTTCATTTCACAGACAGTTGGACAGGCAAGGAGAAGTGACGGGACTGAGTCTGAAGTGCAGCCCATCCTGGATGCTGGCGTAGGGCTGGGTTCAGTGAGCAGTGGTAGAAACTGGGTGCTATCCTATAGAAAGCGACTGCTTTCTCGAGTCACACAAAGGCCACCACAAACACTGGAGTTCACACAAACGTCTACATATTTGGTAGATGCTGTAACCACCACCACAACTCCGACAGCAGATGAGTATTGTTGGTGTATCTCCCTGTTTCTCATGCTATTTCGATTAAGCCCGTGTAACTATTTTCTTACTACTAACAAGATAAGCTACCCATCAACATTGGAATAGATTTTTTTTTATTGGAATAAATATTTTAGGCGCTCACCATGACTATAGCACATTCCACTAGAAGGATCCTGGAGTGCTTGTGCAATTATTTACAAGAGCTGCTCCAAGGCCTGTGAAACTCACAAGTATCTTTACATTAACTTCATGAATCATAGAATCATAGAATTGCCCAGGCCGGAAGGGACCTCCAAAGGCCATCTAGTCCGACCTCCCCGCAGTCAGCAGGGACACCCCCAACTAGACCAGGTTGCCCAGGGCCTCATCGGGCCTCACCTTATAAAAAAAAAAAAAAAAAACAAACATGAAAACCACACATCAAACCACACCAAAAAGAAAAAAAAAATCTAAACCAACAAATCAAAACATCTAAGCCAACATATTTTGCTGAATTAGGAGCTTGCAATGCATTTCTACTCGGGGTCTCTGTTAACTTAGCTTTGAAATTTATTTATTTATTTATTTTTAGAGAGGAAAGACCAAATTCCTTGAGAGGGAAGGTCTGGTTTGAGCGATTTTATTTAACTTAAATGCTGCTTTCACAAGGTCACATGTCCCCACGCTTAACTTTTCTACACACAAATATGTCTAGTTCCACACCTCTAAAATGAACCTTCCTCCAAGGTACAGTTCAGGAGTCCCAGGATGCAGGCAATTATTGGTCTGATAAATTAAACAGAGTCATTGTGCCATTTCTGAAAGTGGCAAACAAAGACAGGACTGGAATGGAAGAAGGCTTAGCTGGAGGAGGGAATGAGCATTTTAAATCACTTTACTCATCAGAGTAGAAGTGCAAATTCACAATATAGGGCAGAACTTGTCATGTCCTGTACATTGACCAAAGCCATAGAAAAGGATTGCTACAGACTTGGAGGAATTTTTTTCCACAGTTTCTGGAAATGAACTTTTTTTTTTTCTGGAACACTTTTCTTTCCCTTCTGCATCAAAAAGAAAAGGAAAGAAAAATGTTGAAATTGTTTTATTTAAAAATGGAAAAATCTGGGAGTGAAATTATAGAACTAATTGTAGGGAGCATTTTTAATGTATTTTTTAATAGAAATACTATTTCTTTCTATATTAGCTTTCCTTAGGTTGGGGCCTCAATCCCTGAATAAATGTCAGTCCAATACAAGCATCTGTTCCTAAATCCAGGCAAATTGGGGTTGCCTGGTATTAGCTTCGGCGGACCCAGGAGTTAGGATCCTTGGTTCATACCCCCTGACTACTATTTGCATTGGGCAGATCTCAGTCTTTCTGTACCATCATCTATTCCCAATAAGGAAGTGGAAGCTTAATTAGGCACTGGAAAGTTATTTTAGTATCCCGAGTGGATGCTGTCATAGAAGGAAAACGTAACTTTCCATTGAGAGAATGCAAGAGAAGTCGTGCCAGCTTGTTTCACTCCTTTCCAAGAGGCAGCTGTAGTCCCGCTAACTGGCTGTCGGAGTGGAGGGCTTTGATTTTGGAAAGGGCACCAGCAGGACAGCTGCAGTCTGCACGGAAATCCAAAGGATGGTAACTTGGACCTAGTTGGTGGTCATGTTTTCTTTGATTCTGGGAGATTTCATCTGCTGCCATCTCACACAGCCCCATGCAAAGACAAAGGCTTTTCATCATCTGAACGTCGGTCCCTCCAGGAAGAAATTAAATTACCTGCCACAAAAAGGGACAGCTTGGAACTGAGGCTGTTTCTGTACTTTTTCAGGACTGCTGAATATGTGATTTGAAGTGCATGAACAGCAGTTAACTTGGTGGCTGGGTTCCCTGCATCCCTACTCGGCCACATGCAGACTGGTTCCTGTGCAGCACTCCTCCACCAGCGCTCAGCTGGCACTGGAGGCAAGACCATCACCCAGTGGGACCCATAGCTGGCCTCTCCTTGCCCCCAGAACTCTCTGCAGGGATAACAAGGGAAAAACACCTCTAAGCACTGAACTGTGCTCACCAGCAAGCCAGAGGAATAGGTTGTGCTCCCAACTTCCACCTTATGCTGAAGGAGAGAAGGGGGAAGAAGTCCCATCTGCCTCTCTCTCTTCGGGACTGCTTTTCCTATTGTTTCCCCAGTCTGACACCTTTTCTTCCAGCGTGAGGAAAAAAGGTCCAACGTGCCTTTAGGAGTCTCCAGCTCCAGAAAGGGGAGCAGAGTGGTGTGAAAGAGCAGCTGTGGGTGACAGAGAGGATGCAGCAAGGGTAAGAACTGTTCCAGTGGGACTGCCCAGGCTCTCCGGGAGAGCTCTCCAGGCCTAACCTCTTTTTCCCCTACAAACAACAAAAATAATTGCACAACAGACAGTATCCCCCTCTCACAAGTTTTGAATCAAAATAAACCAAACTCCAGAGCTGCTTTTCAGCCGCCTCTGTTCTCCCCGTGCCAAACTCTCAGACAGATTTAATTTCCATTCTCTGCTGCAGAATGAACCATTCAAGGTAATTAGCTATTCTTTTTCCTTTCCTCCCCAAAACATGGAAACTCACGTAAGAGGGAAGGGCAAGGGGAACTCCGTGAGTTTTGCTGCTGGTCACGTAGTTAATTTTGCTGATTGAGTCACAGCTCTGTTTTCTTCCTGATGATGTTTGTGATTGTGAACATAAAGGCAACAGACCCCCCCAATAACGCCCAGGCCCAGAGCCCTGGACTTTATCATTTGCCACCAAAATATGAGGGCTCCGGGTCCCTTCCAGAACCGGCACTTTCACACCTCATCAAACCTCTAGCCCTAAAACAAAAACCTGATAAAACAAAGCTATTTTTGAAAAAGGTTTAGGTAACTTTGTCGTACTTTCCCTTCCCAGTGGTACCTTATATCGCTGCAACATCAAACAAATTCCTGGATAAACCAATAAAGGCAACTGCAGAGAAAACACTGAATGGCGTACGATCTAAGGAACTGCTGGATGAAATCACCCCTGAATAGGAAAAATACATGGGCATTTGTTCAATATTCTTGGGCTACTCAATAGTAACGATTCCCAAAGACTGGTCCCACTTATGCTCAGAAGATTTTCCACCCTACAGCTCAGAAATCCAGCTACCTGACAAAAAGGGAGCAGAAAAACTTCCCTTCTAGTACTGGATCAAGCACAGAAAGTGTTTGTGGCCTCACGCACCTCCTTTCAAGTCATTTGCCTCTCCCCTACTCTGTCTCTCGAGCTGCAAACCTGGGTATCTTCTCAGTTCACTGTCCTGATTCCTCTTACTTGCACTCTTCCACATTAGAAATATCTGCATGTTTAACTTGGATGTGTCCTCATTTATCTAAAAGAATTACGGGGAGCTTGAGGATTGTGAGCATTGTGAACTGAAGAGATGGAAATGCTAAGCAAGTTATCTTTCCCAAGTTTTAGTCACTCATTTGTATGAAAAAGAACTTAGAAAATACGTTCTTTCCCTCTCTGCCCTACAGGTTTTATTACCTTTATTCTTGTGGTTCACTGTTTCCTTAGGAGTTTTGTGGTCCAAATAAGACTCACAGCTTCAGTGTAAAGAACAGAAAACAAACCTCCAAACTCACAACTCTAAAAGCCACCCTTCTTTCCTTTAGGAGGACAAAACCTGGTGATTCTTAAAAGCCACTTCAAATCTCTCCCCCTTATTTGCAAATTTCTTTTGTTTCGCCTGTCACCTGTATGTTTCTGTGCTCCATCCATGTTACTCACTGCAGCAGAGAAAAAGTATTAACAAGCTACTATTCATTTACACTGATTAAGTAATCCCCATCTCTGCACAATAAGCAAGCTGCCATTTCAGCCTGTGTTCCTAGTCACTCAGAGTAGTTGGTCAATGCAAATGATCTGTTTTGCCCTCTCTGCCTTTTCTGGTCACTGGGAAGACCGAGTGTGACCCCCAATGGAGGTGGCTCTCCATCAAAAGACAAATGATTGAATTGGTCATTTCCTATTTCTAAGTTTACACTGTGGGCACTTTCTCCTTGGAATTTTATTAAGCTCTCAAAGGAGCTCTCGGACCATGTCAAATATGAAAATATAATGTTTGATTTGGAAGATAACAGAAGAGTCATAAGAAAAGGTAGGTTTAGTAGCCTCCAATGACTGTTGGTGGCAAGGTCCCCATGTATCAGAGATGCTGTGGGGCAGAGATGCTATCAGAGAGCAGACCTCTCCTGCTTTCAGAAGAACAAAGCGATCTTGTCTGTCCAATGGTGTTCTGCTCTATAACGTGATTTATATTTAAAATGCCCAGGAAAGAGAAGATACTGTGTAACACCCAACGTAATAAATTCCACAAGATAAAGGCCAACAGGATGACATGGGGAGTTACTCACTCCGTGCTGTTAGCAAAGGCAGAATCATACATTGCTTTCTGTGTCTAAGCAGGGTGCTTAATAGATTGCTCTTTTTCCCCATAAAAACACTCGGTCCTGTAACAGAACTCCATTTTCCACAGCACACCACTCTGCTGTCTGGTTGAACTGGTGCCACTCGTGATACACGGAGCCGTTTAGAAGGGGAGGGCCACTTACAGAGAGGAAAGGGTACAGGATGCTGCAGTCCCTGGACTTCATGCCACCATTTATAGAAAGGCTCTCCTCACCCTTTCTGCTACTGCCCACAGGGAAGAGAGAGGGGAATGCTTCAAATGCTCCGAATCTTCAAGTTCACCTGAGTCACCTTCAAGAATATGAGTCAGGTGTGTTTTTTTCTCAAAATGAGCTTGGAGACTCCCACAAATTTCTGAGCTAAGGCTCCCTAGATCCCACCCAGCTTGACAAAACTGCAAGAGCCAGCATGTCTTGCAGACCAAGCAGAGAGGTACGGCATGGTGGACGCCCTATTAATTATTTTTACAAGTCGTTTTTTTTCTCAAAATGAGCTTGGAGACTCCCACAAATTTCTGAGCTAAGGCTCCCTAGATCCCACCCAGCTTGACAAAACTGCAAGAGCCAGCATGTCTTGCAGACCAAGCAGAGAGGTACGGCATGGTGGACGCCCTATTAATTATTTTTACAAGTCCACTAGACCAGGAACTCATAAAGGGACCCATTTTTATACACTGTGCCTCTGTCTCCCTCTAGAAGCTATGCAACTCCGGAATGAGCTTTGTTGTGCCTACCCAACATTCAAGTTATATATTTCGGCACGGGAGCTTGCACACAAAAGCCTGGAATTCTAGCAAATCTGTTCCACTAGACCTCTTCTGATTTGCTGCATCGGGCTGCCAAGTACGCGGGCTCAGAACTGAAGCTAGAAGGAAGAGAAGGGACACCATATGTCATCACTCGAAAAATCGTGCTATTCTTACCATTCAGCCTCTTGGGAGCTCCTACTTTTAAAGCAGCGTTTTCAAGAAGAGCTGCAAGCACATTTGAGGGTAGAAGCCCAGTGACAGCTGATCAAACTGGTTAATTAGACATCTACATAAGGGTAGTTGTGGATGCAGGAACTGCACCCCATGCTCAGTCCCACTTGAAACAAGGCTAAATATGGGAAGCAGAACGGATCAGAAAGGCCATCGAAGCGTTACCGCCTTCGCTAAAGGAAAACATGGATTCTGCCAAATGCGCTTTCCATGAGAAAGTTTTGATTTTCTCAGAAGTTTTTGATTTCCCGACACAAAAAGTAAAATTTTTAGCTCCAGGATAAGCTAACCCAAATCACGAAAAGCGGTTGTAACAAAAAAAAAAAAATCACAGTGTCTCTTTTCAGCCTCATTTTCCAGTCATCTTCTCAGTCCTATTGTCTCACGGGAGCAGTAACTCAAGTGCTGCGAGCCCCCCTTCTCCTTCCTCTTTGGCTCTTGGGCTGGAGCACATTTTCCACAGTGCACCACAGTATTTCTTTTTATTTGGACTCCCGCAGCTCCTGATGGAAAGAGTCATCTGAACGGGGAGCGCCAGCCCCGGAGGAGAGCAGATCACAAGAACCGCAGCTTCCATGAGTCACCACGGTAGATGCATGGGATACAGAAGATGAGGCCAGCAACTTTCAACATTTCCCACTTAAAAATTGCTTTTTGCCCTTGAACAGGAAGAGAACTCCAGAACTTTTTTTTTTTTTTTTTTGTCATACAAATTCCCATTCTGAACCGTCTCTAATCATATTAAAAAATAGGCGTATTGCACGGCCTGTTTCCTGGCCTCTTTGAAGCCTCTGATTCCTCAGCCTGACTCCATCAGCCCCATACCATATGTATCTGTGACAAAATTACTGCTTGCTTTGTTTAATGATATACTAGCAGAGTAGCATCTGGCAATGCGGTTTGGGTTTTTTTGTTTTGTTTTGTTTTGACTGGAAAGAAACCTCCCAGATACACCAGGCAAATCCAAAAAAGACATGAAATCAGCACTTTTTCAACTCACGCACAGAAGAGGAGGGAGGATTTCCTGACTCATCAAGTGAGGACACGGGCATCTGTAGGCCAGCAGGCAGGTGGCTGTCACACAGGGACTCCACGGCTCCCCTCCGGCATCACACAGCCCTGCCACGCACGCTGGGGAAAAGGTCTTAGGGTAAAGCCACTCAAAATAAGATCCATCCACATTTTTGGGTCAGTTTGGCAGGAGACAGGGCTCCAGGCCTCCTGCACTGAGGAGAAAGTTCAGCGACTCCCCGTGTGTGCAGGATACGTCCCCTCCTCCTTTTTATCATTCCTTGTTGCGAATGCCCTGTCAGTGAAATGTGCATTTCAACAGCGACTCTCTCATAGCTCTCCTTATCTTTAATTTCCTTCCACTATAGTCTATTTTAAACTGCCTTTCCTTTGCTGGCAATTTTTTCTTTTTTTTTTTTTTCCCCTTCTCATTTCAGCTGCAATGGCCAGATCAGGATCAAAACTTCTCACAAGTTTAAGGGAGAGTCTGGAGGCAGAAAAATGTCACACAGGTCAAAACAGTGATGCAGGTCAGGGCAATAAATGTGTTTGCCTTTCATGTTTAGTTTAGCCAGACCCCTTTTCAGCCTTGTGCTCCATGACAAAAATCACTTTATTTTCTTAATTATCCATTTTAATTCCACCGTACTAGCAAAAGGCTTAATGCAAAATGCAATAGATCGGAGTCTTCCCTTCAGATTAAGCATTAAGATTAAGAGCAGAAGCAGTAGCAAGCATACATTTCACCACTGATTTTCTTAGAAAGTGGCTATTGAGGAGGAAGGAAAAACCTCATCCCTGGATAAAAATGGAGCTGTCTCCCTCTCCTGCTTGGGTGCTGCCCTCTCTTCTGGGTGGCCACCAGTAGTGGAGGGGCCAAGCAATGAATTTTCTGTTTCTAGATGGTTCCCCTCATGCCCTCCAGCAGAGGCACAACAGCGAGGAGGATGAAGGGGCAGGAGGAAGAGGAAGGGCAGGACTGCCATGGCCAGAGAGAGCCTGGGCTGTGTGACAGGGATGGTGGCATTACGGCTTGGCAGCAGGGAAACAGAGCGGTGAAACATTTGAGGGGGGGAAAGAGGCTGAAAACCTCTTTCTCCTCAGTCTGACTGCTGCATGAGGCATCCCTGGCCAATGTCTCTGGAGCACATTTTTTCAGTTCATAGGAAATTAAAAAAAAGTTTTAAAAAAAAAAAAAAGTTTTCAGGCCAATTGGACCTAAGTCAAATTTCTAAAAAAAAAAAAAAAGAAAAATCCTCACAAACTGGAAATCCTGCTTTTCAGCCAGCTCTGAAAAACCCTAATCAAATAGTTTGAACAACCCATCAACTGTAGGTTATTTACTCCAGCAGTACACACACTTTTCCTATTGGAAACACAAACAGCAAGCACATTCACAGAAACTGGGACCGGTTCACGCACGATTGAGTGAGAAAAAAAAAAAGTGGGATGAGAGGGGAGTCGCTGGGTGGGAATACTCCAGGCAAATTCATCTGTGAAAAGCCTGACGATCTCCCCTGTAACTGAAAAAAAATTCTTATGAATGTCTGTACATTCACACACATCATAGGAGGTTCACTTTTGGCTGCTCATGGCAGGTTAGCCTGAGAAGGCAACGTGGCTCCTATTTCAGGCCGTAGGGAGGGTCGCCTTGTAACAGCACAGAGTGTAATGGGTTTCATTGCGCCTGGGAACCCAAGAATTTGACCTTTGAACAAAATAACATGAAGTAAAAAAGAAAAAAAAGAAGTGTTCTGATGGGTTAGGTTGAGCTAAGAGTACAGGTGGCGAGGGAGCGCTTTGAACGTTGTCTGTGTGGCAGTGTAATGGGTTTCATTGCGCCTGGGAACCCAAGAATTTGACCTTTGAACAAAATAACATGAAGTAAAAAAGAAAAAAAAGAAGTGTTCTGATGGGTTAGGTTGAGCTAAGAGTACAGGTGGCGAGGGAGCGCTCTGAACGTTGTCTGTGTGGCCTCACTGCAGCTCCACAAGGATCAGGCCTTCTCCCCCTTCGAAGAAAACGTGCCAGCGTTTCAAATTTAGGGAGGGAAAGGGGAAAATCTGTTAAGGGTAGTGCCCCATCAAACTGGGATGTTTGAGGAGTCGTCTGAAGATCACGAGGGGGAAAAAAAAAAAAAAAAAAAAAAGATTGATTTGTATTTTTTCTGGGGTTGTGGCTGTCTTTAGGATGCCCCTGGGTCATATTTTCAAACTTCTTCACAGCCTGAGGAGTAGAAACTTACTTCCATAAAAATGAAAACTGAGATTCTCACCTAATTAAATGTCTCCAGGAATGGGAAGTTATAGGAAAAAAACCCACCAAGTATCACGAGACTTGCAATAAAAATCACAGGATTTGGCAACGCTGAATTAATCACGGGTTAGGAAGTGATAGCACTTGTTCTAACTGAATAGCAAAAAACAAACAGGCATAAACCTTATTCAAAACTATTTTGCAGGCACGACTGCCAAACTGCAGTTGGCTGCGAGTAATACTATTCATTATTTCAGAATATTCATATAGCCAGTAGGTATTTCTGGAAATCCTTGAGAATCCTACATTCTCTATAATGCCAGAATGATTAATTTGTATTGAAAGTTTGTTACTTGCCAATTATCTATCTACTGTTTAAAAAAAAAATCTGAGTCACAGGATCAGCAGCCAGAAACAATACCGTGCTGTAAGTTTAGACATCCAAGACGCATTAACGAATATTCAAAGGAGAAAGTTTGCAATCAAACCGCAGGCTGAAAGTTACGCAACGAAACTATTTAGCTGAGAAGTGACAATAATTAATACCTTCTCAAAAAACCAGACTGATCACAAGAGGGTATGCATCAAAGAAAAGCAATTACATTCAGAACAAATATTATTTAAAATTAATATTTGGGCGACCACAAGATATTAGTTCTAACTACAAACAGATAAACGGGGATGCTCTTCTAGCCAGAATATAAAAAGATCTCTAGTTTCCATTGCAGATTTAAGAGCATCAGTTTAGTTCTTGCTTATACAAATGGATGAGGCAGATGTACTTCGGGCTGGTTTTGTCCGTCTGTGCAAACTTCCCAGTAAAGCTTAGATTTGCAGTTCAGCTTAAATCTGAAGCAAACAGCACACTATGATTTATATACGGGTTATCGTTCAGCCCAAAGCCTGGCATTTCATTGATATGCCTGTTATTTAGATGTATTCAGAAGCCTTCCAACGCATATGGGTTTTTTCCCCTCACAGTGACTGTATTCTCAAAAGAGATGCAAGAGCCAGATCTTTTCTATTCCCCAAGGTTAAAGGAAAAAGTGAGATGTCCTTTGGTTTTTCAACTCCTTACCCATATAGAATAATTCATCTGCTGATATTCATAAGGTGACTTCCACCAGCAAATGTAAAGATGTCAGGAGGAGAATTTTTAAGCACATATGTAATTGTTTATGATTGGTATCTGCTTTTATTTAGCATACTTGCTAGCGCTCTCTTTCTGCTGCTAGTCTGTAAGAATCTTTCTTGACCAAGAAATCTGCTCTTTAGGGAACCATATTTCATGTTCTTTCACTCTTTGCAAGCTCTGCCATAATAGAATCAATGTATCAAATCAATCCTGCAAAGCAGCCCAACAGTCGGACGGTAAAGGTAGGAGAAGGGAGACGTTTTCTAACAGAAATTTTGGCAGGAAAGGATTAATGCCTGCTTGCCCGTTTCCCATGTTTCTCCTTCCTTCCACACGCAGTGTGGGAGAAGCAAGAAACAGAGAAAGCATCTTGTTTGATCCCTGATAGCGTTTGGGGTTTTTTTTATTATTATTTTAAATCAGAAAGTCTTGATGAGAAAACCCTTTTGAGATTTTTGAAACCACCAAGTCCCCTCCATCAATAATTTATCTAAACACATTTGTTGCAGCTCTGTAAGGCCTCGCATTCCTTTGCATTGCAGGGGTGCAAAGGAAAAAAAAAACAACTTGTCATCCCACCCCAAGTTTGCTTGCACTGATCTGCAGGAAGGGGGGCTCTCCCTAGTGTGAGTCCCCCCCAAAAAAACACCCCAGCCCTGGGCACAATGAACTGTTCCCTGATCCCTCTCTCTGCCTGACACTTGTCAGCATCGTGCCCCCACAACCTGCAAGCAGCGTTGACCATCCAATTTAAGGGTGTTTGGGGGAAAACGATACAGGGTAAAGATCGGGAAGGAACGATAAAGTCAATTCCTTGCCCTGCAGCTGGAGCTGTGCAGGCAGAGCCTCTCTCTGTTGTGCTGTCAGCACCCTCTAGGGGCTCAGCCACCTCACAGCCTGATAAATTTAAAATAAATAGAGAAATAAACCCCTCAATCTCAAGTGCAAAAGGGTAGCTTGCACGCCTTGTGCAGCTGTGCGACTGTCCCAGAGCTGCCCGCGTGAGTTATGGCTCATAATTCTCATGGAAAGTTCTCCCAGTTCGTGACCCAGGAGATCCCAAACATATGATTTAATCGGGCATTAGTCAACGTTGAATTTTCCCTTCCCCAATGCGTCTTCTGATCTACACCACATTGCCCACACCTCCCTGCAGCGCAAGGGAGCCACAGGGCACCTTAACGCAGGGTGGGGAAGGGAAGAGAGGAAATGGTGCTTGGACTAGAAGAAGCTGCAAAACTGGGCTTCAATGATCCCACAAGCTCATTCTCAGTCTGTCCCTCCTAAATGACTATATTTATGGATGATGACAAAGGTCTAAGCCACCTTCCAGTCAACACACTTGACCAAACTGGCACTGCCTTCAAACTATCCTTCTCTTTGTAACCGCAACAGAACAAACTTATTTACAGTGATCCTCACTGAAGGGCTTTCACTTTGCACACACCTTCCACTACAGCTTAAATCTTACCCTTCAGGCTGTTGGATCCAGAGCTCCTAAATCCCACAAAATGGTTGGATAAAGCCATGACTTATGGAAATGAAGATTAGATACTCTACTGGCTTTGGGGACGGCACGGTACCCTGACGGGTTTATGGACACTGGTTACCCAATACGACTGTACTCCCTCTTCTTCATGGTAAAAATTGTTTGAATGATGCTTTGATTTGGAAAACAATTGCTCTTCTAACTTAATCACTGTTTGAATATTCATTGGTTATTATTCTCTTCACCAAAAAAATTCAGGCAACCAATCAAGGACTGGAAGCAAAACAATGTGCCAGGCATTTCTGTTTTTTTGAAGAGTAAAAGAGTGTAGCTGTGTATTGATTCATTCCTGCTAAGAACAAGACTTTATGCAATTTAGGCCACAAACCACTCATCACAAACACCAAACAACTAACAGATGGAGCGGGTAGTCTGCAAACAAAGCAGAGGTTGAAATCACATTCCCCCAAAACGGTCTGGCAAAAATCTGTTGGAAACAGGATGTCTTTCTGCGTGATTTGCAAAGAAAAGAGAGGCCTGAATTAGGGAACAAATGTTGTAACACCCTAACGAGATCTACATACTAGATAGTGTGGTTCTTGCTTTCCTTCAAGTTGCAAGACTGGATAAGCAATCCCAATTTTAGGCTCAGGCAGGAGATGGTACTCTGAAGAGAAGCCTTTCTCTTCTTTGTCCCCACAGCTGCTCCACACAGATGTAAGAAAAGGCAGCAGGAAAACTGTCCCAAATAGTAACTTGTACCTTTTACAATCCTGATACCTAGTTGGGCAAATCTTGTCTTGTGGGCAGCCTCAAGTTAGTTCAACACCACGCGAGTGCCCAGGCTTCCTCTTTTTCCACCTCTTCACTCCAGAACCAGGGAGTGATGAGAGACATGAGCTTATGATTAGTCAGAATAACTTCAGTACCAATCAGATAGCTCAGTTCAGGCCTTTACACAATAGTACTTTGTCCCTTGGCCAAACAACCACCCAGACACAAAACTGGGAGAGATACTGCCGGCAAAGAAGAAATGACAGAGTTTGGGGTCCTATTCCAGGTGTATATGAGAAACTGTAACCCACCAACAGAAACAGAGAGGAATTCACTCTGCTACTTCTCCTATCTTTGCAAAAGCCTTAGCGCAAGAGAAATCTACAGAGTCACAGAAACACAGAATGATATGGGGTTGGAAGGGACCTCTGGAGATCATCTAGTCCACCCCCCCTGCCAAAGCAGGTCCACCCAGAGCAGGTTGCACAGGAACGTGTCCAGGCGGGTTTGGAATGTCTCCAGAGAAGGAGACTCCACCACCTCCCTGGGCAGCCTCTGCCAGGGCTCTGCCACCCTCACAGGAAAGAAGTTCCTCCTCATGTTGAGATGGAACTCATTATGTACAAGTTTGTGCCCGTTACCTCTTGTCCTTCCTGCAATGATTAAAAAACAACCCATAGTGTAGAAAAAATATGTAGATGAAGAACGATGCTGTTGCCTTGTAGATCTGTATCACGTAAGCAACATCTCTGCCTACACTCTGCAGAAGCACGCACTGGTTCTATCAGGTACAGCATTTCCTATCTGATCCTTTGTACTTGTTTGTTATTACAAAAAATTCCTTCAGGTCCCCAGGAATATCTCTGTAGTCCTCTGTGGGTAAAGCTGTCCATTGGAAAACACTCGGATAGATGTCATCCAATCAAGAAATAGATTTTGGGAGATATGCAAGGTGGTATGGTTGCTCCATAGCAGGGTGCCCGTAAGTGAAAAGGCAGGCACTCAAGGCTTTCAGTAAATGCTGTTTAGGACAGTTTTGTATGCTTGGCAATCACTATGGTGAGAAGTCTCAGTCATGGGAGCTTTCTCTCAAGGAACTGGCTGATAAAGTCAATGCTACTTTTGTTATAATACTTAAGTGACTCTTCAAGAATGTCATGCAGAATGCCCTGGAGCTTGAGAAGGCAAGAACTGTTCTCTTCACAGCCTGGATTAAGCCCTCTATAGGGGAAAGAACAGTCTGAAGGCATTCTGGATCTCCAAAGCTGATGTCTCTGTGTTTGTCTTCCCCCCCCCCATTCTGCTCCTCTAGAAGAGGTGAAAGGGAAAGAAAAGGCTGCTTGCTGCTTCTCCTAAAAGAATAAAACCGATGCCAACAAAACAACATGATGGAGCTAAGCACACTGTTGAGGGTTTGCACAGCACCAGAAAACCAAAGGTGAAAGCTCTGACGGACAGTAATGGCACATGGCTGTGGTGACATAAAATACTTCTTTCTTTTGTGATAAAATTAATATACCTCTTCATTAAAATCCAAATCTGTCCTTTTTCCTCATGATGCTACCAAAAATACATAGTCTGGGACTGTACAGCACGCTTTTAGCTTAGGATTTTGATCAACACTTCCCGCAATAAATCTTTGATGAGGACCTCCTGCCAGTGCAATACCTTGGACCATATTTACATGTCCTAAAAACTATACATGACCTCCACTTTCTGGGCTCTAGAGTATCCTTTCCAATAGGAAGTACTAGGCTAAGCAGTTTTGACTGAGCTTCAACTATCCGGTTCTTAGGACACTGATTTCACCCAGCTCTCCCAAAGCAAACCACAGTCATCAATACCATGTAAGAACTGAGACATTTCTTTCCAATTCCCTCATCTGAGCCCACGATTTATCCCATATTGCCTTCCCTGGCAGAATAATCAGGCACATCGTCTATTAATAACAACAGAGGAGGCGGAAAAATGTAACAAGAAAACTGTCCTGAACACTTTATTCTGCCTGGGATGTAGAAATAAGACTTGACATAAAGAATAACTGCAATGAGCATATGATTTATTGTTTATACCATGTCATAAGACAAAGCTCTTAGATATTAGTGGCCTAATAAAGTGATATAATGCTTGCTATGTGTTTATCCATGTGTTAAATAGATAGCACAGTTGACACCTAAAGCCCTGTAAGAGAAGCAATGGCTACAAAATCAGAACTCTGAGAGGTAATAGCAAAATTTATTGCTAATTCCATCTCAGGAAATAAGGAAACACTTTACTCTCCAGTAAAATTCAAATATCTGGTGAATTAAAAGATTATTGGTGACAACATTACACTACTGCTTTCCTTTCTTCCACCTTTTGTAGGAGAGGACGTGCATTAGAGAATTCCCAGCCCGGTATAAAACTCTTGCAGCACCTGAACACAAAAGAGGCTCAAAACTGGAAATTCCATTTTGCAAAGAGGTTGGGGCTGTGACATTTTTTCTGATGCAGAGCAAAACCTTACCAAGAGGACAACCTCACAATGCAAAGTCCAGCACTGCCCCTCTGAGTTACCGCATCTGCCGGCAGCCTGGGTGACCCTAGGAGCTGACTCCAGCAGAACAAAGTGTCACCATCAGTGTGACTTTCCACAAAAACACCCTAAGAGCAAGGGTACTGCCATTGTGAGACAGAGATATCTGTTACTGAGTTGAGCATTACACCCTGGAGTAGGATAAACTTCTGGACAGAGATATTTGAAACTTTCTGGTAAATGTGAACATCATTATAAAAACCAAAAAAATTCCAACTCCAGTGGCTAGCCCCCATGACAGGTAGCACCAAATGACTTTTCAAATTCAAAACTCATTCATAAATCTCAGGCCACACACGCTGGAATTCACGTGGACTGAAGTCATCTGCCTGTCTTCAATGAGCAAGTGTTCAACATACTCCTCTACCCAGTCCTAATTTTTGGGTAACTGGTTTGAGATTAAGGCCTATTCTGACCCTTCACAAAGAGTAACGCAAACATGAGACGAGAAAGGGATTAAAGCCTACTCTCAACAAGCAAGAACGGCAAAATTGGGAAGCAAGCAGAGAGGTGAACAGAGCCTCACTTGGCATCCTGACACATCCTAGCAAAGAGGAAATCCAATCAATACGCTCAAGTTTTCCAGGATTCGGTCAAGAAACAGTTGTGGACCAGACCACAGCAGTCTCCTGCCTCTCATGGATTGTCTATTTGTATAAGAAATCCCCTTGACACTGGAGACCAGTCTAACTCTATTCTTCTTCATATCCACAACGCCCTCTAACTCAAGTGGTAATTTTGCAGACTTCGACTTGCCCTAAGTGACACTTCTTCATGTCACGGGGAGACAGTAATACCTCTTCTCAGCAAGTGCAAATTAGCAAGAGTCTGTCCTACCAAAAGGCACAGCCTGCTTCTTCCTTCACTATAGCATTTATATCTGTCTCTGCAACAGTTCCTTTTGCTGGGAGCAAAACTCCAGCAAGAATAAAGCCCTGGGAAACTGCCACATGCTCCTGCAACTCGATGTTGCACATAAAATAATTCAAACACACTATTAGAGTGTGTAATTTAGCTCGTATGTAGTTCAAATGTGCAGAGTTTGCCAAGTGACTGCATCCAGCTGGAAAATCAATTTATATATGCCAGTTTAATAAAACCTGAAAGTCTTCCGCAATACACGAAGAAATGTTAGACAACGTTGAAATTGTACATTATGTAAAACCAAACATAGCTGTAAATTACAGGCTGAGTGTGAAGGATCATTCGTCCCCTGCCAAAATTCATAAAAGTGGTCGCCAATTTGGGGACGGAGGGGGAAACATACCGTAATAAAATGAAACTTTGTACAACTCCAAGTACAAGCTTCCAGGGCCAAATTTTGCCAGAACAAACTTTAAAACAAAATTGACTTCGGCCTTGAGCCATCTCTCATTGATTTAAATCTGCAGTAGGCAGGGGCTACGCTGGTGCAAGTGAAAACAAAACACAGGTGATTTGACGGTGCAGAGGTCTTTCTGTGTCCTACAAGTGAGCCTGGAGCTCTCCATCTGGACTAACCACGTTGTTTTTCTCCCGAGTTTCCCATTCATTCTCACTTTAGAAAGCATTATTTTGTTGTAAATGAACTTCATACTCTATTGCTATGTGTGTATAAATTCAGCCCAAGCACTAACTGACATCCAAGTGACATCCAGAGATCCACTCCCTGCCTCTGCTTTGCTGGTGACAATCCAGGTGGGAATCATAGAATGATAGAATTGCCTGGGTTGGAAGGGACCTTTGAGATCATCTAGTCCAACCATCAACCTCACTCTGATCAAAAACCATCACTAAACCATGTCTCTAAACACTATGACAACCCATCTTTTAAATCCCTCCAGAGATGGGGCCTCAACCCCTTCCCTGGGCAGCCCAGTCCAAGGCCTAAGAACCCCTTCCGTGGAAACATTTTTCCCAATCTCCAACCTGAACGTCCCCTGATGCAACTTGAGGCCGTTTCCTCTTGTCCCATCGCCTGGGACTTGGGAGAAGAGACTGATTCCCCCTGGCTACACCCTCCTTTCAGGGAGGTGGAGAGAGCCAGAAGGTCTCCCCTCAGCCTCCTTTTCTCCAGGCTCAACACCCCCAGCTCCCTCAGCCTCTCCTCATGAGACTTCTCCACACCCCTCACCAGCTCTGTTGCCCTTCTCTGGACCCACTCCAGCACCTCGATGTCTTTTTTGTGATGAGGGGCCCCAAACTGGACACAGCCCTCGAGGTGAGGCCTCCCCAGTGCCCAGTACAGGGGGACAATCACCTCCCGAGTCCTACTCGCCACACTGTTCCTGATACAGGCCCAGGATGCTGTTGGCCTTCTTGGCCACCTGGGCACACTGCTGGCTCCTGTTCAGTCGACAGTCGACCAAAGAGGAGAACGTTGCCTCGCAATTGCCATTGTGGGGTACAGGCATAAAGCAACGGGTGTTACCAGTCCTGTTCTGGATGACAGACACCAGCATTGCAAAACCCACAGCATGGATCTGCTAATTACCATGCCTTTTTCTGCTCTCAGAACAGGGATGAATAGTTAAAGGCACAGAGAGACTCCTGGAGTGGCACATCGTCCTCCCTCTTGTGTCTTGCTTGAAGCAGTATAGATAAGTTGGGAACATGTGGCCCAGGCAGAAGACAAACACAGGACTTCAGTTTTCAGAGCTGTTAACACCTCTTACTAACACCAGGAAACAAACTGTCATTATTACTAGGGAACACACAAAACTACAGAAGTGAATCAGACTTCATTACACTGGGTTTGTTACTCAAACATACAAGGCAGGAAAACCAACACCCATCTGCAAAGCAATGCTAGTGTGATCCTGTTCCCACATGCGGCCCTATCTAAATTAACTATTTAGATTAAATTAACTCCCCATTGACACTTGTACACACGCTTGTCCACAAAGGTAAGATGAGTGCAACAGCTCTTGGGTGCGCGTTACTTGCACACTGCCTATATGACAGACAGAGTTGGGGTTGTTCAGCCTGAAGAAGAGAAGGCTCCAGGGAGACCTCATAGCAGCCTTCCAGTACCTGAAGGGGCTACAGGAGAGATGGGGAGGGACTCTTTAACAGGGAGTGGAGCAATAGGATGAGGCGTAATGGTTTTAAACTGAAAGAGGGGAGATTTAGATTACATACCAGAAAAAAATTATTTCCTGTGAGGGTGGGGAGACATGGGAACAGGTTGCCCAGAGAAGCTGTGGCTGCCCCATCCCTGGAGGGGTTCAAGGCCAGGCTGGATGGGGCTTGGAGCAACCTGGTCCAGTGGGAGGTGTCCCTGCCCAGGGCAGGGGGGGTGGAACTCAGTGATCTTTAAGGTCCCTTCCAACTTTAACCATTCCATAATTCTACATCACCCTGCCCAGGTCTCCCTTTCAAGGTGCACCAGTGACACAAGGTACCAAGAGTAGCCAGACAAAAAGAGACCACAGGGCAGTTACTGTGAATTTACACCCTATTTGTGAATCACCCTGACTTTGCCCTTAACCCAAAACAATAAAGACACCACTAAGTGTTGAATGAAGAGTCTGTATCTGAGGGATCAGTTCTGTTCATTGTAGCATTATAAAAACCCCAAGAAAACTCCATGTAGATCAACGGCTACGTCACTGATATCCTGGAAACTGAATTTGGCCCAGTTTCTAACATTTGTATCCTAAAAGCATTTCCAGCTTGTGGAAGCTGGATGGGGAAGTTTTCAGATGCTCTGCCTATCAGGGGAATTCCTCAAGCGTTTCAGCTGAATCAAACGCGTCTCAGCCAACTGCTTCCTTCAGGGTTGTAAGAATCAATCCTTACTCCCATGAACAATCTCTCACTCTTGCACCTTAACCTGCTAATCTCCTAACCAGTCTCCTCATTCACCCTCACTTAGGGCATGCTGTTTGTTGGCACAGCGCGTTGGCACGCACCTTTCTTTTCACACAATATACAGTTTCAGCTTGGCTTAGCACTTGACAACCTCAGTATCAATGCAACCACTCACAGAAGTAAAGGTCATTGATTTAAACTGCAAGTATTCGAGATTTTTTGGTGGGTTTTTTTTATGATTGCCACTGTCCAACATACAATTAGGCTTTCATGCGCAGAATGTGTTTCAAGAACTGCCAGTAATTTTCATTCCATATACGGTAGATTTTATGCCAATACATATGCTTTATATCTGATGGCAAGAATATTTGAGAGAGTGGAAGGTCAATCTTTTATAGACAATCCAAAAATAAAATAAAATCAGAGAAAGGAATGGAAACGTGCATACTCAGCAAGAACCCTAGCAGGAAAAACTTTCTAGGTGATTAAATACAAAAATGAGCATTGTCCAATCAGTAAAACCATTGCGGGGCGTGCGTGCACACCAGTTACAGAAGTGCCTGGAATGCAGGGCCATTCAATCTCAGCTTTTAACAAGGCACTTCTGGAGCTGGACACAGGCCAGGTATAAAAGCCCTGGGCCCAGCGTGGGCTAATTTACCCAGCTCTTAGGATGGCGATCTAATCTAACCTGGTTTATTGGCTTTGAAACAAACTAGGAACACTCAGGCAGCCAGTAACCATTCCTCGGCTGGGGGGACAGCGGTGAAGAGCACAAAAAGATTCTTTAGCTGACTTTGTTCCCTAAGACAATTCCTGACTATGGCCTTATACCAAAAAAAAAAGAGAGAAATACAGACAAGGCACCTAGAACAGAATTCCTGACTATGGCCTTATACCAAAAAAAGAGAGAAATACAGACAAGGCACTTAGAACAACTATTTATCTAGATGCGGCAATGTGAGTTTAAAGAGTGTATTCAGACCCATAACTTGTTCTCTTTTCCTTCATTGAAACACAGCCATTGATAAAAATATATAAAGTGCCGTTACACTTTGGCCTGAGATAATTATATTGACTCAGAAGAAAAATTACGAGCGACTGTATCATTAAAGCAAGACAATTAATGCATATAGACAACTTTCAGACTACCATGCAGGTGCACATGGCAGCTATTGCCGAATACTGTATATTTACAAGACTTGATTTCATTAGCTCTGCATGAGCAGTTTCTAACCGTGCTACCCTCAAGTTTTCTGATGGATGCAAATCACATAACTTCACTGGAATGGCTCAGGTTCACCTCAAGATGTAAACAGTTCCATGTAATTCAGCCAAAGCCCTCCTCACCTTCAGAACGGGAATTAGAAACTTCAACTTCCTTTTAAAGTGTACTGAAGAGCAGGAAAAAGAACTTTCAAGAAGTGTTTTCATCCTTAATAAAGATCTTTCCACCTATTGCATCAGTTTCCTGTTTGATTCAGATCAGCAATAAATACCTATGCTATTTTGTTTAGCTTGGCTTTACCTTCGATTTGGTGAGTTTGTATTTTAAAAAAAGGAAAGCAGATCTACCGCTGATAATAACAAAACTAAGGCTTCCCTTTTAAACCAGAAAGGGATTATGATTTTGAGATTTGAATCATGTAGTTCTTCATCTTGTCCCCTTAAGCACTATCAGAGAGACATGAACATGTACTAGGGCAACAATCTTTATGAAACAGGCCAAAAACTAGTATTCGGTAAGTAAGCAAGTGCCTAGGGTTTCATCCTGAGGGTTAAAGAAGCCTGCTTGTTTAGATTTTATCTGCTCTACCAGATTTTATCACTGCTAGCAGGAGTTGTGTGCTTAATCCTTCATTCCTTTCTTGGATGCAACCCTAGCAAGAAGTGGAAGGTAGTTTTATTATGGGGGAAGACTACACTACCAGTCCCCATCACTTTAAAAGTGCTTTAAAGTATGTATCACTTTAAAAGTGCTTTGAGGATGTAGCAGTTGGTTCCAGTGAGGCCAAATTCATCTTTAGATCCACAAGCCTCTTCTGTCACTAGTCATGATGAAAGCAACAGATCGGTCACTAAACCCATCTGAGTTTCAAGTGATGTTTAGGGCATGCCCTTTAAAAGCCAGACCCTCCCAGGTCATTTTGAGTTGGGTTCCAAAAATTAAAAATCTGGAAGAGGCACCAGCCATGATCCACCATTGTACAGTAAGGCAAGATGGTGAGGAGACAATCCAAGTATCTATGGACAAAGAGAAAGATGCAGGATTTTTGAAAAACATATGATTAATGGGAGGGATACAGCTGAAAAGTCATGGTTTTCCAGTCCTGAAGTAGCGTCCCAAAAGAACAGAGGCCTTGACCCAAAAGAATGAATGGCAGAAGAGGCATTTCTGCCATAGATGCATTTTGAGGTGAAAGAGAATGAGGGCAGGTACCTGTATCACTTCTCTTTTTCTGATAATTTCCAGAGCATGAGCACTTCAGTCATCATACAATAATTTTAGTGGAAGCATCTAATGTTGAAAGCAGCATTTCAGATCCATTTTTATCGCGTATTTGGTTTCTAAACAACAAATTACAAACATTTTCGAGAAAGCTGTACGCCGTTGAAAACCCACAGTCATCTAGATTATCTATGTCTATTTGGCAGAAGAAATGGTGGGAGAAATTTCTGGAGGGTACTTTCACTGAAATCATTTTATTAAATAAAAAAAAGGAAGAAAAGTTGAAAGCCGTTTTGGATTCTGAAGATATTGACACTTTTAAAATGGAAAGGGCATACAGGACTCTAGCCCCGGGTCTATTGGCTGAGGAATCTTGTTGGGCTGTAATAATCAAACTTTCAACATTTAAAGAAAAGGAGATAATTCTGAAAAAGGCAATACAATACTCTAAAGAAAGAAAGCAAAGGATATAGAAAGGTGAGAGAGAGTTCGTATTTTTCTCCAGCTCTACCCAAAAAGAAAAGAGAAGAAAGAAACTGAAGTGAGACGTGAAATTTTGCAACCTACAACCCCCATAATAACAGCAGGAACCATCACTATCTAGCAGAGGCAGTCGAACAGTTTATCAAGGAGATTTCTCTTTCTGCTTCTGTAGCAGCACATAGGCTTTTCCATGTTCCTTGGCCCTATTCCACAGCTCTTATTGAAGATTAAGGCTTAAAAGAGCAGAGAAAGCAAACAGAAAACAAGTATAGGCTCAACATCTTGATGGAAGTTTATACTGTGGGTCTGCCTCGTTGCTTTAAACACAATTGTTTTAGCTCCAGGCATTACAATTTTGAATTGTGATTAGTTTAAAGGCTTACTGAATGCGATTTTATGGAGAAGTTAAGTGGTTTAATGTCTACGTTTATTTCCAATTCATCACATACCATCCTTGAAAGGAAGAACAGCCCAATATGTTTTCATGTTTTTCATTATGAGGAATCATTTCCAGTAAAATGTGTGAGTGTGGGACATAAAAAGGAAATGGGAAGCTGTCCTTGGTCAGGCCAAGTAGGAGAGGCATCAGTTTGTACATACATATTTTTAATACTATGTGGAAAGCTGGAACTGATGAGGATCCTATTTTCAGAGTTGCTGAGTTTTCCAAGCTCTCATTTATCATGCTGAGTTTGCAGGTTCTCAGACAGTAAGTTATGAACTCTTTTTGTTGTGGAGATACGTGTCCAAATGTAAACTACTGCACTGAGTCAGCTCCTGGGATGCCCACGCACCCCCTCCACTGCTCAAAGCATTCTCTAACATGCAAACAGAAAAAACCAACCCTTGGTATGTTGTGGCTCACTTCTGCACTCCGGAATCTCAAATGCCACATTAGATAACCACATGACATCAGGTCATAAGGGAGCTCGTATTTTCCAGGAGACAGGACCTTGCAGCAGGGTGAAAAAACCTGAGCTGCCTGCCTGCCTCTGCCCCATCCTGCTGCATAAAGCCCAGGCAGGGTGCTTGTTGGCTCCACGCTACTCCTTCCTCTCCACCATATGTCCACCATGGCCATTCATGCCATCCACTGCTGGGTGGCGTGTAACGTGGAAGCTCATCCCCACACCTCCCACCTTTCAGGAGAGCCCATAGGAACATTTTCCATCTGTCCTGCCAAAGCTGTTATCCCTCACACTGCATCCCGAGTGGTGGGGCTGAGAGCAAGGCAGGGAGCAGGACTGCAGCCTGGAGGTCAGGGCAGTCACCTGGAGGGGAAGCAGAATCACACAGAATCACAGAATCTTCTAGGTTGGAAGGGACCTTAAAGATCATCTTGTCCAACCGTCAACCCAACTGACAAAAATAGACACCCACACAACAAACAAGGAGCATCATCACTAAACCATACCTCCCAGCACTACATCAACCCGTCTTTTGAACGCCTCCAGGGATGGTGCCTCAACCACCTCCCTGGGCAGCCCATTCCAATGCCTGAGAACCCTTTCAGTGAAAAAATGTTTCCTAATATCCAGCCTGAACCTCCCCTGGCGCAACTTGAGGCCATTTCCTCTTGTCCTGTCACCTGTGACTTGAGAAAAGAGACCGACCCCCACCTCTCTACACCCTCCTTTCAGGTAGTTGTAGAGAGCAATAAGGTCTCCCCTCAGCCTCCTCTTCTCCAGGCTGAATAACCCCAGCTCCCTCAGCCTCTCCTCATAAGACTTATTCTCCAGACCCCTCACCATCTTTGTCGCCCTTCTCTGGACCCGCTCCAGCCCCTCAATGTCTTTTTTATGGTAGGGGGCCCAAAACTGGACACAGTACTCGAGGTGAGGCCTCACCAGCGCCCAGTACAGGGGGACAGATGGACACCAGTGGTTCAGGGCCCTTCCCTGTGAACACTCTGTGTATCTTAACTGGTGGGCGTGTAGCATGAAGAGCAGGAAGCAGAAATGGAGACCCACATCCCCTGTGGATCCAACACTCTGTTTTATTATGTGCATGTACAGCAATGTTACACAGCAGACCTCTGGTCTGGTTTTGTGTCTTCAGGCTGCAGTTTAATGATGAATAATTAGGTTCTGGACAGCTCTTGGCAAAGGCTGCCACTGAATACTTTAGGCTGTAATGGATGTTAATCTGAAAATTGTGTTTGCAGTTCTGTTTGATCATCTATAATGAAAGCGGTCAAATTGTAATTTGGTCTTACTGAAAAAAAAAAAACAAAAAAAACCACCAAACCTATTTCAAATCAAGATCCAAATCCTACTCTTGTTTTACACTAGTGAAAATAAGTAAGAACTCCAATACATCCAGCAATCTTAAACGATCGTGGGAGATGAAAAAAAAAAAAGATTTTCAAAAAAGAATTTGAAAGTGTTAGGAGTTCAACTGCAGCATCAAATTGGAGGAACTTGAGGGAGGAGTTTTACTTGCAGGGACAGCAAGAGTTAAAAAATGAGTGGTCTGTCATTACAACATAGTAAGCTACCACAAATATAAAAGGTAAGTTATATAAAATATTTGAAAACATTGAATCTTCCAAGGTATCTACATTTGCATTTGACTGTGCTGGGAATATCCCTGTGAGAATTTTGCTCAGGAGTGTTATCTTGAAAACCAAGATGCAAGAGACTAGCAAAAAATAAATGGTACCTGTATGTTAAATACTGCTTCCACGTCTTGTGGCTGATATGAGACACTTGTAGCATTTGCTATGAAATACAGAAACAAGTAACTGACCAAAACACCGATCAAAATACATACGCAAGTTATTTCACCTTCTTATGATCCAAAGAATCACCTAGAAAAATAAGTGAACTGTCCCTGAAAACTAGATATAAGCATGGACAAGAAAGGAAACAGGATGATAACCAGACAGCATGACCCAGCAAGTCAGTGGCAGAAACAAAACTTACAATACATCCAGAAAATACTTTTCAAAATCTTCACACAGTAATAACTGCAGAACTAACGTGTGACTGAAACTGTTAAAGCAGGAACTTTTTGACAGTGTCGTGCTAACAAAATAGGGCAAGCACCCTCCCAAGAATGCTGCTTTGCTCACACGGCTGCCGCCACGCCGTGAGAGGGTGATGATGGAAATGTGAGCAATACCAGCCTGCGAGGCTGAAGCAAAGTGACTCCCATCCTAAATTCTCTATGGAGATACATTTCCACCGATTTCAACGAATCGGAGACAGGTTAGAACCAAGGGGAGTTTAGTCTGGGTAAGGACAGAGATACACAGGAATAAAGATTTCAGCATTTGGCTTTACCTTTGCAAAGAAATAATAAAAATATACTGCACATGTTGCATATCTGTCAGCTAAATTCATTTTTATCTACAACACTTTATTGGTCTCATGCAGCTCTAGAGAACAATTCAAATCTCAAATTACAAAACCACCTAGTTTAAGGCTCCATCAGTACTGAAGCCTTCAAACTCTGAAATACAGTCTCTGAGTTCCCATTCAAATTGTCATCAAAGCTCTACTCCAGCATTAAGTCTATGTCAGCCTTAGTGGAAGCAGATGAGGACTCCAGCCGCATCTGGTTTGACTTCTCTGTAATAACTATAGCCAATTGAGCCATATCAAAGAGAAAGTAAGCATTTCCTTGAAAAGTAGCTATTATTTTGCTTTCAGGAAAATAATTGCAAAAATGCTAATTTAATATTTAATAAGACTTACTTTAAAATACAAGATCAAAATATCTACTGGGCTAGAAGAGGCCAAAACCATCACAGAGTCACTTGCAACACTCTCCCTTTGAGCAACTTTTTTTCTACGTAGGAAGAAAAATATTTGAAAAACTCAGCTTTTGTGACAGAAGATAAATTTAACTCAAATCTGAAGTCTTCAAACCTACAGACTCCCATACGTGCCCCATACCAAAGAATAGCCCATGCAGGTCCTTCACAAGCTCTAGCCCATGCTCACTCTGCGACGCAGACCCTTGGACTCTGCCTTTACCTGCTGGAAAATTACATCTTTAACAAAATGCAGCGGGGGAAAATTTGCTGCACTCTTGATGAAGGCAGGGGAGTTGGACCCTCTCTAGAGGTCCCTTCCAACTCTGACAATTCTGTGATTCTGTGTGATATGTAACACAGGAAGGTAACTCCAGGTGCTCAGGAAAACATGTCTTCTCGCTCTGTATTTTAAATTAACCATATTTTCCACTAGCTTTATTCATATTTTTTTTAGGTTATTAACAGATACTTAAAGCACTTCTCAATTACTTATCTAATGTCATGGCCATTTTAACGTTAGCAACTTTCTCAATCGCTGATATCTACATTCTTGCTTTTTGCATCACAAATGGGGATGTTCTGCTGCCTTACTGTTAAAAATGGAGAGACATAGCATACAAACATTAAAACTCAGGTAGATTCTCAATTTTTAGAGCACCTTCTTGACCAAAAAGAAATTAGGTTTCTGTAAGTAGTTGGTCAGCAGGCCAATCGCTTCCTACATGTCTCTAAAGAATTCCTCATTAGACATTTGCATGCCAAAAATAAATGAAGTGCTTATTTTAGAGAGGAATTTCCCATTTCATCAATTGACAAGTTCCAAAGCAGGCAGGCATAGCTCGGCAGCTGAGACCTGCACCCTTAGATTGTAGTTTACTGATACAGGTATTATTTATGCTCTCTACTTTTCACTTCTTTCAACCCCTCCTCTGAGCTACGGCTCTAAGTCAGGCACCCAGCTGGGTGGAGAGAATTGAATTAAAATTCCAGAGTGCTCACAGAGCACAGACACACATGTAAATCTGAACAACACCTACCTATAAAAATTTACCTCCATTTTTTTCCTCTGTGACAAAACATTGAAGCGCTTAAGAATGCTCTGGAGGACAGAAAGGAGGGCTACCAAACCCAATTTTCCTTTACAAACATGTTTAAGGGAACTGGCCTCTACAACATAAGCACAGGCTTAGCACGCTCGTTAACGTAGGAGACTGATTCCTCCATCACAGACGTGGACTAGTGAATTTAGCAGAGGTTTTGGAACTGTTGTCAATAACAGGGTAACACCTAAGGTAACAAGTTTTGCTTCTTTACTAAACACTTTTTGCGATGCGTATCGTCGTAATATCTGAAAATGCCTCAAGTGAAGAGGAGGGAGAAATGCCATCTGGTAAAAGTGAAAATGGTATATTTATTTTAAAAAAAAACAACTCCAAAAAATTTCCAATGTAAGCATTAATGAGTGTTTTATTTGGGGGGCGTTGGGGGAATGGCAGTTGGTTTGGGGGTTTGCTGATTGCTGTTGGGTTTTGGTTGGGTTGTTGTTTTTTGTTTTAATAGGTTAAAAAAGTAAAAATGTTTTTAAATGCCCATTTCCAGTTTCAAAAAATAAAATCATCACTTTTTAAAAATAAAAGGTATTACTAGCAAAAGTAAACTACCAGAAGAACAAATTTTAACACTTGGATTCTTTTTTCCATAGGAAAAAGCCAGACACTTTTAAAATAATGAAAATTTTCTGCCAAAACCCTCTTCTTATTTTCACTCCATAAAGCCCTTTTTAATTAAAATATAAAATCAGCAATAAAAATTCTACAAGTTTTCCACCAGTATTTACAAATTGGAAACACTCATCCTTCCCACACTGGGGAGAAATAGTTTAAATTTCAATTAAAGCAGTGACTACTGCATGAGTCTTTGTATGATGAAATTATTGAAGGAAAGTCTAAGAGAAGAATATTGCATTTTAATTCGGAAAGTAATTGTTTTAGTCTGGGGCTTGTCTTTTTTTTTTTTTTCTTCTTCTTTTATAGCACTTCTCCTGTAATTCATCCCATCCTTGTAAGGAATTTAGCCAGTAAGTCTTCCTCTCAGTGGTCTGAGCTTTCCACTGGTTCAATTTTCAAAGAAACTTTTAGAATTGAAAGAGGAAAGCCAGTAAAAATTTTGCTGATGCGTTTTTCAAAAAAAAAAAAAAAAAATTAAGAATTCTGGTTGGAGCACATGGAGATTTCAAACACCCAGGGCAGCAGCACTGCTGAGAAGGAGCCACATACAGGTTTGATGAGGTTTAACTTCATAACTTGTCTCAGTTCAGATAGATAGACTTCTTCGAAAACAGACAATATCTCAGGCCACTACTGACCAGCCCAAAAAGAGTTCTTAGTACCAGGAGCAAAGATCATAGAATCACAGAATTGTCTGGGTTGTAAGGGACCTTTCAGATTATCTAGTCCAACAATCAACCTAACTCTGATAAAAACCATCACTAACCCATGTCCCTAAGCACTGTGTCAACCAGGCTTATAAATACTTCCAGGGATGGTGCAAGAGCAGGAAGCCTATATGGTGAGTGAAGCACAAAACTAGTGTACACTTGATAAGTTAATTGGGATAAGTATATAGGTTGGTTTGGTTTGGACTACTCAGAGATTTTCCTGTATGTGCCATGTTGTTGCTTGCTAAAAAATTTATCATTTAATAGTTTATAAGTTCTAGAAATAAATGGTTTTCCAAATACTCATGTCAATCATTCCACAGCAGCATGTGTTAACAGTGCACTAATTTATATTAATTAAGCCAGAACTGGCTTAAACCTTTCCTCAATATTTTTTGGTCATTTGTGAAACAGTTGGATTCATTTTTCCCTCCACAAATCACCAGGATGAATGCCATTTTCCATTATCATTAGAAAACGGGTCCAAGCATAAATGAGCCTTAATTTCAGGGATAAGGGAGAATAAGCATGTGCTCAAATACTTCAAGTCAAACGCACCTTTGCTTATAGCTCTGTTTGGATTTGAAGGTAAAATGACAAACGAGAGTCCCAGCTTGCCTGCCAAATCCTTCCACAAGTTTCATGCCATCGTGTGAGCTGACTTTCCACCTTCAGCTCCAACCATGAGAGAAAGGGTCCCACCACTTTTGCCTGTCTGCCTGGAGCATCACTGTTCTGATGACCCAGCTGCCACCAGAAACTCTGTGTGTCACCACCACAAACCCAGGATGACAGAGCACTGATGTAGGGTCACTGGCAGAATTTGCTTTAAAAATAAAGAGACTACGGCAGGGCCTGATACACATTAGGCTCAGGCAGGAGAGATTCCAACAAGGAGGAATAAAGAGGGTGAAATGCCGATACAAATACATGCCAATGGCAGGCAATAATGATAATTTAGGCCCAGACAGTGAAACTTTGTAAGACATTTGGGGGTCAATGCCACAAGCTTTATAGACCTGCAACAGCCTGGATGAGGAAAATCTGGTGACCTAGGTGGTTTATGAACAGTAAACTCCTGATACACGTTACCCAAAAACAAAACGCATGTGAAAATGACAAAAGAGTGTATTCATGATGCTGTTTGTAAGAGCCCAAACTGGTTTCAAGTTATCAGTCCTTTGGTGCTCCTGTGTCAGTCTAAGCAAAGGCTAACTTGAGCTTGAGCTCCCATCCTTACCAACTGTGACCAAAGACGAGCTGCTCTGGGTCAGGGAGCCCTGACTTCTCAGCCAGGGATCAGAGAATGATATGGGGTTGGAAGGGACCTCTGGAGATCATCTGGTCCAACCCCCTGCCAAAGCAGGGCCACCCAGAGCAGGTTGCACAGGAATGTCTCCAGGCGGGTTTGTAATGTCTCCAGAGAAGGAGACTCCACCACCCCTCTGGGCAGCCTCTGCCAGGGCTCTGCCACCCTCACAGGAAAGAAGCTCCTCCTCATGTTTAGGTGGAACTTCCTATGTTCCAGTCTGTGCCCATTTCCTCTTGTCCTGTCACTGGGCACCACTGAAAAAAGACTGCCCCTATCCTTCTGACACCCACCCTTTAAGTATTTATAGGTGTTGATCAGATCCCCCCTCAGTCTTCTCTTCTCCAGACTAAAAAGACCCAAGTCCCTCAGCCTTTCCTCGTAAGAGAGATGCTCCAGGCCCTCATCATCTTTGTAGCCCTCTGCTGTCCCC
Source organism: Calidris pugnax (assembly GCF_001431845.1). Taxonomy (NCBI): domain Eukaryota; kingdom Metazoa; phylum Chordata; class Aves; order Charadriiformes; family Scolopacidae; genus Calidris; species Calidris pugnax. The sequence continues at coordinate 51,222 of NW_015091085.1, read as the reverse complement.
TCTCCAGCAGTTCCCTGTCCTTCTGGAACTGGGGAGCCCAGAACTGGTCACAGTGCTCCAAGCCCTTAACTGCCCTAGGGGTTGCAGCCATGTAGGCAAAACCAAATCAGTTCTCCTCTCAGGAATCTATCAATACCCATTATTTCCATGGCACGCTCCTGCCTCTTCTAACCAGCACCACGAACCCACAATCACTACCCCTCTTTACACGCTTCTGCACTGGGATGCAACTTACACCACTGCAGGCCCACATCTTAACCTGCAAAGGGCAAGTTCTGCTCACAGTAGCATCAGTCTAACCTCACTAATTTCAGAGTATATTGCACTGTGTTAAAGCAGAGATAAATGCATCCTTAAGTCTTCTGGTTTCGCCTTACAGCATCAGTGCACTGCCATTTTCAATTCTCTCCTGAGCAGTTGATTCAGAGAATTCAGGACTGTTGAAAGGTTGTGCAAAAAAAAAATAAAAAAATGACTGAAATAGTTTATAAATCCTAGGAGGGAGCATAACTGCACAACATTTGTAGGACAAGGAGCATTCTTTACAGCGGTTATTTTATCCTGTGATTTATACTGGTCTCCTCCATCTATCACATGGTTACAGCGTTCAGTTCTGCCATGTAGGAATTCACTTTTGGCCTCACACTACACTTTCCCTGCCAGAACAACACTTTCTTTAGGTTTCCAAGTCTTCTGCATCTTTTTTTTTTTTCCTGTGTGACGATGTCAACAAACAGCTTTAAATTCTATGGATGTGTTCGTTCTGGGGCCCTTGGTAATATGACAGAGGTTAATATTATTTCAGTGAGAAACTGAAAGCATCCCGTGACAGTTTGCGCTATAATTCAGAGATTTCAGGTAGAACTCAACAGGAAAGTTTGAGTGTATCCTCCGTCAACCTTTACCCAACTGCTGAAATGAAAACAGCTACAAGGCCCAGGAAGTGTCCGTATCCAAGGCCTGAGAGACCTCCTTACACAGGTTCAAATCCTGGATGCGATTGTCCCTGAGCTTTGAGGACATCCATAATTCTAACACAGACCAGTCTTTTGGAAATGATCCACCCTAACCCTAAGTAGAATTCAACTCCTGGCTATTAAGTTCCTACGACGTTGGCACACAACACGTGGATAGATAGATCTGATTTTTATTTTCTTTTAAGCTGCTCCTAAATTTAGTTTGTTTTATTTTAAATACCAGCCTGAATTCTTGATATTACCGGAGTTCCTCATGTCGTCCTCCCTCTCTGGCCAGAGTCAAAACTGTGTCTTCAAGTACATTTCCCAGCACCACTTCAAGAAGAAGGCTGAGCCAAACCCCTGTCTTACAGCCCAGGCAGGTGGGAAGGATCACTTGCACCTTCCATCTAATACCAAAACAGCCACACAGGTTTTCCCTAGAACACAGTCACCACCTGAGGGTGAGCGGCCTCTTCATCCCCTGAAAAAGTCGATTAGTCAAGCTTTCTTCACAAATCAACTCAGGATGTGAAATCTTAAAGGACTTGCTTCTTAGATGCCAGTGGAAATAAAATCTGATAGTAGCCTTCTCCTTAACCCAAAACCAACAAAAACCACCCTAATTGTTTCCTCTGCAGGAAGTCCCTTTGGGGATAAAAGAAGTCATACAGGATTTGGATTACTTCCTGGATTTGTGAGCATCTATCAAACGACACGCAGCGGTAAAGCCAACAGCACCCTGTCCCCGCTCCCAAGTACAATCCAAGAGAAAAGGGGAGAGATTCAGAACTGAGGGATTTGGATTGCCTCCTCCACTATTCGCAAGGTGAGGAATTATTTGATATGTAGGCCAGCAAAAGGTCCCCTTTCCTTCGTCTAGAAAGACTCATCCCGCTAACACGAACAAAGGAGGAGACAGAAGTTGCAACGCATATTGAAAGTACCAGAGAAAGAGACAGACACAGCGGGGAGAGAGTTGATAATGCATCTGGGAGGGGTGGAAAAAAAGAAAGGATGAAAAAAAAAAAAAAAAGAGAGAACTTCTTAAGATTCTTTCTAAGAAAAATGAATCTTCACTGTACTGGTGCTTTTATTAGAATGCCTCGTGCTTTTTTTTTCTTGCTCTTTCTTCCTGACACAGTAAGTTATGTTCAAGCTGACTGTGACACTTTGTCAGGGCGCCGCATTGTTCTTCTTCCAGACGGCTCCCTCCCGGCCTCGGCGCGGTGCTCCAGCGGCAAGTGTGCCGGCACCGCCGAGGGCTGGGGATGCTCACAACTCCCAACGGCGATTAGGAACCATCACCCGCATCCAGCACGCCTGCCTTTACAAAATCAAGGGTAAGGACACAAAGCAAGGCTGATGGAAAACGGGGTGGGGCAAAGGAAAGTGTCAAACCTTTTCATGAGAAAGCTGTTCTTCCTACTCGACATAGTGTATCAGAGGTAGAGGAGGTACATCTTCTTTGGAGTTTTAAATGCTCTACTTCCTTGGACTGTGCCAGAATTCAGCCGTGCAAGGCCAGAGTTCACAGCAATATAGCTATTTTTTTTTAGCATGGCTTTTCTAGGTAATTATTGCCACTTTATGGGACCTATATTGTTACAGCAGCAACTTGAAACCCTGCAGTGGCATCATTCATCAATAGAGCAAAAAATCATTCCTGTCCTGAGTTACTTGCAGACAGAGATAAGACAGACAAAAGGCAGAAGACACATATAATCCACATTTTACAGGAGAAGTAGGAAGGCACACTTCAGACTTGATCCATGCCTCACCAACGCAGACCTGAGCCCAGGTCTCTTGATGCTGAGCCTCACCAAGGGAAACATCTTTCCCTCGAAGAGCCATGGAGGTGGTGTACCTGCAATGCTGATTGCATCTCATGTTACCAACAGACAACCACAGTTTGCCAAGAGGAAAAGACACAACTCCCATGCCCTGCCAAATACCACCTACAGACCTGCCAGCAAACAGACAACTGGATTTTTTTTGCTATGGCTTTGCTCAAAATTATATGTAATTTTCTTACTCTTCTTCCTTTCACTTTCATTAGCCAGTATGATTTTTTAAAAAACCAAAGTAATTATTTGGAAAAAGCACAATTTCAGTCACAAGACACACACTTCAGTTTCTTACAGGCTTCTTGAATCCCGTTAACGAAAAGTTATTTAGCCCTTCTTTATTTTAGTTACAGAGCTTACATGAGGTGCAGTGTACATCTAACACCTTCATTCTTAAGACAGAAAGTACCATAAGGTTAAATTGTATTATGTACCCTTTTGTCATAACACAGGCAGTTAAGTAAGAATACTAATGAACCTAACACTCTGGAAAACATAATGCAACTATTAACTGACAAGCTCAAAAAGACAAGCTACAGCCCCCCACTGAAAAGGTAGTTCATCCTGGTCTAGCAAACTGCACATAGAATCATAGAACTGTCTAGGTTGGAAGGGACCTTTAAGATCATCTAGTCCAACCATCAACCTAACCTAATCCAGAACCCTCTAGAAACACCGCACAAGCCCAAGGCTTTGCACAACTTTGCATCTAGTTTAACGTTTCCAATCTGAGATGAGGTTACTGAAATGATGAGTTCTTTCAGAAATCCAAATCTCAATTGTGAACATCAGGCTGAAATCACATCCTTTCATGCACTCAAAAGGACACCCTGGCAAATGGAAATATTGCCAAAATGTCACGTGCATGGAGAAGAAAACACGTACATGAGAAATTTGCATTCCAGTGATTCTGAAGTCTAAGGGGTACTAGAGACTCTGAAGAGAATGGAAAAGACATTGCAGACAAGCAGGGAAATTGACTTTATCATATCTTACTTGCTTGATGCCTACCACAGCCTTACCACAGGTAAGGTCTCAATCTCACCCTTCAAAGCAAGGTTGAGATTCACCCTCCTGGAAAGATGAAGACTTTCCATAATGCACAAAGACAGCAGATCCCAAAATCTGTGATGTTCTGATCAGTTTGGCTTTGTTTACCCATGTTACGTGAAAAAGAGTCATATGTTCCCAGTGAAGGAGTATGCAAAATTCTGAAGAAAATCTACTAAGTAGGAACACAATTTAACATGGTACTTATCTATTTACTGCTGTTACTTTAACACATAATTAACCTTGCTCACTGGAGGAAAGATTGGTCTTCAGTAATGCCTACCCATTTTAAACAGACACAGAGCAAAACACACCTGCCTACTTTAACATTCAGAAAATTTCAGTAATTGGGAGGGAAAAAAATACAAAAATAACCCACTAACAACAACACAGCAGAAAGACTGTCCCCGAAACAAGCATCACAAGCCCACAACAAAAGTTAAAATTGCATTTAAAAGAAATTCTTGCATTTTGAAGAATGCAGCAATGCTCCTAATTAAAACCCTCTGGAAAGCCCACAGCTGTTACCCACAGGTCCTCCACGGAGGAGACAGGAAGCCTTGTGCCAGGAAAGGAGTGAGCACCTTGCACGCTGCTGATCTGCCCCTCAGAGAAAATGTCAAGGAAGGAGACTGAGGACAGCAGCGGGCAGGTAGGGAGAGTCACCACCTGAGGCAATACATTGAAAATGGGCACCAAGAGACTGCTCAGCCCAGAGCAGGTGAAAGCACCAGTAGATTCATGCTAAGATCCCCATCCAGAAATCCCCAAGCAAAAAGCAGTGAGTTCTGATCCAAGGATAAATTTCAGCTCAAGTGCAGTTTTATACAGGGCAAGTTGCTTTCTGCTTGAGGTGGCTGAGGATGCCCTGTTCTCTCAGAGAGCAGCAGCAGCTCAGCAGCACTGCATGATGCCTTGTGCTGCCCCAGTGATGTGCCTCACGTATTGTCTACAGAGTCACGAGCTGAGGAAATTGAGCCAGCAATGTGCCCTTGTGGCCAAGAAGGCCAATGGCACCCTGGGGTGTGCCAAGAAGAATGTGACCATTATCATATCTTACTTGCTTGATGCCTACCACAGCCAGGTAAGCCCAAATGTCACGTGCATGGAGAAGAAAACACGTACATGAGAAATTTGCATTCCAGTGATTCTGAAGTCTAAGGGGTACTAGAGACTCTGAAGAGAATGGAAAAGACATTGCAGACAAGCAGGGAAATTGACTTTATCATATCTTACTTGCTTGATGCCTACCACAGCCAGGTAAGCTCTCAATCTCACCCTTCAAAGCAAGGTTGAGATTCACCCTCTCTGCTCTGCCCTGGTGTGGCCCCATCTGGAACACTGGGTCCAGCTCTTTTCTGGAAAGATGAAGACTTTCCATAATGCACAAAGACAGCAGATCCCAAAATCTGTGATGTTCTGATCAGTTGGGCTTTTGTTTACCCATGTTACGTGAAAAAGAGTCATAGAAGACTGAGGGGGGAATCTGATCAATGCCTGTATTGAAAAAGAGTCATATGTTCCCAGTGAAGGAGTATGCAAAATTCTGAAGAAAATCTACTAAGTAGGAACACAATTTAACATGGTACTTATCTATTTACCACTGTTACTTTAATGCATAATTAACATTGGTCACTGGAGGAAAGATTAGTCTTCAGTAATGCCTAAACATGAGGAAGAACTTCTTCACTTTGAGGAGCAGAGCCCTGGAAGAGGCTGCCCAGGGAGGTGGTGGAGTCTCCTTCTCTGGAGACATTCCAAACCCACCTGGACACGTTCCTGTGCACCCTGCTCTGGGTATCCCTGCTTTGGCAGGGGGTTGGACTAGATGATCTCCAGAGGTCCTTTCCAATCCCATATTATTCTGTGATCAAAGTCTTCCTACTGGAAAGAAGCCATGGGATAAATCTTTAAGAAAAACTGACTTTCTGATAGAGTTTAGGTGCTTTGGCCTAATGTGGCGGGATTTTAACAGCTGTAGTAACTTTGGAAGCCTCCTACCTAACTGATTTCCAGAAACTATTTCGGTCAATTGCATCTAAAAAAAAAAAGTTTTTCAAAAAAATCAGGCAATTAATCATGTTGTGCACATGACTTGCCCAAAAGCTACATCAAGTCAAAGCATAAAAGGAAATTAACTATGGATGGTTTTAGTACCTGTTTCCTAACCAGTCATTTCTGTATTCTGTTTGCATGAGAAATAGAAGGTAAGAGGTTTATGTGCAGATGCCATACTCCACTGAGACCATCTGTTAACTGCCACAAGACAGGAAGCGGTCTCAGAAGACAGAAAAAAATAGTAATTTCAAAAGATTTGCCTCTAGCAGAACTATCTTCTTTTCCTAGCCCACTTACAAGGCAGAAGTGTTGAAACATTTGCAACAAAACCTGCAACTGCAAACATGCAACCAACTTGCAATCCCGTTTTATTATAAATGTGACAAGGTGTGCCAACCCGGGAAGAATGACCCTTGCTAGCTTATACTATGCAAGCAGAAAATCATTGCAGAATGGCTCATTTTGCTCCAGATGGCAGTTCTGCTCACAGATCTGAGCGGGATGCAAGCTCACACGTGTCTGCGATACCCAGCTGCCGATGGTAATCCTGTCCAGCAGCGCAAAGAGATCCAAGAGACAAAGCAGTTCATAGCCCATGTCAGATGCCTGAAGTTGGATAGTATAAACACCATCCTTCTGCAATTGGTCAGGATAGAATCCGAGAAACATCTACTAGGCATACTGGGCTTCATTTTTAGCGCGTTGTGGAGCATAGCTGAATAAGGACTTGAAAGCAGATGCAAGGATCCACCGGCGTTTCTGCCAGTGAGAGGGTGATTTCTGCCCTAGAAAAGGCAAAGGATACACCTCAGCAACGGTTCTGGTCATCATTGCCTTTTCTGAAAAGGAAAACCATGAAGAGCAGAAACTGGTGGATTAATTTGCTTGCGCAAGGAGAGGATGGAGTCTTTCAGGCAATAGGTAGGGTCTATCTAGACAGATAGGGTCTCTCACAGAGACTGGAACACAGATACTACACTGCAAATAGCAGGAAAGAATGAGACTGGGGGAAGAAACCCAGACTCTTATGCCCAGAATTTGCTAGCATCCATTCAGACAGAGCTGACAAGCCCTGAACACGCTTAGGTTTTCCACCAGGAATCATATAAATCAGCATCTCTGCACAGTGAAAGGTTCGGGCTAGATCTAATCAGAATTTTAACTCCTGACTCCAAGAATTCAAGACTCCAAGATTCTCTTACTCTAGTTAAAATTCTATTAATTAAGCTGTCTCTGAAAAAAAAAAAAGTTATTTAGCATCTAGGAAGATGGAGACACGCTGGCAAAACGAATCTCAGAAGAATCTGTGAATTGAGCCCAAGCTTTAATGTACCAAAAGTTTATATGTCTACAGAGAAAAGCAATCCCCTAAGACTGCAAATTGAGAAAAGGGGGTCCTGGAAACTGCTGGAGAGGGGACAGCAGAGGCTACAAAGATGCTGAGGGGCCTGGAGCATCTCTGTGATGAGGAAAAGCTGAGGGACTTGGGTCTTTTGAGCCTGGAGAAGAGAAGACTGAGGGGGGAATCTGATCAATGCCTGTATATACTCAAAGGGTGGGTGTCAAGAGGATGGGGCCAGTCTTTTTTCAGTGGCGCCCAGGGATAGGACAAGAGGAAATGGGCACAAACTGGAACATAAGAAGTTCCACCTAAACATGAGGAGGAACTTCTTCCCTTTGAGGGTGGCAGAGCCCTGGGACAGGCTGCCCAGAGGGGTGGTGGAGTCTCCTTCTCTGGAGACATTCCAAACTCATCTGGACACGTTCCTGTGCAACCTGCTCTGGGTGTCCCTGCTTTGGCAGGGGGTTGGACTAGATGATCTCCAGAGGTCCTTTCCAATCCCATATTATTCTGTGATCAAAGTCTTCCTACTGGAAAGAAGCCATGGGATAAATCTTTAAGAAAAACTGACTTTCTGATAGAGTTTAGGTGCTTTGGCCTAATGTGGCGGGATTTTAACAGCTGTAGTAACTTTGGAAGCCTCCTACCTAACTGATTTCCAGAAACTATTTCAGTCAATTGCATCTAAAAAAAAAAAAAGTTTTTCAAAAAAATCAGGCAATTAATCATGCCGTGCACATGACTTGCCCAAAAGCTACATCAAGTCAAAGCATAAAAAGAAATTAACTATGGATGTTTTTAGTACTTGTTTCCTAACCAGTCATTTCAGTATTCTGTTTGCATGAGAAATAGAAGGTAAGAGGTTTATGTGCAGATGCCATACTCCACTGAGACCATCTGTTAACTGCCACAAGACAGGAAGCGGTCTCAGAAGACAGAAAAAAATAGTAATTTCAAAAGATTTGCCTCTAGCAGAACTATCTTCTTTTCCTAGCCCAGACAGGAAGCGGTCTCAGAAGACAGAAAAAATAGTCATTTCAAAAGATTTGCCTCTAGGAGAACTATCTTTTTTCCTAGCCCTCTTACAAGGCAGAAGTGTTGAAACATTTGCAACAAAACCTGCAACTGCAAACATGCAACCAACTTGCAATCCCGTTTTATTATAAATGTGACAAGGTGTGCCAACCCGGGAAGAATGACCCTTGCTGGCTTATACTATGCAAGCAGAAAATCATTGCAGAATGGCTCATTTTGCTCCAGATGGCAGTTCTGCTCACAGATCTGAGCGGGATGCAAGCTCACACGTGTCTGTGATACCCAGCTGCCGATGGTAATCCTGTCCAGCAGCGCAAAGAGATCCAAGAGACAAAGCAGTTCATAGCCCATGTCAGATGCCTGAAGTTGGATAGTATAAACACCATCCTTCTGCAATTGGTCAGGATAGAATCCGAGAAACATCTACTAGGCATACTGGGCTTCATTTTTAGCGCGTTGTGGAGCATAGCTGAATAAGGACTTGAAAGCAGATGCAAGGATCCACCGGCGTTTCTGCCAGTGAGAGGGTGATTTCTGCCCTAGAAAAGGCAAAGGATACACCTCAGCAACGGTTCTGGTCATCATTGCCTTTTCTGAAAGGGAAAACCATGAAGAGCAGAAACTGGTGGATTAATTTGCTTGCGCAAGGAGAGGATGGAGTCTTTCAGGCAATAGGTAGGGTCTATCTAGACAGATAGGGTCTCTCACAGAGACTGGAACACAGATACTACACTGCAAATAGCAGGAAAGAATGAGACTGGGCTAGAAAAGGCAAAGGATACACCTCAGCAACGGTTCTGGTCATCATTGCCTTTTCTGAAAGGGAAAACCATGAAGAGCAGAAACTGGTGGATTAATTTGCTTGCGCAAGGAGAGGATGGAGTCTTTCAGGCAATAGGTAGGGTCTATCTAGACAGATGGGGTCTCTCACAGCACTGCTGGAACACAGATACTACACTGCAAATAGTAGGAAAGAATGAGGCTGGTGGAAGAAACCCAGACTCTTATGCCCAGAATTTGCTAGCATCCATTCAGACAGAGCTGACAAGCCCTGAACACGCTTAGGTTTTCCACCAGGAATCATATAAATCAGCATCTCTGCACAGTGAAAGGTTCGGGCTAGATCTAATCAGAATTTTAACTCCTGACTCCAAGAATTCAAGACTCCAAGATTCTCTTACTCTAGTTAAAATTCTATTAATTAAGCTGTCTCTGAAAAAAAAAAAAGTTATTTAGCATCTAGGAAGATGGAGACACGCTGGCAAAACGAATCTCAGAAGAATCTGTGAATTGAGCCCAAGCTTTAATGTACCAAAAGTTTATATGTCTACAGAGAAAAGCAATCCCCTAAGACTGCAAATTGAGAAAAGGGGGTCCTGGAAGAGCAGGGTTTGGGGGAGTATAACACCCTGTTGCGAGAGTTGGACCAGCAATGCAGGAGGGAACCTCCTCCACTTTGGCAACGTGAAAGGACAGAGATACAAAAAAGTAAAAGCAGCACCTCTTTTGCGGATGGGAAATACCAACTGAGCACGACGGAGCCCGCTAATACACTCTTGCGAGAGTTGGACCAGCAATGCAGGAGGGAACCTCCTCCACTTTGGCAACATAAAAGGACAGAGATAAAAAATGTAAAAGCAGCACCTCTTTTGCAGATGGGAAATACCAACTGAGCACGGCGGAGCCCGCTAATACACTCCCTGTCTAGTCACAGAGAAAGCACCAGAGGGGTTCTGATAGTCCCCAAGTCCCTGCTCCCACCCCTAATGTGCACACTGTGTATTAATACATTTCATACATTTTCTTTGGCAAGTTTAATGGAAACAGAGGCTTTCAATGAAAAGGCTGACTGAGCCAAAACTCACAAATACCCAGCTATATTGTCTACACGCTCTTTTCTCTTATTTCCCCCTGCCTTCATACCCACCCCCCCCAAAAAAAGAGCATTGAAGTAATATTTTTTTCCACTTGGCTCATGGAAGGTGAGCTGATCTGTGCTGTGAAGTTCTATATTGGTTTCTCTTTTATTTTTTTCAGAGACCAAAAAGGAAAGGAATAGAAGACAGCCTCTTTAAATGAAATATGCCCTTGTCAAAACACTTTAACAAATGGAAAAGGCATGCCCATTATGCTAGTTTTCCAGAAGTTCATCAACCTCACTGTTAAATGTTAGCATGTAAGAAAAATTACTCTATTTGTTCTTTATGGTTTGCTCCCAAGATCAAAGTGCTGTGGGTTGGAGGGTGTTTGACATCCAAGAAACACTCATTGCTGCAATATTGTCTGTAGTGTCTTTTGTTAGTTTTGTTTCTTTATAAGGCTTTAAAGAACAGCAGTCAACACTTGCAGCACGCTGGCATCCCATCAAATGCCAAACTCATCCTTTCAGAGCACATGGGAGGAGAATATTTTTACAATTCTTATTATGGTTTTCTTCTTTCATTAGGTCCTCTGATAGAAGTAACTGGAAATTGTCTTGCATCCCAAACTCCTTTCACTTGCAAGAGATTTGTCCAACAGTGAAGTCAACACTATTAATCCTTTATTTTAAAGAGGAGTTAGAGCCTTATATAGATAAATCCAGCAGTTTGTTTTAGACAAATCCATAAATCATTAGAGGTTTTGTTTTGAAATACAGTTTGTTGTCCAACGTAAATTTTTTCAGTAGTTTTTATTTAGCTCCTATCAGATGGTGGATGATATTCAAAGGGCTGAAAACGTGTGTCAGTAACATAAAACTGCTTTATTTAACCAAACCAGTTCAACTGACTGAATTAGCTTGCACAGATTGTTTCAGTAGAAACATTTCAACACCTATGGCTCCGTTTTAGAAAAGCAGACTTTCAGTCAAGTTCGGTTTGCTGAGCTGAGCTAATGGGATTTAAAAAGCATCTGCTCCAAACCCCACATCAAGATAAGGATGGAAACTTTTGTTTACTTCTGGAAGGTAACCAGTTACAAGCACATCCTGCTGTCTGCAAGCGGCCCATTTATTCAAAATAATGACTCAAATGGCTTCTCTACAAAATAAATAACAAAATAAAAATAAAATAAAAAAATTAAAAAATTAGGGATTTAAAAAAACAAGAAAAAGAACTCTGTATGTCCTAATGGCCATAGGCCTAGGATGATCACCTGGCTCAGGGAGTCTAACCCTTGACTCTCAGGAGTAGCCTTGCTACAGGTACTCCCTTTTATAAATTTACTAAGCTTTATCTTCACTTCTGTTACATTTTGCGCCCTGACTGCTCCCATGGAGTGTCTGTTCAGAGCTTGGATGCTCTAAGAGTTAAGAACTCGTTTCTGAACCGCCAACTGAAATGTACCCCTAGCCAGTTTGTACCCCTCTCTTCCTCTGCCAACTTCAGCTTAAAAAGTTATTTTCTGCATGATGTATTTAAAGACAAAAAATTGTGTACTCTCTCAGGTTTTGCCTTGCTAAGTTAAACGTGCCAACCTTCTCTAGTCTCTGTTTGTAAGAAAAAAATTCTCCATTCCCCTGATCATCCCTATAACCTTGCCTATGCAAGCTTCAGTTTCAGTTCATCTTTCTTGAACACTGCTAGTCAAAACCTTGTGGTATCTTAAACTAGGTCTCTCATTAATGACCCTTGGATGCAGACAGTAATTCTTCCTTATCTGGAATTACCTTTCCTGAGACATCCTATGATTGCATTTACCTTTTTTTGTATCTTCACAGCTTACTCTCAGCTTGTGACTGAGAAACCTCCATGTGTTTTTGGGGCATTTCCAGCTGATGACCTCCCAGCTTAGAGCAGCACCTTTCAGTGGGAGCCCCCAAATGCACCATGTTACCTTCTGCACTCATGAGACTGTAGTCCTCAACATCATCCAGCTTTTTCTGTACACTATCCCAAACCCCCTTTATACTGCTGATGAGTGCCAGCTTTGTGTTTTTCATTAAAGAATTATGCAAAAGCAGTTCCCCAGGGTGAACTGCCCAGAATATAATAAACAAATAATTAAAAAAAAATAAAACTTATTCTGCGCACCCGGTACGACCCGCCCTAGGTACTTTTCAAATCTATAAGAAGGCCAGATGAGTAAACTGAAGCTGGGAGAAGACAGACAGCTACAACCACCATTAATTAAATCACTGCTTTAATGGGGAACTGACAGCAGTTTTCCCCTAGGGCAGTGCACTGGAGGTGAATGGAGCAAGACAGGCTGAAGTGGGACAAAGGACTGAGTTGCTTATGTGTTCAGGAAGGTTACTCCATAACAGGCAGCATGAAGGAGTGCACAGCCAAGCTTGTACAAGAGGATAACAAAACAACAAATTAAATCAATTACCTGAGAGAGCACAAAAAAGACCAAAGAAAGTGAAGTAAATAAGCAAAGTAGGGAGGAGCAAAGATATGTGGATTTTAAATGAGAAGGGAGAGTTTGAACTAAACACTGATAAAATACAGGAAGCTGAAAGAAAGGTATGACATAATCAAATTGAAAAACAAATAGAATAATTTTTTTCTACCAAAACCACATTTGTAATGAAATATGTTGGGATGAAAAGACAACTGAAGCCAGGAAGGTCTAAGGAGAGTAGATCTCCTCACCAAGGTCGGATTCATGTTGTTAAAGCAACATACGGAAGGTTAAAGAGTATCTTTAATTTTAAGGTCCAAGAGAAAAATATAGAAATTAAATATGTTAAGGACTTGAGAATCTTTTGGGAACAGAGATTTCCAGGTGGAGAGGGAGAGGAAACCAATGACATGTTAAAGCAAATAATGATATAATTTCTTCTCACCTCAGCCAAAAGCAATTTTTTTTTTCTTCACAGCTAACCTACCTTCTCCTGACCTCTTCCTGCGGTAGCAAAGAGACTCTTCATTCAGCAGAAACTATACCCACCATACAGTGCCTTATAAAATGGATGTCAACCATATTATTAACATACTACTGATGTTAAGTTTACCACCGATCAGTTATATTTGAAGCTTGCTGTCACAGCTCGCCTACCAAAAAAGCTCTGATTTACTTAATATGCTCATCATTTTCTTTCGAGCAGAATTCCCAAATTACAATCATGTTTTAAAACTGCTTACTAAAACAACAGCAGAGAGTCTTCTGCACAAAAGTCGACAGCGCTAGAACCCTACGAGGCTTTCTGAAATAATAAATAGCAGACAAATAACCCAGAAGTCCCTTGACTGCTATGGGGCCCCAGTTTTCCAGCTGAGTACTGGAGAGCTCAGAGATGCATCAAGGAACAACCAATTCCCAGTCAAAGAAATATTAACACAAAGAAATACTAACACCAAGAGTGGAAACAAATAGATATAGAATAGAAACAACATTGCTTCTTCTCGCCTTTTGGGTAACCTGCCTAATAATTAGGAATCTAACACTTTAAATTAAACACATACAAATTGCTTTCTGGGTAGTAATTTTCTACAGTCAAATAAAGAAAATTACAATAAACTTCCTTTTCCGTTACTAAATGTTAAACTCATTCATTTGGATGGGACAACAGCGAGTGCATATATAGATGAACTGAATATAGATTTCAGATAATAGTGGGCAATATGCATCTGTTTTAAGATACTAATTTATATATTTTAATTCTACATAGAAGTTTTCCTAGGTTTAATTAAATATTCCATAGAATATAATGTGTAATGTAATATAATGTATAAATGTAAATGTTATTTAATTTAATCTTTTGTACAGGCGCACATATTTCTATACACACTTTTTAGGAGAAGTTTGTACTACATTTAGACTGCTCTTTGCATAACTTTCTGCATTTTTGTAATGTCAACATGAATAAACGATGAGATGCTTAAAGACTGAGTGAAAAAAGTTCATACTCTGCAGCTCCCCAAGGTATTAAAAACAGTAGTCAGGAAATGAGCTAACAAAAGCCCACTCTAACATTTAAATTCTAGTAATAGCAACACGTAACATTAAAAACTTCAAGTAAAAATAAATATGAGAACATAAGCAACAACTCATCTAGAAAAAACAAACAGAAGAACACGAACAGTTTCACAAAACATCACAAATATAACGTGAAACTCACTACCCACTGGTTTTGAAAATACTGAGCCAAACAAACAAGAGGGAAAACTCCCAACAATTTCTCAGAAGGCAATATTTTACCTCAGACATACTTTTTAACAATTTAGGCAAAAACCTTCATTTCCCCTTACAAGACAGAATATTGCTCACTTAGTAGTTGGCTACCCAACATCTCTTTCTATCTCCATTTTGTAGGCAAACAGCATGAATTTCTTTCTGGTATCGAGTGAAGCTCCTCACAACTTGGCTGAAATTCAAAAAGTCACCCCACTTTTGGCCAAATAGCACAGCCTGGACCTGCTCATCTCCTACTTCTTGCCTACGACGTTCACTGCAAAACTTTTCCCAAATTTCATCAGTTAATATCAAAGCATTAGACACATCTAAAACATAGCCACTGCAATAGCCCAGAGAAAGCAGCTCAAACACACAGTCCACTGTAATTCTTCCAAACAGCACCCTGCCCAACGTTATCTCAAGCACCTACATTTTCACACTGAACTGGCCCCAGGTGTGGCAATCCTGTTCTCTAACCCATCCCACATCACCACACATGGAGGAATAAACCACAGGAATTAAGACAACTGAGCTACTCACAGATAAAAAGGCAATTCAAAGAGAAATTTCTCCAAAATGTCATGTAAATGTACATGAGAGTTATAAAAGGTCCAATGAAAGAAAACCTGGCATATGTATAACATCGTGCTCACAAAAAGACATTCCAATAGCATTTTCTTTCATGTCTCTCTTCTCCTGTACAGTTCAAAGCATTAAAAACAACCACAGAAATAAAAGAGCAGGGGGACAGAGGGGATCAAACTCATCAGTGACGTGAAATAATTTGATTTTATGTCTAGAATTTACCATTACACTCATCTAGTCTGACTTCTACACACAGTACAAACCACCAAATTTCACACACAAGCTCCAGAATTTAATCGATATCTTTAAAGGACTCTGCTGAAAAGCCTTACAGCCTGGAAGGTCTAAGCAACACATCAAACAAAGCCATTAGATTTCCCTGATTGCAATTACAACTAATACCATTGAATTTTATCTGCAAACAGCCACTTTTAAAGAAAAAAGAAATGCAAAGCTAATGATCTGAATCCCGCTCACTGACGTATGACTTGCAGTTTCATTCAGAACTTAAAGACCCATAAACAGTCACAAGTTAAAAATTTCAGATCTTTGGGTGAATGCATACCTTTATTCTTTTTTCTTCTCCTTTTCTGCCTTTTCATGAATCCTTATTCAAAAGTGACACATTTGTTCAGTTCAGGGAGATTCTTCTCTCTGGAGGGGAAATAATTTTTATCAGTAAGACTCCCTGGTGATCAGGTAGACTTGGAACTGCTGTTAATCAGCCTTTTTGACATGGTAGCTTGAATAGCACTTCCCATGATGCTTTGTGTGCCTACCTTAATTCTTTCCTTTTGAACTCACCATGACTTATAGGTGTCTTTTTTTCCTTTTGTGTGTCTGAAGTTATCCCTCTATTAACTTTAATTGGAAAGGTACCTTTTGTTCCCCTAGAGTAGTCATATACTAACCACTGAACTCCCTAGGCTCAAATTTCTGGGGTAGCAAGAGTTCAGTTTTCTGATAACTCAAAAAAAAAAAAAAAATCCCAGCAAAAGATTTGATGCCTTTATTATTGCTAATAAAATAAGTGATATTTACGCTAAAGATGAACTGTTGCATCCATTTATATCAGCAAATAGAGAGGCTTCTACTGCAAGTCATGGTGAGTTCAAAAGAAAATAATTAAGGGCAGACACACAGAACATAACAGAACACTGACCCTTGTCATCTGCAAACTGCAGTGAAATCTATGCTGCGAAAAATAAAAATAAATAGCCGTTTTCTAAAGCACTGGGAGAAATTTAAGTCCTTTTATAGAAACAGAAGTGACAAAGCTTCACTTCTTAGACTCCACTCACCTGGTCTCACGATACCACTGTTGGGAAGAGGGAGGATAGACCTGGGCTGAGCCTGCACCTCACTGTGCTCCAATTAACCATGCAGGACACCTGTGCGGGGTGGCCTGGTAATTACCAACCACAATATGTAGCAGCTGAGCTCCCATCCTCCCCTCAGCATTTGCTCTCATTTGGGAGGTCTTCCCTGTCTCCAGGTTTCTTTCAGGAAATTTGTCAGAGCTTTTGAGATTTCTGCTGCTCTTCCAGGCCTAGAAGCTGGCCTAAGACCCTAAAAACTTCTGTGAAGGGACAAGCAGGCAGGCATGTGCTTTGGATATGATACGTTCCTTTAAGAAACCTAGCTAAAAGCAAGATATCCTCATGCATTTTGTTGCATGCTGAAGACATTTGTTCACGTCTATTTCATGGCCTGATCACAGCCAAATAAAATGCTAAAGAAAAAAGATTGGCCTTCAAATCAGAAGAAATGTTTGAACCCTCACAGAAAGCCAAGTCCTCATCACCTTCATGCTGTTCAGCTGTATTTATCCACAGAAAGTGACCTAAGATTCATCTCTTCTTGATTTCCTTTGTACCAGAAGAAGAATTTGGACTAAAAAGGGGCCAGGGCAGCAATACATCCGCTTCTGCCCACCAGTTCAGAAGACCCTGAGCTATAGGGGCAGCTACCACCCTTTCAGTACAACAGATGAAAAAAAAAAAAAAAGAAAAAAGCCCCAATAGTGTACCAAAAATTAGCATGTGGTTAATGGCCCACCCTTACAGGTGCACAAAATTTTGTCAGCCAGCTAGTTTTAGAGCTGACCCATCTCTTTCTGCATAGGGTTCCTGGAGCCCTTTTTGTTTTCAAAGCAGTCATCTTGGGGCAGCTGGGAATAGTAATAATACTTCAAATACATGATAGTTTGGGTAAGCTTTCTCTTAGAAGCTACTGGCCCTCTGTCATACTCCTTTACACCTGTCTGTATAGGAGAGAATCACATTCACTGTGTTCAGTACAAGATCTCTCTTCGTACCTTTCATGAGTGACAAAGAGAAATTAACACCCCCTGTACAGGCCACCTCCTTTCTCAGCTGCAATGAAGCAAATCATTTTACCTACTCTCCTAATCACTAGCTAAGGTCACAAGTGGATGTGACTGAGCTTTCTATGTGCAGCATTGTCCAGATTAAACATACAACCACACCTTTAATACTCAAATGTTTCTCTCTTCTCTTCAATCCCTGACTGACCGCAGCCTAAAATGCAGGTAGAATTTAATTAAGTTTTAAAATGGTCTAATTCAGCGTATGAAACTACCTGCACTTTTGATTCCTGCCTTATTTCTCCCCTCTCCCTTTTTAGCATTGGCCAAATGTTACAAACCCAAGTTGCTGTACACTCCTAAGAATTACTGGACAAAACTCTCCTTTGCAAAAAAAAGCTGCCAGACCATGGGATAGAGTTAAAACTGTGTCCCTCCAGGTTTGTTGCAGCTGAGTCTGGTTATTTATAGCAGACAGCCAGGATGCTGCCAGGCACCCTTTGGATGAAGCACACCCTTTGCATACAGGTTGGCTCGGGAGCAACCAGCATTGGCAGCAGGACAGGGGTCCCCAGTGCTTGTCCACAAGGCAGCCAGTGCAGGAGGGTGGCTGACCTGCCAGCACTCCTCCCAGAGTTTCCTTACCAAGTATTTTACTCGCATAGTATCATACAAGCATTCCAGACAGAAAGGAAGATGGAGAGAGCGCTGCTATTTGAAGCGACCTGGTGCCCATCAAAGACATTGGGCAAAGTGACCCACAGAGAGAAAACTCCCGTTTGTTCACCTAAATTATAGAACAGGCAGCTGTTTGCTCACCAGGACCCCAAGAGCACCTCAACCCTGACCTCAAAGCGATGCCCTAAGAGGAAAAGACTACTGCGGTATCCCCTTCCCGAAGGCAGACCTGGCCATCCCTGTGCAGCAGCTACAGCAACACATCCCAACCCCGATAATCAATTTACCAGGCCCAGCTATCAGCCATCTGAGAGACACCATGGCTGGGCCTTCATTCCCTTGCTGAGACCTGTTGTGAGTTGACCTTGCCCAGCTGCCAGGCGCCCGCCCGGCCACTGCCTCACTCCCCATCCTCAACAGGACAGGATCTGAGGAAAAATAATGTCATTTATTGCCAGTTAAAACAGATTTGGATGGCGAGACAGAAATCAAACCACCACCTACCTCCCACTCCCTCCTTTTTTTCTCAGGCTCACCTTCACTCCTGACTCCTCTTAACCCCCAGCCCCTGAGGGGTGCAGGGGGATTGAGGAATGGGGGGCTGCGGTCACTCCATACCAGCTCCTCTCTGCCGCCCCTGCCCTCTCAGGCTGTTCTCCTGCTCCAGTGGGGGCTCCATAGGGAATTTCTGTTGGGGGGAGCCGGAGGGTCGGGAGGCCGGAGCCCCTTTCTCTCCCTCCTCCTGCTCTCCCCTTGGGGCTGGCAGGACTGTTCCTCACACTTTTCCCCTCACTGCCCCTTCTCGGTGGCACCTTCCCCCAGGCCGCCTGCCCAAGGCTGAGGGGCTCCACCAGCCCTCCACTGAGCCCCTCGGGGCTGGCAGGGCTGTTCCTCACAGTTTTCCCCTCACTGTCCCTTCTTGGTGGCACTTTCCCCCAGGCTGCCTGCCCAAGGCTGAGGGGCTCCACCGGCCCTCCACTGATGGCGGCCCGGCCCAGCCTGACCTGGCCTCACAGGGACCCCAGCAGCCCCTTGCCAGCTGCTAGGCCCAACCTAGGGCCACGCTGAAGAGCCAACATGATGGCCAGCACCTTCTTGGTGGTGTCATCAGGCCATTAGCAACAAGGCCTGTGGAGTGGAGGGGTGGCCGGTGGCCTGGGGCCAGGGCAGGCCGCTCCCGCCATAGGCAGCCCATGGCCTGGCTTCTGGCAGATGCGGGGAGGGCGCTGACAGAAAAGCAGCGTGGAGATAGAAATCACGTTTCTTAGAATCAGCGTTACATTTCCCTCCTTTCCTATCCCAAAAAGCAGTACAAACAGAGCTTTCTTTACCATATAAACAGGGCTTTTTGGAGGGGGGTGTGAAAAAAACCAACATGTGGCAGCTTTCCTCAGCGTGATTCAACTCATCGGGGGAGTTTATAGGAAAGCAGAAGTGCAAGAATTTTGGCCCTTTAGGACTGAAGTAACAGGCAGCAATCAAAAGTAAATTAAAACGACCATGGGGCTAAAAGGAGATGCCCTCAGCCACAAGGACACCAGCAGCCCTCTCTGCTGGGACTGCATGGCTGCCCGGTGCAGACACCAAAATCAGCTCATCTCCATCCCTCTGACTGCAAAATCATCTCCTGTCCCCGGTGACCCACTGAGTTCCAGCCAAGCAAGCAGGAGATGCACACACAGACTGCTTAAAAGTGAAGCCAGGCCTAGAAGTCTCTCCTTCACCTCCAAGAGCAGCTGCTTGAGCACAAGCAAGGCCACAGGGAGGAGTGTGGAAATAGTTTTTCCTACGTGCTTTTCCTGGACTCCAGGGGAAATCAAGTTGTGTCATGAGGGGAAAAAGAGAAACAAGGCCCTAGCAGAGATCATTGCTGTAAGACCTGCTGGCATGGATGTCATACACGGCTCTGCTCTGCACCAGCCAGCTCCCCAGGTGCCAGCGGTCAGCATGGAGTCCAGGTGTGAACTGCAGCATCTGCTGGACTGTCTTCCTGCCCTCCCACCCCACAGAATTTCACAGAATGATACGGGGTTGGAAGGGACCTCTGGAGATCATCTAGTCTCCAACCCCCCTGCCAAAGCAGGGCTACCCAGAGCAGGTTGCACAGGAACGTCTCCAGGCGGGTTTGGAATGTCTCCACCTCTCTGGGCAGTCTCTTCCAGGGCTCTGCCACCCTCACAGGAAAGAAATTCCTCCTCATGTTGAGATCAAACTTCTTATGTTCAAGCTTTTGTCCCTCACCTTTTGTCCTGTCACTGGGCACCACTGAAAAAAGACTGCCCCTATCCTTCTGACACCCACCCTTTAAGTATTTATAGGCGTTGATCAGATCCCCCCTCAGCCTTCTCTTCTCCAGACTAAAAAGACCCAAGTCCCTCAGCCTTTCCTCCTAAGAGAGATGCTCCAGGCCCCTCATCATCTTTGTGGTCTTCTGCTGTACCCTCTCCAGCAGTTCCCTGTCCTTCTTGAACTGGGGAGCCCAGACCTGGACCCAGTGCTCCAGCTGGGGCCTCACCAGGGCAGAGCAGAGGGGGAGGATGACCCCCCTCGACCTGCTGGTCACACTCTTCCTGATGCCCCCCAGGATGCCATTGGCCTTCTTGGCCACAAGGGCACATTGCTAGCTCATGGTCATCCTGTTGTCCACCAGGACTCCTACCTTCGTTAACAATTTGCAAGGCAGGTGCCAAAGGCAAGGCATCTCCCCCATGGAAATCTCACTCTAAAGAAGGCACCAGAGGTCTCGTGGGTGCAGAAAACACAGCCCACTCTGCAGCGTTGGGCGGCCCCCACCCCGCTCCAGCTCCACAGCTTGTCTTTGAAACAGGCTGATGACTGATTAAGGGAATCTTCCCCATGCGGTACCCCCACACCATGACATCTCAATCATACTTCCATTTCTTTTTTAAAGTAAAAAATGGTTTTCCTGGCCCGGTATGTTTATCAGCTAGAGTCTGAGCCAGTTATCTGCACAGGTTTACAGTATGCAGCCTAGAACCGTTAGATTTTTATCACATCTTATGAAAATCATACACAGCTTACTCTTGTAGCTGTATATTACAAGGAAAACATGTATAGAGAGACTGGTTCTCCTTAGATTGCTATCTCTGAATTGATGCTGTATGAGGCACAACTGCTTAAAAGGTTATAACTGATGTAATTTTTGCTATTACAGGTAATTTATGGCTCCTGTGTGTCTGACTTGTCAAATCTCCTTAGAGAGATCAAACAGGGTCTGTTTGTCATATGCATTTATCTAACACTTGTTCCTCTGCAAGCTTCAAAATGCAATACTTACTCTTTTCTTAGGTGTCAATTTTTTCCTGTACGTCTTGCCTCTTAGTCCTTGTAAATGTCCTCCTAATGCAAAACGCAGGGGTACTCCAGCAGCAAATACAACCAGTGACTACCTCTCTAGGGGCATTTTTAAAAGAGAGATTATTTCTTTTTCCTAAGCAGGGCTCCGGTCCTTCGGAGAGGCCTGAAGTTGTGCACACAGATGTGTTGGGGCTCCGGCTGTGCCTCAAACCCTGCTGCATTATTTTCCCCTCAGCTTTGCATAACTCTGAGCTGATCTCTGCCACTGGGGAAGAAATCCATCAGAAGAAGTCCTGGAGAACAAAACAGCCTTTCATTGGGTAAGAAAGGGGAATACACCCCTATCTGTGTACATCCTCGGGCCCTGCCTGCACATCAGCCCCTGCTTCACCATAAGGCTGAGGAGTTAAGTCCAGCCCTCACGTCCTGCCAGGTCTCCTTTCTGTTTCCTTGTCTCACCTTGCTGGAAGTCCTATTCTGCTTTACATGCTCAAGGCTAAATCCCAGTCACTCTCAAGATGACAAAGGTTGTGATCGTTTCTTGTTTATTCTGCGCAGATTTCACAACAAGCTGAGCAGGTGTAAAGGCAGGCCAGGAAGCACAGGAGGGCTCGATCATAATACCCACAGGACAGCCAAAGGGAACACAGAAGCACAGAATGACATGGGGTTGGAAGGGACTTCTGGAGATCATCTAGTCCAACCACCCTGCCAAAGCAGGTCCACCCAGAGCAGGTTGCACAGGAACGTGTCCAGGTAGGTTAGGAATGTCTCCCGAGACAAAGACTCCACCACCTCTCTGGGCAGCCTCTTCCAGGGCTCTGCCATCCACACAGGAAAGAAGTTTCTCTTCATGTTTAGATGGAACTTCTTATGTTCAAGTCTGTGCCCATTTCCTCTTGTCCTGTCACTGGGCACCACTGAAAAAAGACCAGCGCCATCCTCCTGACACTCATGGGCACCACTGAAAAAAGACCAGCGCCATCCACCTGACATCCATCCTTTAAGTATTGATAGGCATTGACCAGATCCCCCCTCAGTCTTCTCCAAAACTCTCATCTTCTGCCCACACCCTGCTTTCTGCTGGGCAGACTCTCTGGGGAGGGCATGGGCGTCAGAGGCAAAATGTTAGCCAGGTTAAGGGGGAAGGAAGGATGAGAGGCACACTTTTTCAGCAGGTCTGAGGATTTTGAGAAGTGTTGGTCTGTACGAAGGTCTCCAGCAGAGCTGAGTAAAGGACTCACTTCATCCTGTTTCCCCGAGCACGAACCACCTGGAAATGAAAGGATGAGCCTCTGCGTCAGGCACATAAAAATAAATAGAATTAGAAGAACTACACTCTGGTAAAGGTCAAGTCCTTTGAGTAAATTGATTGAATTAGGTATCATTTTTAACAGGGTTTATCATTACAGAAGTTTTCTGAAGTAAATGGGAAATATCCTGAAAAACTACAAATAATACATATCTGCAGAACAGAATCTCATCTGCAAACACACCCAAAATCTAGGGTTCTTAAGACCCAAGGGTTTGGCCCAATGACACAACACTTACTTGAGAAACACCAGTCTTTGATTCAGAAACATCTAATGCCTGCAAAAACTGTTCCTCATATCAGGGAAAACTTTGGTGTTTCCAATGGCTTGAAATGGCTTTAATGTAAGGTAGAATTAAAGACTGACAAGCAAACATAGCAATAAACTATAAATTGCATTCAAATGTTATAAATGATGTACATATTCGACTATAGAAACTGCAGAAGTATGTTAGATGCAAAACGTCACTCACAGCCTCATAATTAATAGAACTGGCACCCTGTTGGAAATATCACCCAGCTCCATGGATGTTTTGCAGCCACATTTTTGAATCTTTCTAGACTATTTGAAAAAAATTCAAATATGTTTATTCAAGACGCATTAAAAGCCTAATAAGTGTTATAATAAATAAATTGCTCCTCCACAGATTAATTTTAACATCCGCTTATTTTACCACACTGATAAAATCTACCATCTCCATCTCAAATATTATGCAAGCTGCCTCAGGATCTTCCAATATTTTTTTTCCCTAAGTTTGTTTTTTCTTTCTTTTTCTTTCTTTCTTTTCCTCCCAGTGCCTTAGATGAGGATCTCTCTTTATCTCTGCCCCAAGCTTTACGCTATAGCGGTCTTGAATGGCATATCAGAGTCTATTTCTGAGCACTGGAACAATGTCTCTGACAATGTGTATTAACATTCTGGAACTTTCCTCTTAGGTGAAATTTCTATGCGCTTCAGACAATAGACAACGTTAGGAGAGTTGGACAAATGCTAAGGGAGAGCAAGATTTATCTGATCTTCTTGGAAACCGTTTCAGTACCGCAAGCAGAAGACATCAGAAGGCAGACATACCTGAAGAGTCAGCTACAAACTAGAACGGAGCTGTAAAGTTGAGGATTTTGTGAAACAGGAAGAATATCATATTTTGTTTGGACAGACTGACCCATTCAGCTAAACAAAAAAGCGAAAGTAACAGAAAAGAACAGACCCCAGAATCATGATTTTGAACCAGGACAGACTGACCCATTCAGCTAAACAAAAAGCAAAAGTAACAGAAATGAATAGGCCCCAGAATCATGATTTTGAGCCGTATTAGTCAAAACATGAAAAGAGTATAAAATAATTTCACTGTCCACATCTGCATGATGCTGGCCTCTACAGTAAATTACAAAAAAAAAAAAAAAAAAAAGAAAGAAAAAAGAGAAACAAGAAAGATTTGTTCATTTATGAGCAGAACTACAGCTTTACTGATACTATCAACACTTGCTGGAAACAATCTCCTAACGGGAAAATGAAATTATGTGGTTTGTAAAAACATACTGAGGAAGGAGCTAGTGCTCTCCTTCAAACAGAATCGATTAAAGGAAATCCATGTGTTACGCCAGATGGACTTTGGGTGCTGCGATAGTTGAGCACAACAGCCCTAGATAACGGACTCCATGCATACGACAGAAATACCAAGAAGATATGATGCAGCTGATAACACTGACTTTAACTGACAGCATTAAGTTTCCGAAAAATTTTCCTGACCAGTTTTAACTCCAGAGAGTTAAAGCTTGTGGACTACCTGCAATCTTATGGCTGGGTGTGGTGCTGGTTTGTGCTCAGGATATCACCACTAGAAAGCTTCTCTTAGACGTTTTACAGACATAAAGCCTACAAAATATTGATAGAGAGCCTTAGTAGCACATGGCATCCATACCGTGTGGTTTTTTGGCAGCAACACCTTCAGAAGCAGAAGACAGGCCCCCTGATTACAAATAATTCCTTTTTGTTCACCACTGATGCATTTACAACTTCTCCAAAGCCAGGCAGGCCCAAACAATTCACTCTCTAAACCTCCTACAATTTTCAGAAATGCTTTGCTCACTATTACTGCCATAACCCTTTGAGAAGCTGAGCATTAATTTAGGTCATGGGCATAGAGGACTTTCAGCTGCCTTCTTCATTACTAGTGGCAAGGGCTCATTTTCTCTAAAAACATCTCAACAATTAAATCTACTGGAAAAATATACTTACCTTCCTGTGAAATAGTACCTTTTTAAAAAAAAAAAACGTAATTAAATCTACTGGAAAAATATACTTACCTTCCTGTGAAACAGTACCTTTTTTTAAAAAAAACGTTTCTGCAAGGGTTAGAGACCTTACTCTGAAGGCACTTTTGTTTTAAATCAGGGGCTTTCAGTCTGGGCTTGATGGACTTTTACTCCATGAGGTCCGAGACGGG
The DNA here is from genome assembly GCF_001431845.1 of Calidris pugnax. Lineage (NCBI taxonomy): Eukaryota > Metazoa > Chordata > Aves > Charadriiformes > Scolopacidae > Calidris > Calidris pugnax. The sequence continues at coordinate 26,166 of NW_015091085.1, read as the reverse complement.
TGACTTAAATAAGTTGTTTCATATGTGGTACCCGGCGATTTACGTATGCAAAAGTTTATAATAGGAAAAGTGTGAATCTGATAAGCAAAAGAGTAAAACCCACTGATTTCTGCCATCAACTGGAAGTGTTAGTACAACTTACAAATCAATGCACCCACATTAGTCCCGGCCACCTCAGCAATATTGGTAAACCAGACAGCGCGGCCTCTGTCAAGTCAATCCAGAATCACCATTTTTTTGGTGTTAATTCTGCCTGAGAACAGGATAACAGGGAAGAAAGATGAAATGGCAATGAAAGGCAGCGTCCCAGATGTCCCCTCTGACCATATCTCAGCTGCTACCAGAACTGGGGAGGAAGGCAGCAAGAGAAAAAAGGCGCAGAAAGAGCCACAGCTCTTCAAGGAAGAAGCATTTCCATTTCATTCATTAGGTAAATTGTGATCTGTCAAGGTGGTTTTCTTCCTAAAATGCAGCTATTTTGTTACCTTGGTATCCCGCTTCCTTCCCCAGCTCCAGGCTTTTGCTGGCTTTGCTCCATGTGCCACAGTGGTTACACCAGGAATGCTCCCTGCACGGTGACTCTCCTCATACCGACTCCACAGACCTGCCTGTCTCAAAGGGGATCTACAAGAACAACCCTAAGAGTAGCAATAAATAATACCTTCCTTGCTAAAAAGACTCTTTTTCAAAGCTACCCAAACAAATACAACCAAAGAACTGTCTAAAGTATTGGCACAACCTTAGAGAGTTTCTAGTAGGAGGAAGAGAAAGAACACCTCTTTTTAGCTGTCTTGCTCGTTATTCAGAGTCAGGTTGAAGGGTAGATCTTCCTCTGTCCTCCTGGTAAGGTCATACAGTGCAAGGACACCCAGGGCAGCCCCTACCTCACAGGACAAATTCTGTTCCTGCACCTAGACTAGTAGATCCCAGCAGAAGAACTCTGTTATACCTATTTTCTCCAAATCTTAGTTTGAGAACAGTTCCCTGTTTTCACTTCAGAGTCGTACACCTTCCACACAAAACCTGCTGCCTCCTGGCATCTATCAAAGCTGGAAGAAGCCTTATTTACACCAAACAGACAGGACTTGGGGGCATTTTACCTCCCCTCCATTTCAGCATGAAGTCCCTGGTAACTGGTGTGGTTCCTCTTTGGGGCTGGACGCGTTTCTCCCTGAAACCAGCTACTAAACAATGACACTTCTCCCACCACAACTCAAAAATCAAAGCTGGTGCAGGGATCACCCAGAAACACACCTGAATTTCATAAAGCCCTTCCCTGACACCTGTCGGGTACAGGACCCAGAGGCTCACAAACAAAATATCAACTACTCAGTCCCAAACTTTTACATGTGTATTTGCATCTCTTATTAACAACATCCAAAAGACTTTCCCAATCATTCTGAAGGTTTATTTCTTTAAAAAAAAAAGTGGAAAAATAAAAAGAATATAAAACTTGAAGCAATTGTTGCCCTACAGATAAGACCCTGGGGAGAGCTGTTACCCCATTTGTTTAAGATGCTTGGAGAGGAAAGCACAACGGAAAACTGGCTGAAGTTTGCCTCTTTTTTTTCATAGTGAACAAAAAATACCACTGTCTGTCACCTTCAGTGTCTGGCTAACCACAGGCATCCGAGCATCAGGAAATAAGCCACAACAAATCATGAAGTTAGCTTAAAATGCACCCGATTTCCTAAATTCCAAGCACAAGAAAGGTAAATGGGATTGTCTGGATATTTCTATCTTCAATTTTTGTCCTTTAGATCTCTGGAGTTCTTCACTTTTCCAGTTGTTCTCTGCAAGGCTGAAGACTAGCCATTTCTTTAGTAGTTCTGGATGTCTAAAATGCCACCGCCTTATGGGTCCCAGACCTGCATTACCGCTCAGTTAAGCTGCATACAGCTATTTCTGTTTCCAAGGTTGCATATTTTTGCATCAGTGACACCTGTGATCCTGAAAAGATTTATTGTAAACCCTCTCCCCCCTGCCCTGTACACTTCAAGCGCTTTAAATGGTTTGATTGAGTTTCTTGTTGGGTATTTCTCACAGAGCATAAATTCAGTCTCTGGGAAAGTAGTGTCAGGAAGCAGCAGGAGACAAGTCAGGAGCTGTGGGTGACCCAGCACCAGCCGTGCCCTCACCGACAGGGTGCAGTCCCACAGAGTCTGAACACGGGGCAGAGCCAGGTGGTCACAGCAAGGAACCCCATCAACAGCCTCAAACAAGGCAAAACAATCAGCCAGTTCCAAGGTCCATCCAGAAGACAAGGGCAAAAGATGGGACAGGAGACAGGACTACAACGTGAGTCTATCCAGAAAGCAAGGTCAGAGACAGACATGCCCATAGCATGGCTCAGGCAAGGACTGAGTTAAAGAATCACAGAATGGTTAGAGTTTGTAAGGAACCTTAAAGATCATCGAATTCCAACCCCCCTGCCCTGGGCAGGGACACCTCCCACCAGACCAGGTTGCTCAAAGCCCCATCCAGCCTGGCCTTGAACCCCTCCAGGGATGGGGCAGCCACAGCTTCTCTGGGCAACCTGTTCCAGGGTCTCACCACCCTCACAGCAAAGAATTTATTTATAGTATCTAATCTAAATCTCTTTGAATTTAAAACCATTACCCCTTGTTCTATCACTCCACTCCCTGACAAAGAGTCCCTTCCCAGCTCTCCTGTAGCCCCTTCAGATACTGGAAGGGACTCTAAGGTCTCCCTGGAGCCTTCTCTTCTCCAGCCTGAACAACCCCCACTCTCTCAGCCTGTCTTCGTAGGAGAGGTGCTCCAGCCATCTGAGCATCTTCATGGCCCTCTGCTGGACCCGTTCCAACAGGTCCATGTCCTTCCTGTGCTGAGGACTACAAGGCTGGACACACCAGAGCAGAGTAGAGGGGTAGAATCACCTCCTGCAACCTGCTGGCCACGGTTCTTCTGATGCAGCCCAGGATGTGGTTGGCTTTCTGGGCTGCCAGCGCGCAGCGCCAGCTCATGTTGAGCTTCTCATCCACAAGCACTCCCAAGTCCTTCTCCTCAGGGCTGATCTCCAGCCATTCTCCACCAAACCTGTATTTGTGCCTATGATTGCCATGTGCCAAGCCCTGAGTTGCCAACCCCCTGGGCAGAGGGTAGAGGCTGGTCAGGGCCAGTAATGCTCATTAGCGCCCAAAGGAACCCTCACAGTCGTAAGCTTCAGGGGAAAGCTCAGGCAGGGTCTGAAAATGCAAGAAAATGCTGCCATTGACTTCCACAAGGTCAGGATCCACCAGAGAGTTGTTTAGATGTGGTGTTGGGGGATATGGTGTAGGGGAGAACTTTGTAGAGTAGGGTTGATGGTTGGACTCAATGATCCCAGGGGTCTTTTCCAACCTGAATGATTCTATGAGTCTATGTCTTTCTTTCCCAGGTCCTGTGACTTGCACCTCAAATGCCCTTGGGTCACATATCAGATAAATAGATAAGAGTGATAAAAGTTAATCAAAGCCATGCAACACTCAAAGCAGTGCATACTCACAGCTGCTAAGGATATTAGCACTGTATCAACCACTAACAAAATAAAAATTGCTATTGTGTTTCTGCCCAGCACTGGAAGGTTTTGAAGCTTTTTTTCCAAAGGCTCTCTGCCAGCAGTGCCATGGGAGCCCTAACACACTGCCATTTCATTTCAAGGCTAATATTGAAATATAGTAAAAATCTGCATTTATACAGAGCTGTAACGGCCAAAGAAAAGATTCTTCTTGCTTTCAGGGAGTTTTGGATCAAGCAGCTTTATGCATCATTTTCGTGTGCGAGAGTGATGTTGCCCTCTGGTGGGTAACCCACAACCCGAGCAAAGCCCTTGTGAAGTCTCAGCAGATTCAAGCACAGTTTTTGATACTAGAATCTTTGCAAATACCAGTGAATTAGCTTTGCCACACGCCAAGGAGCCAGGAGTTAGCCTCTTCTTACATGAGACAGGAGGGGCAGGAAGGATGCAACTTCAGTCCTCATTTCTTTGTAGAACCCATCAACACGCAGCATAGAATCAGGCCCATCCGACTTCTCCAAGGTCACGTAGAAAATCTGTAGGAAAGTTAAATAAAAATTAAAAAAAAAAAGAAAAACGTGAGACTCCATGTTTCATGACCCTCAAGTTTTAACCACAAGACTGAAAGAAAAAACCGATCTCTCAAATACTTACATTTAGTCCTTAAAACCACTAGACACCAATTATATTCTGCACGCTGTGTCTACATTAATTCTCACCTATATTCATTTATTTGATTTTTCCTCCTTTCACGGAATCAGATTTAATTTTTCTTAAGTAACAGATAAATTACTAGTGTCTATATTATCAGCACCCTATTAAGAGCAGGAATTCAGCTCGATGCCACTGGGACGTTGTAACATTCCTATCTCATCAGCCATCAGACTAAGGTCTAGGGAGTGAAATTTATCAAATCCCATTGTACAGTGTATCTGGAAGGATGATAAACATGATTAAAATTCATTTCACCAACACAGTTGCTCATATGTATTTGATGTCCTTTTCCTTGGAATGGTTAGACAAATTGCACAGTTCCCTAAAATGAAATTCACTCTCGGATTTTATACAACGTGCCCTGATAATACAAATCAATATTTTGACAAAACACATTTTTGCCTGAAAGATGGAGTATAATGTGTAATGAAATACATTTAAGTACTTAATAATTTATCCTGAGAGCACAAGGCATTTGACCAAATGTCGTACATCATTCCTTAGAAGACTAGGCAGAATATGTAATCTATACTCCTTCAAGAAGAAACGGCGTTGAGAGAGTGCGCAATTAAACGCTTCATATTCAGAAAACATTTCAAATTAAGGATCTGCGTTGTTCTACACAATTTAACTGCAAGATCGCAGGGTTTTTTTCTCAAATGCAACATCATGTTCTCTAATTACTTTCACTTTTAAGATAGAGTATATTATCTTCTGTGTGTCAACTTGCTTTTACCGTGGACCTCACACAGCTTGTTTACACATAGAATCAGAGATACACACTCAATCTTAGCCAAAACGCCGAGAAGTGAGATATAGATATATATTTATAATGCATATATAACATAAGGGGAGCCAGAAAAATCCCCAAAAGTATGTGTGGACCTTTCACACACTGTGGTGACTCTTGCCCAGCGTTTATAACGAGTGAGGCGGCTTCCTCTGGAATTTCCATGTCCTACACCTACGTGGCTGGTCACCCTCCAGGAGATCTCTCCCTATGGAGCACACAGCAAAAAATTTCACAGGCAGCAACTTCACAGATGGAAACTGAAAAGTTGGTGACTTCACATGTGCCAGTTCCTAAACGTGGTGTGGCCCAAAGGCCAGATTCTCCTTCATTTCGCGGGGAGATACGACAACCTACGTATGTTAACGAGTCTTGGCATTAGGTGTTATCTGTATGGTCGGGTAAATATCCGAGCAGTGATTTAGCTTTTGACTGAAATATAAGCCAGAAGAAGTAACGTTTATCAGGAAGACTCAGTAACTCACCAGGCAAGACTCACCGATACGTGAAATAAAACAAGCCATGCCATTTTGCTTATTAAGGTTTGCTTCATGCAATAACGTGTCTTATTGTGGTCTCATTTAGTGCTCTCTTGGCCAAAACAGCCTGGCCTTCGGTCTTTACAAGGAGTTTATCAGAATCCAAGACCTAAATGCCCCGACCACGACCATTACACACTAATTCCAGAATCATCATGGTCAGAAAGGACCACTGAGATGAATTGTTTTCTCACTGAGGCCAAAACACGAGGACGTTCAGGCGGTAGGCGAAGATCTGCCGCTAAAACATTTCCCACTTGAAATGTAATTGTTCTCTCTCCCGTTAGGAAGTAACCGCTGAAAAGCAGAACCCTACAGATGACACACTGAGTTTTATGTTCACAGCAGGTTAATGTATTTTCCATCCGCGGCGCAACCGTTTTGTAATTTCTAGGCAAAAATTCAGGCCGGGTGTGAGCAAGTGCAATTCTTCTTGATCTCAATAGGAGATGCGCTCGTTTACAGCGGGGCTGGGTTTTGGCCTCCCGTCTGTTTAGCACGAAAATGAATAACGTTACAAGCCAGGGCATAGGTTCAGTACACGTTGAAAGCTTTTTGCATGTGAATATTAAAATAAGCCTGCCTCCACAATAGGCAACTATTTTGGGCTGGAGAACACAACATGCGCCAATCTTGAGTTGCATAATGCTTTGCATAGCTCGGGGTTCACCACTCTGAATAGTTCCACACTGAATGGCTGCTTAATCTCCCCGGCACAGTGACTGTATAGATCCTCTATCTAACGGCACGAGGCAGCGCTTCGCTCAATAGACGAGCCCTGTATTCACTCTCAAAAGCACCGAGCCAGGCTGGAGGAGAGACTGAGGCAGAGCTTCGCTTCGAGAGCCTTGTGGCTTAACGCTATTTTGGTAGGTCTTTGGGCAGTAGGAGACTTTTTCATTTATTACTGGGTTATTTTAAGGGCATTAACTGCAGTCAGCCCATGAGCTCTGTTATAGAACTGATTTGATTTAGGATCTTTTTTAATTACGCTGTGTTTTATTACCACTCGCATTTTTTTCACACATTTGGTTTTCATTTGTTGGAAACGGTTTTGTAGCCTAATAAAAAGACCTACAGTTTCATAAAAGGAAGTTAACTGGTTGTCTTTGGGCAGTAGGAGGCTTTTTCATTTATTACTGGGTTATTTTAAGGGCATTAACTGCAGTCAGCCCATGAGCTCTGTTATAGAACTGATTTGATTTAGGATCTTTTTTAATTACACTATGTTTTATTAAAAAAACCAAACAAAAAAAAAACAACCAGCAAATGTCAGTGTGAAAATACTGGATCTGTAGCCTTTCTTATTATACTGCTGTGGCCTGGAAGGTGGAGCACTGCTTCTGGAGTGGCTTGTAAGCCATCACATCATCCACTGTTCATCTGCCTCCTGGCTGGCAGCAAGTGTTCCCAGCAGGAACAGGGGTTCAGGGCGCTGGTGTTCCCAATTCAAGCTCTCTTTCCAGCAGCTGGAAGGTATCTAAGTTACCCATACACTTACACCTTCCAACAGAAAGGAATGTGACAGCCTTATCTCCCCTTCCAGCGCTCAGGCCCATGGGGAAGGCAATTTGCCACTCTAACCTCATGTTCTGGCAGGGGGACAAGAAGGGAAGTAACTTGTCCACTCCTGCCTCCCCCCTGACAACACGCAGACCTCAGGATGGCCATAACCTACCCAACCAGCCATCCTTCAAAAGAGACTCCAAAGGCTTTTCTGAAATGCACGACCACAGCACGCAGCTCAGGAGCAAAACACACACGTTTTTGTAAAGCTCAAGGAAACAAACATACTCTAAATATGTTTACATGACTGTCTTCTTCAACACAGCATGAACAAGCCACTGTGTGTAAGCATAAAACATTGGCAGCCACCATTCACCTCACAGGTATAATACAGAATAACAAATATCTTGAAAACTTCATTTCCAAGAAGCTTATTAGAAGAACAAGCCAGGTTATTCTTTCCTTCCTTTTCTAATTAGACTTTTCCATAGAATGTATACTATCTCAATAAATTCACTTTACAGTTATGACTGGAGTGGTTATTCAATGTTGAGCTGTATTAATTCAAATGCACGTCAAGGGACAAATTAAGATGAGGACGTAGTCCAGATAACTAGAGTAACAGCCCTGGGAAGGTAGAGGAAAAGCCAAATGCTTTGCTCAAACCCATAAAGAAGAGAAAAAGAAGACATAAAAAAAGAGAGGAAAAGAAGAGAGGAAAAAGAGAGAAAAAGAAGAGGGGTGGCTGTGTGTGTGAAGGGGGGGCAAAGTCGCTCGGGGTCTATTTAACATGGAGTTTAGCCACTGAATCCACAGTCGTGGATCTTTTTGCTTCTGCCTAATACAATGCAACTTTTGGTGCTGCTTTCTCAAATCCTGTCCCACCAGGCAGCGTCACTGTCACATCTTCTCTCAGTAGCATTCGTTGAAACTAAAGGGATTTAGTTCCTAAGCAAAACTCATGCCTTCGAGTCACGCTAGGGTTGAGTATGGAGGAACAGATGGTCTACAAAGATGACAGGGGGCTGGAGCACCTCTCTTAGGAGGAAAGGCTGAGGGACTTGGGTCTTTTAATCTGGAGAAGAGATCTGATCAACACCTACAGATACTCAAAGAGTGGGTGTCAAGAGGATGGGGACGGTCTTTTTTCAGTGGTGCCCAGTGACAGGACAAGAGGAAATGGGCACAAACTTGAATATAAGAAGTCCAACCTAAACATGAGGAGGAACTTCTTTCCTGTGAGGGTGGCAGAGCCCTGGAAGAGGCTGCCCAGAGAGGTGGTGGAGTCTCCTTCTCTGGAGACATTCCAAACCCACCTGGACACGTTCCTGTGCAACCTGCTCTGGGTGGACCTGTTCTGGCAGGGGGGTTGGACGAGATGATCTCCAGAGGTCTCTTCCAACCCCACAGCATTCTGTGATTCTGTGAGTAGCATAGTAATGTGGGAGAATTATACAAACCCTGGAAATAAAGGGAGTTTGAAGTCTAGATTTTGCCCTGGACTATGGGAGGCAGTGGAGAGGGTCAGAAAGGACAGAAGGCAGATGTTTTGGATGAGAAATTGAAGACCTGTTTGCTCTCGTTTTGACTGACTTTTTTTCTTTAATGAGAATTTACTTTAGCTAAGTAAAGGGAGGGAAAGCATATGAACTTCATACCCAAGATCTGAGACCTCTATTGAGTGAACAAGCAACAATATTCTTGATGTTTTGGTAGAGGGAAGAAATAAAAACATGTGACAAAGGACCCTTAGATGGTTACCAGAGGGATGGACCTCAAACCTGCTCTAATTCATCCCTTACACCCAGGGTGATAGGACAAGCAGTAAACTCTAGAGATCTGCCAATGAATGTGAGCCAAGCAGCAAAATCTCAGCAGCTGGAAACTGAGGCAACCAGGACGCTCAGCACTGCTGGACATTTAGGGCTGTTATAGGCAGGTCAAAAAGTGAGCACAACAGACGTTACAAATAGCACACATAGTACCCAAAAAGGCCATTTGGCTTCAATGCACTACAGAGTGGTCTTGCTCAGAGCTAAATACTTATCATGGGGCTCTGAGAGAGATTCCTGTATAAACATGTATTCTGTTCTACTAAAGGGCCTGTTCCTTGTCCCATCAAAGACAACAGCAAATTTCACTGACTTCAGCCAAGCAAGAACAAGGTTGGTAGCTGCAGGCTTCCTTACAGCATAGGAAGGCTTTGCTGTGAGTGAAAAACAGGGCTTGCTGTATGATAGAGTGAGCACGGGACAAAAGGATGTTTTGCTTCACCAGGATAGTGGAAACCCTTCTTTTATAGGGACCAAGCTCCATTATCTGATACATCCAGTCAGAGTTTTAAAAAAAAATCTCACACATGCACGTCAGCTCTTGAATGATATTGTTTAAAGCTAGAAACTGTGAGCTGTTGGTCTTTAAAGAACAGGCAGGCAGGCAAGAAATTCCACTGAGTGATTTATAAGCAGGTGGAAGAGAAAGTGGAAACTTCTGTGAGGCCTGGTCAGGATCCAGTCAAGGGCCTTATTTTGATGGAGGGCTCCCTCTTCTGGATTCCTTCAAAAGAGACTCCAAAGGCTTTTCTGAAATGCACGACCACAGCACGCAGCTCAGGAGCAAAATACACACGTTTTTGTAAAGCTCAAGGAAACAAACATACACTGTGCTCTAAATATGTTTACATCACTGTCTTCTTCAACACAGCATGAACAAGCCACTGTGTGTAAGCATAAAACATTGGCAGCCACCATTCACCTCACAGGTATAATACAGAATAACAAATATCTGGAAAACTTCATTTCCAAGAAGCCAGCTTATTCTTTCCTTCCTTTTCTAATTAGACTTTTCCATATAATGTATACTATCTCAATAAATTCACTTTACAGTTATGACTGGAGTGGTTATTCAATGTTGAGCTGTATTAATTCAAATGCACGTCAAGGGACAAATTAAGATGAGGACGTAGTCCAGATAACTAGAGTAACAGCCCTGGGAAGGTAGAGGAAAAGCCAAATGCTTTGCTCAAACCCATAAAGAAGAGAAAAAGAAGACATAAAAAAAGAGAGGAAAAGAAGAGAGGAAAAAGAGAGAAAAAGAAGAGGGGTGGCTGTGTGTGTGAAGGGGGGGCAAAGTCGCTCGGGGTCTATTTAACGTGGAGTTTAGCCACTGAATCCACAGTCGTGGATCTTTTTGCTTCTGCCTAATACAATGCAACTTTTGGTGCTGCTTTCTCAAATCCTGTCCCACCAGGCAGCGTCACTGTCACATCTTCTCTCAGTAGCATTCGTTGAAACTAAAGGGATTTAGTTCCTAAGCAAAACTCATGCCTTCGAGTCACGCTAGGGTTGAGTATGGAGGAACAGATGGTCTACAAAGATGACAGGGGGCTGGAGCACCTCTCTTAGGAGGAAAGGCTGAGGGACTTGGGTCTTTTAATCTGGAGAAGAGATCTGATCAACACCTACAGATACTCAAAGAGTGGGTGTCAAGAGGATGGGGACGGTCTTTTTTCAGTGGTGCCCAGTGACAGGACAAGAGGAAATGGGCACAAACTTGAATATAAGAAGTCCAACCTAAACATGAGGAGGAACTTCTTTCCTGTGAGGGTGGCAGAGCCCTGGAAGAGGCTGCCCAGAGAGGTGGTGGAGTCTCCTTCTCTGGAGACATTCCAAACCCACCTGGACACGTTCCTGTGCAACCTGCTCTGGGTGGACCTGTTCTGGCAGGGGGGTTGGACGAGATGATCTCCAGAGGTCTCTTCCAACCCCACAGCATTCTGTGATTCTGTGAGTAGCATAGTAATGTGGGAGAATTATACAAACCCTGGAAATAAAGGGAGTTTGAAGTCTAGATTTTGCCCTGGACTATGGGAGGCAGTGGAGAGGGTCAGAAAGGACAGAAGGCAGATGTTTTGGATGAGAAATTGAAGACCTGTTTGCTCTCGTTTTGACTGACTTTTTTTCTTTAATGAGAATTTACTTTAGCTAAGTAAAGGGAGGGAAAGCATATGAACTTCATACCCAAGATCTGAGACCTCTATTGAGTGAACAAGCAACAATATTCTTGATGTTTTGGTAGAGGGAAGAAATAAAAACATGTGACAAAGGACCCTTAGATGGTTACCAGAGGGATGGACCTCAAACCTGCTCTAATTCATCCCTTACACCCAGGGTGATAGGACAAGCAGTAAACTCTAGAGATCTGCCAATGAATGTGAGCCAAGCAGCAAAATCTCAGCAGCTGGAAACTGAGGCAACCAGGACGCTCAGCACTGCTGGACATTTAGGGCTGTTATAGGCAGGTCAAAAAGTGAGCACAACAGACGTTACAAATAGCACACATAGTACCCAAAAAGGCCATTTGGCTTCAATGCACTACAGAGTGGTCTTGCTCAGAGCTAAATACTTATCATGGGGCTCTGAGAGAGATTCCTGTATAAACATGTATTCTGTTCTACTAAAGGGCCTGTTCCTTGTCCCATCAAAGACAACAGCAAATTTCACTGACTTCAGCCAAGCAAGAACAAGGTTGGTAGCTGCAGGCTTCCTTACAGCATAGGAAGGCTTTGCTGTGAGTGAAAAACAGGGCTTGCTGTATGATAGAGTGAGCACGGGACAAAAGGATGTTTTGCTTCACCAGGATAGTGGAAACCCTTCTTTTATAGGGACCAAGCTCCATTATCTGATACATCCAGTCAGAGTTTTAAAAAAAAATCTCACACATGCACGTCAGCTCTTGAATGATATTGTTTAAAGCTAGAAACTGTGAGCTGTTGGTCTTTAAAGAACAGGCAGGCAGGCAAGAAATTCCACTGAGTGATTTATAAGCAGGTGGAAGAGAAAGTGGAAACTTCTGTGAGGCCTGGTCAGGATCCAGTCAAGGGCCTTATTTTGATGGAGGGCTCCCTCTTCTGGATTGTGATTGAAGCGTGTTTCCCTAAGTCCAAACCCGTTTTATTTTTTTTCCAGTGCAACTAAAAGGTGTTTTCAACTAGAAAAACCCAATGAGGGAGAGAGAGCCTCTATGTGCTCTCAGTGGGGGACACACCGTGGGGATCTGGGCTTTGGGGAGCACGTCCGACCGCACCTCCCCACATACCTACTAGAAATAACAGGAGCTGTCATTGACCTTTTACATTTTAATTTGCGTATTTAAATTAATAAACACCCCAGGCACAAGCGTGAGGATTTACTCTAGCTTATGATTCTTTACTTTCCTTGCTTTCTAAATGTGAGTTTTGGAGAATTACATCATTAAGAAATAGCTTTAGTCGTGACAATTCCTGGGAACTCTACTTCTGGGCAGGAACTTCTTAGCTTTAGTCGTGACAATTCCTGGGAACTCAACTTCTGGGCAGGAACTTCAAGTTGAGCAGCTCAGAAAGAAAAATATCTATTTGGCTGGAAGTTCTCCAGTGACATGAAAAATAGCCTTTTAGTCCCTTATACAAATCAAAATAGCCTTACATGAAAAATCCTCCCTAATCTGTGGGGAATTTCCTCCCCCATAGGAATTCCTTCTGAAAACAGACACTTCCTGCATGGCAGGTGGGACTGCTAGAAACTGAAACTGCATCTTTGAGGAATTTCCATTTCTTAAGGAGAACAGCGTTTTCAGGCAGAAACCTGCTGGAATGAACATTTTCCTTTACACAGCCAGAGTTTACTACCCCAGTGCAAATACATGGATAAGACTACAGCTACGGATCGTATCGTGGCCAGAGGGGAATTCATTATTTCAGAATAGGACAGGAATGCAAGCAAAACTCTGAGTTTTGCTGAGAAAATAAAATGAAAGTAATAATAATCCATATTTCTCTGTGGCCTGAGAAGGAATCACATCTCTCTGATTTTAGAGGACGAACGTAACTGCATTTTGTTTAAATGGAATAACAACGGTTTGAAGTAAATAGTTTAAATTCAGCAACTACGGACACTATAATGAAGGATGTGGCAATAGCTATACATCTCTTAAAAGGGAATCATACACACTTCTTCCAGATATAATATGACAAACCTTTGCCTTGTAATGTTGTTACTGCCCACAAGCCAGCTTTACCCAGACCTACCTGACTTTTTTTCCAGCTGGGATTATCAAAAGGCCATCAGCCCCATCAACATCTGATCAACACCTATAAATACTTAAAGGGTAGGTGTCAAGATGATAGGGCCAGTCTTTTTTCAGTGGTGCCCAGTGACAGGACAAGAGGTAACGGGCACAAACTGGAACACAGAAGCTCTTAATTCCCTTAAGGCGGCCTGCATCAATTCCACTAATCACGCACAATCTTGAGACTCAGTCCCTGAAACTGTTCCTAACCACTCTGCTGCTTTCTGCCCGTTGGGACACCCGGGCCAGGCCATCTCCTCTGAGCTATGTTTCAATATCACCAGTCACCTCAGAGTCAGGCTTTGAGGTGGGACTATGACTTACCTCTTAGAACAGAGATATTCACTCTTTACCACCTCTTTTGCATCCCCGAAAGGTGGTTATCTACTCATTTCAACAACAAGCTTTTTTTCCAAATGGATGAAATTAGGAAGTCACTTCAACAGTATCTGATATAGTAAATAATGAAGCAGAAAACCTCTCCAACCTCCATTTTGCTCCATCATCTCTGTGTTTTATGCCTTATAGCTTTAAAACCGGCTTGTGGGAATGCTTCTGGACACCTGTCATACATGTGGACATCATCTATCATTATGTCTATTATAGACATAAAATTACATTCAAATATTACTGTGGACATGCATAGTCAACCACTCCATCTTTAGGAAGCAGCAGACACATGATTTTCCTTTGCAATGTTTATATAACATAAGTGTCCTGCTTCATCCAGAGCCCATGACAGACTGCTGAACTAGAGAACGGCTATTTGGTTTTACCATTATTGTTCAGTTCATGTTATTCAATGCAAACCTTTCCCTCTGCTGATTTAAGCACAGAATTATGAATCCTAACAGGCTTTTCCTACAGTACTCATCGCTCCTTTGTGGGAATCCTCCAGCACATTGTGAACTGACCTAAAGTACTTGCAACGTGCATGTTCCTCTCCCAGTTCCCCAGCTGAGAAATGGGGAGGTGATGAAAACGTACAAGTAATCACAGAGATCCAGAGTTGTGAGCACTGGATATAAAGCACAGACCCCTTTCAATTCAAGCATTTCTTTAAATGTGCTTTCTGTGCATGTGAAGGCTTTCTGCAGTTAAGCCCTTAAAAATACCTTTGGCAGAGGCCAGGAGAAAAGAGTTTTTGAGACAGACTCAGCTGCGTAGTCATGACACCTAATCTTTGTCTTCCTCAAGTTCCTGCCAATTGCTGCAACAAATTAAACACATTTCATACAGGTTGCAAACAACAAAATTTTTGTTCGCCCCTCTCCCCTTTACATCATGCAACAAATGAGGTTAATATCCCACAGTAAAAATAACATGTATTGTGTATTTAAATGATAGCAAAGTAAAGTTGCAAGGATAAATTCCGACGTGTCCTAACTTTTGCCTTTGCCAACATATTAATGTTCTACAAACAGCTTTCTGTTTACAATTCCTACAAAATAAGCAAGCAAAAAATGCTGAAGCTTTCTTATGCAGCATCACACCAGCCGCTATAAGAGCATGAAATTCAGATGCCCCACAAGCTTCACTTGAGCTTCCCAAGGGAGAGAGCAGCAGTAAGGAATCACCTCCTGCCAGTGCTACAGGAGGATAAGAATGTGAGTTTCTCAGCCATTTCCAAAATTCAGAGGTAGGAGTTCTGGCTTCTTCTGTGGCTGCTAATCCAAGAGTCCACAGACCTCCTACCTGAGGTCTCCTACCATCCAGTTTAGCTCTTCCACCTCCAGCCTGTCCCTGCTTCAGTCCTTTCAGAGATGAGGACACATTATTTTTCTAGGGGTGGAGGTCTTTTCTTTGCCACTCTGTACCCTTTCCTTTGACATTTTTCCCAATTCTGATTCAAATTTCTCCTCCTCTCTTTCCTGGACCTCCAGCAGGTAAAATCAAAAGATGGATGCAAAAGATATATGATGATTCTCCAACTTGAGAACAGAGGGAAGTTCAACTGATTTACGTTGCTTGGCTCTGCCCACATAACCATGAGATAGTCTTTCAAAAGGAGAGTGACAGCAAGGATAAAGCCTGAGATTTGAGCACCTTCTGGAAAGCCAAAGAGGGAGTGAACTGTAGACTAAAGAAACCACAGTCAGAACAGTTTCTAATAAACCTGAAAAAGGACAGAAATTCTTCACTGCTTTGGATAAATCAGATGCTTACAATTCAGATAAGAACTACAAGCACCCCAGGATATCACCCGAACATTTATCTTTTTTTAGCTATCAGTTACAGAATTTGTCCGCAGAATGCACCTAAAAAACTGTGTTTCCTGTACAAAAGGTCTCCAATGCACATGGGTCTAGAGCAGCTGTTTGTAAAGGGCAACTCCATACAAGCAGCACGTCTATGGCGTTGAATACAAATCAACAAGAGCAAGAAAACAGTCTTATCCTTAAACCTACCCTGCGCTCATATTTGCTTGATGGAGTGTGCAATTTGACAGGGCAGCTGCGTCAACTTCACGGCTGGACGCTGCCCCTTTTGGAACACACAATCTCTGTGTCCTACCTGTGGGCTCCCACCACCTCACTGGCACAGTTTTCTGTCTGTTTAGTTCCCTGAACAGCTTCAGTAGAGAATCAGACAATCTTGCACTAAAGCAAGGGTAGAAACATGCCTGTGATGATGGGGAACAGGGGAAGCAAGACTGTCCCTTTTGGGAGGACCTTCTTGTTGTATCTGCCTACAAACACACTGTCAGACCAACCCCTGAGTTCCATTACAATGCCTGAGTACCTGGGATACATTTTGTGAAACCAATAATGTAGGATTATTTCAGACTACATTGCACGGAGATTTAAAACAGAGCTTTTGGAGCCCTGCTAGAATGCAAACTGTTTAAACTGATTAAACCCTCCCAAGAATTCCTACATCCAAACTTTCAGTCCACTTCCTACATGGTTACCAAGCTTAGCCTCTCTAGAGGTCAGCACAGTATCAGAAATAACAAAAAAACCCAGACCAAACAAACCCAAAACAAACCCCAAACAAAAAATAAACAAAAACAAACCCCAAACAAAAAATAAACAAAAACAAACCCCAAACAAAAAAATAAACAAAAACAAACCCAAAACAAACAAACAAACAGCCCCAAAAACCAAAACAAAACTTACGACTGTTCTGTACATACAGTGAACTTCACTGAGAAATGCTGGAACAATGTTACTGTTGGTAAATCTTCACACATAAAAATACATGGGTTCTTTTATGCAATATGAAAAAGATGGAAGGGATGGTGTAACAATTCCCACTATAGATACTGTAGAGGAAATTACACTTGTAAAGCATTTGTTCATAGGCACAAATTGGTAGTGCCTGTACTGTCCTGTTTGCCCAACTTCAGTGTCCTTTTCTCTTAAAATACTGGTGCCATCAGGACGTGTCAAGGAGTCAGATCCTGAAGCCCTTATTCCCCTTTTGTTTTGTTCACATTCAGGGATATTTCCCAATGAAATTATCAAGTTGCAAGTATTTGGTTTGAGTATAATTGCAGCACATTATGTAACAAATTCCCCTCTAGCCATGTTAGAAAAAGATTCAGTAAAACAAGAAGAGTATCCATGTTTTAGCCCCAAAAAGAACAGATCTGAGTATAGGCAAAAAAGTTTTCCTGTAGAGTCACAAAAAAAAAAACCAACCAAGCACAACCACCAATAGAAAATAAGTCTAAGATCAAAAATTTCCACGACAAACCTGACTTCATGGAGGACTCGATGAAGTAGAGGAACTGCTGGAGAGGGTAAAACAGAGGACCACAAAGATGATGAGGGCCCTGGAGCATCTCTCTTAGAAAAAGAGGCTGAGGGACTTGGGTCTTTTTAATCTGGAGAAGGCTGAGGGGGGATCTGATCAAGGCCTATAAATACTCAAAGGGTGGGTGTCAGGAGGATGGGGCCAGTCTTTTTTCAGTGGTGCCCAGTGACAGGACAAGAGGAAATGGGCACAAACTTGAATATAAGAAGTTCCATGTAAAGATGAGGAGGAACTTCTTTCCTGTAAGGGTGACAGAGCCCTGGAAGAGGCTGCCCAGGGAGGTGGTGGAGTCTCCTTCTCTGGAGACATTCAAACCCACCTGGACACGTTCCTGCACAACCTGCTCTGGGTGGACCTGCTTTGGCAGGGGGGTTGGACTAGATAATCTCCAGAGGTTCCTTCCAATCCCATATCATTCTGTGATTCTCTGACTCCAGATCTCCTACTGATGTCAGTGAAGCAGGCAAAGCTGCTCAGCTGGAACTCCCCAGAAGCCAATGCTGTGCACAATTTTTGCTTCAGTATTCGTTTGTTCTACAGATTTGTTGAAAATGTTTGGTGTTTTACATTTCCCCTGGTACTTCAGAGGAAGACAAAAGGAATTCATAATTTTCCAGCACAGACAGGATTCATGGAATTTTAAGCATGATAAGTAATCGATCCTGTCCAAACAACAGGAGAAGTGAGGGAAACACACAAACTACCCTTCACCTCCGAGTGCAAGCTACAGCTGGCTACGGTACTTAGTTCCTAATCGAGAGGTTGCTCACAAATCATCACAGACGGAGCCAGGACTGCCCAGTTTGAACCTAACTGTAGGGTTGAGCCATGACACATTGACTCATCGTGTTACCTAAAGTATCATCCTTATAAACAGCTTTAGACTGTCTTTTATGTACATGTGACCAAGTGTAACGGAGCGGCAGTAGAGCAAATGCAAACAGCACGGTCTTCCATTAAAGCAATCACATCCCCAGACACAAAATCCGGGACTCTAAGACCTCATGCGAATCTGAGAGTCCCTGGGGACTTTGGGTTTGATGAGAAATACGTATAAATATTATAATCTGTGACAGATATAATCTTGCTCCAATATTTTCCACTTTATTTAAAAGGAAAGCTACCTATTTTGTTCAGAACCCACAGCCAGGAAGTTACAAAGATAAAAGGACCTCTCAGCATGAGCAAACTGCAGAACGTATTTGAAAATAAATTCCTAATGACAATTGGCATTAAAGAATTTATTTTCAAATACATTTTGCAGCCTGCTCATGCTGAGGGGTGCTTTTATCTTTTGAACTGGATGCTGCTAGGCTGAGCAGAGATGAAGAGTTCCCTCTTAACTCTTTCAGTACCACACAAACAGCAGAATCCACCAGGATTTCCCCTCCAATCTAAACCATTCTACCATTTTCTTATAAAGTACTTAATGCCTGCGTTAGACAAACATTGCATTACAGGGGCTCAGTCCCGAGAAAAGCAGCAGACAACCACAACTCTCCATCTCCAACCACAACATCTTGATCTCCAGATGTTGATCACTGACACCTACTTTTAAGTCAAAGAATATTTTTTCCTTAACATAGTCCCCCTTAATGCTGCTTCTCAACAGAAATCCTCGTTGCTGTGCTAACTGCCTTTCAAGTGAGCCACAAATGACAACATCTTTACCTCCTCAGCAGCAGGCACACTGTGGAGGGCCAGAATTTCCCATCTCCCTGGTGGGAGTCAGCATCCTGCCATTTTCTTATAAAGTACTTAATGCCTGCGTTAGACAAACATTGCATTACAGGGGCTCAGTCCCGAGAAAAGCAGCAGACAACCACAACTCTCCATCTCCAACCACAACATCTTCATCTCCAGATGTTGATCATCTGACACCTACTTTTAAGTCAGAGAACACTTCTGCCTTCCTACATCCATGACTATCCTTTCCCTTTGGGCACTCACACAGCTGGATAACGAGCCAGGATGGAAAACAAATCCAGCAGGAACCAACCAACCTTTCTGTCTTGAGTCCTTTCTCAGCAAGATAGTTCCCTGGCTTGTCCAACTGCATAGCCAGACAAATGCCACAGGGGCAAAAGTTAGAGGGTGGGAACAAGAAGTCAGGCATAGGGACACGCTGGAGAGCTATTCACAGCATTGTGAACTTATGTTGGATTTTAAAAGTGATTCCATAACCGCAAACTAAAACACAGGTACAACAGAAGCTTCAACATCAAATTCTAGAGCCCAAAGAAAGTTGAGATGTGGAGGACTATACACTACCTAGGAGTATTAGAATCACAGAATTGTCTAGGTTGGAAGGTTAAAGATCATCTAGTCCAACCATCAACCTCACTCTAATAAAAACCATCACTAAACCATGTCTCTAAGCACTATGACAACCCGTTATTTAAATCCCTCCAGGGATGGGGCCTCAACCCATTCCCTGGGCAGCCCATTCCAAGGTGGGCACTCACACAGCTGGACAACGAGCCAGGATGGAAAACAAATCCAGCAGGAACCAACCAACCTTTCTGTCTTGAGTCCTTTCTCAGCAAGATAGTTCCCTGGCTTGTCCAACTGCATAGCCAGACAAATGCCACAGGGGCAAAAGTTAGAGGGTGGGAACAAGAAGTCAGGCATAGGGACACACTGGAGAGCTATTTGCAGCATTGTGAACTTATGTTGGATTTTAAAAGTGATTCCATAAGCGCAGACTAAAACACAGGTATAACAGAAGCTTCAACATCAAATTCTAAGAGCCTAAAGAAAGTTGGGATGTGGAGGACTATACACTATCTAGGAGTATTAGAATCATCAGGGAGTTGTAGAGAGCAATAAGGTCTCCCCTCAGCCTCCTCTTCTCCAGGCTGAATAACCCCAGCTCCCTCAGCCTCTCCTCATAAGACTTATTCTCCAGACCCCTCACCATCTTTGTCGCCCTTCTCTGGAAGGCTCTCCTAATATCCAATTTAAACCTGCCCTAGTCCAACTTGAGGCCATTTCCTCTTGTCCCATCGGCTGGGACTGGGGAGAAGAGACCGACCCCCCCTGGCTACACCCTCCTTTCAGGGAGTTGGAGAGAGCGAGGTCTCCCCTCAGCCTCCTTTTCTCCAGGCTCAACACCCCCAGCTCCCTCAGCCTCTCCTCACAAGACTTCTTCTCCAGACCCCTCACCAGCTCCATTGCCCTTCTCTGGACCCGCTCCAGCCCCTCAATGGCTTTTTTGTAGGAAGGGGCCCAAAACTGGACACAGCACTTGAGGTGGGGCCTCACCAGTGCCCAGTACAGGGGGATGATGACCTCCCGAGTCCTACTCGCCACACTGTTCCTGATACAGGCCAGGATGCTGGTGGCCTTCTTGGCCACCTGGGCACACTGCTGGCTCCTGTTCAGCCGACAGTCGACCAACACCCCCAGGGCTTTTGCTGCCAGGCAGCTCCAGCCACTCTGCCCCAAGCTTATTAACCACCTAGAGGTTGTACTGTGGTGCAAATCTGCCCACTGTCTACATTCCTGGTCTCATACTGTTAAGCAAGGAAACTAGATGTAACCAAACAAAGAAGAACAAGAAGGGCCTCGAGAGAGACAGACCCTTCTCAAGTGTCACTGCAGTTTGGATCAGGCTGTAAAATGCAATCCTGCCTCTGTGAAAACTCCATTTCTCTTCCTCTGTGGGCAGAATGAGGAGAAAGGGAAATCCTCTGAAGACAGGGCTCAGGTAGTAAAAATTACAAGAGGAAGAAATTCTGACATATTTGTTTTTGCCCAGCTTGCTTAGTGTCGGGGAGGGGGTAGAAGTCAGAAGAGGTGTTTTGGATCACTGCATCCAGCCCCCAGTCATCCCCATCAGATCACATCATCCCTTTCATATACCTGTCATGTCTCATCTCAAAAAACATTTTTTCTTTTAGTTCACTGTTCCTCTCTGAAGGCTCTTGCACAATGGCCCTCCTTTTCTAATCTAAATGCACATAAAGCATTTTGTCCCTGTGCCAACACCTAAACCACCTCTCCTTCAACGGCAGCATTTACCCTTCCAATGTGTTCAAGAGTGGCAAAACAGGTCACCTCCTGCCCTGTATTTGTTAGGCTGACCAAGCCAACCTCTCCCAGTCCCTTCTCACAAGATGGGCTCTTCAGCCCCATGATTTACCAGGAAAACCAGAAACCGAGGGAGCTGGTAGAGGGAGGTTGTAAGTCAGCAGCAGGTTATCCAAGTGCTTAGGCAGAAAGGCTCTTCCAGGGGCAGAAAATCACACAGGCTGCCCAGCCTCTCTCCCTGGCTTCTATCAAGCATTTTAACCCAGCAATGTTGAACATTTCAGTGCTGGCAAATTAGTGTTTTCCAGGAGGAAGGTATTTCACCCAAAAAAACTCATTTGGCTCCACAAAAATGTAATAATGTCTTTATCCCAAAGGCAAGTCAGATAAGAGGGAGTGAAAGTTACAAGCTCTACAACCCACCTCTTTACTTATGGTAATCAAATAGTAACAGGAGTGTTTAAAGAACCAAGACTGACACAACCAACACCTACATTTAAGGCAGGAACAAGCAACAGCAGCCCCTCTGAAAACCTTATGAGTATCCAGACCGAAGTCAGAGTGAAACAGATAGATCTCAACACTGTACACAATCTAGTATTGCCTGAGCATGGCCTTCTTGGTAAACATCCCAAAAGAGATGATCATCAATTTCTTTACTGAAGCACTCCTCCTCTCCCCAAATAAAAAAAAATAAAAATCTTTCTTGAAATATAGTAGAAATCATGGCAGTGATTTAAAGATGGATGACCTGCATTTTACAAGGACATCCTGATGAGAAGGTCTCTTACTCATGTGCCGACAGTGGCAAAGATTTAAAGGAACCCTGTTCTTCCAACAGACTCACTATGGATTAACAAGGTTTCACAGAACACATCCCTTTGACTGGTTAAACATCCTTCATACCCATCAAGTCCTGTATTCACAAAGATAAACAGCACATGTTGTAACTGCAAACTATAAAGATGGATGACCTGCATTTTACAAGGACATCCTGATGAGAAGGTCTCTTACTCATGTGCCGACAGTGGCAAAGATTTAAAGGAACCCTGTTCTTCCAACAGACTCACTATGGATTAACAAGGTTTCACAGAATTCACAAAGATAAACAGCACATGTTGTAACTGCAAACTATGCAGCATCCATGGATATCCAAGCCCACATCTAAGAGAATAATCAAGATGCTAAAGAAAGCTCTTGCTTGATCCTACAGCTGCTGTGCTCAAGGGCCGTTGATACAGAAAACTTATCAAGAGTGATACCAACTATGAAGTATGAAGTTAGAGCAAAGGCATGTACCAAAAAGGTATTCATGGAGAACCAAAAATGCTGGATGAACCCAACATACTGGTACTTAATTCAAGAGAAGCGTTCTAGAAGGGGAGAAGGGTGAATTCTTTGCTCACATAAGATTCAAAAAGACAGGAAAGATGAGCTCTGGCACTCCTCACAGTTGCTTTAAAATGGTTGTATTAAAATTGATAATGCAGCTTCCACTAGCTTCAGTAATGCTGATTGCTAAAAAAGGGAAAATAATTCATAATAGAGCATGCTTCCCTGGTACAAGAAAGATCCTCCTGTACATGAGATCTATGACTGTTACACTACTTGCAAATCGTTTTTAAAGAATACAGTGTATTTCTAAGGAACATTTCTGTTTGTTTCTGTCATAAACAGAAGCAATATTCTTGCAGGCATTGTTGCTGTGCTGTATTAATATAGCCAGCACTAGGTTTGTCATACAAATGCTTAAAAATCATTGAGAGTTACAGAAACTTGAAGCATTTTGTAAAAAGTGATAGAAGAAAATCAGAAAATCATTTCATGTTTCATCTTCCACATTTGACTGAGAGGGGTTCTCCACGGCTCCTGCAGAAGAGCTGAGGTGCCTCTGCCAAGTACTCTCCCATTTTCCCAGAATCTGCTAGAATTAGAATCATAGAATGGCTAGAGTTGGAAAGGTCCTTAAAGATCATCGAGTTCCAACCCCCTGCCATGGGCAGGGACACCTCCCACCAGACCAGGTTGCTCCAAGCCCCATCCAGCCTGGCCTTGAACCCCTCCAGGGATGGGGCAGCCACAGCTTCTCTGGGCAACCTGTTCCAGTGTCTCACCACCCTCACAGGAAAGAATTTCTTCCTAATATCTAATTTTAAATCCAAATTCTAAAATCATTACCTCCCATCCTACCACTACATTCCCTGGTAAAGAGTCCCTTCCCTGATAAGAAGAATACTACAATGAGCACCTTTTACAGGAGCAGGAGAACTCTGGTATCTATGCTGCTATGGCTCTTGTTTTTCCATAGATTCCATCCCTACACTAAGCCCTCCGTTTCACAAATGCTCCCAAAGGCAGTGGGAAGCCATGACATTATGGGGTCAAATATGCTGGTTGTTAAACCAAAGATCTCAACGGTTGAGTAGGGTCACATTATCTCAGAGTAAGCATTTTTGCCCTCTGGCAGAAAGCTGAGGGGCTGAAATCTTACAGATAAGAAAATACTTCTGTCCACTCCATCCTAACAAAGTACGGGTGAGCTCCTTCCCTCCTGACCTCTTTCAGATGAGACTCCATGGAAGGGAGACTAAAGCTGTCTTATGAAACAGTGACAAACTTGCATGTCAAAAACAGGGACGGGAGAAGCAAACACAGAAAGGAAAGGCAGAAAGGACACGATGCTGTTGGGACATGAAACGATGTGGAACTAGAATTATCATGTTGATAAAAGCAGGAAAAATACCCAAGCCTGCATATCTCCTATGAAACACACTACCAAATCCATGGATGGGCTAATCCCATTTGTCTCTCTTTCCCCAGCAGAATACCACTGCAAACTGCACATCTGCTTCGCTGGCTCATACTTTCCTGCCTGCTCTCAAATGTCAGTCCTTGGCACCGCCAGTAACTATGGACAGGGCTGGGGTGCCATGAGAGTTTCCAATAAACAATGAGGCTTAGAAGGAAGTCCCCAGTGCATTTCTGAGCTGTAACCCTGCAATCCATCACTCGCTCTGACACCCACTAGTGCCAGAACCTGCACAGGGACTCTTCTGAGATGGTGTTATCATGTCTAGCCTAAAACCACCACCATCGGATCCATTTGGACTAATTACTGCCAACTTGTTCTTACACAGACAAAGAAAAGAGTAACTACAACCCACCATTTCAATTTATATCTTTCCAGTGACTTATGGAGCAACCACATGAGATCAGCTGAGGCGACCAAGCAGCTCATTGCCACTGACATGCCTCTGTTCTTGGCCATGTGCTCCCACTGCTTCCCTACATCAGCTTCAGTGCTCATCTGACAACTACTGAGGTATTTTAATTCTTCAGCCTAGCAAGAAAAGAAAAGTTTTCTGCCACATCAGCAAGTTGATTCAGCTCCCCAGAAGGCAGTTGAGCACCACTGGTGACAGAAAAAGAAAGCACAGTGGTACGGAGCAGACGTGGAAGGGGAATCAAGACTGTCTTTTCCAGTGGTATCTGTTTTGTTAGTTAAGCTGAAGCTGATTGAATGATCTTTTATTATTTTACCCATGCTCAATCCATGGAAGTCACAATCCGAGCCAATTTAAATGTATCAAATTACACCCCTCAAAGATGTAAAGGCTTTTATATCAGTTCAGATGTAACTATTTAAATTTAAATAGTCAAAATTAGAGTACCCCGAATAAAGGGCAGAAAATGTAAAGAATCATCTTCTCGATCTTTTACTTTTCTTCTTTCCTTCAGTTGGTACAATCAACAAGAAGTCAAAGTGAAGTGCTTAAGCAACGTGGAAGCTTTCTACAGAGGAACCGAGGGCTACACAGCCCCATACTGCTCCCAACTCACTGTGTTCTTACAAGCAGAAAGACTGAGCAGAAAAGGCAAAGTATAAACCATCTTTTCTTTCATTACAGCTTTAGAGGAGCTCCCTCTTATTTATCTACAGTATTTTCATTACATTCATCTAATAACATTACATTAGATCACCCTATTTAATGACTAGGTGTTACAGTACCTGGTAGTTAAGTAGATAGCACACAATTCTCTTTGTAAGTTGCATGATCCATTTCTAGGAGACGACCATTTCAGTAAAACAGTCAGATTGTTCTCTTCTACACAATGAAGTGGCTTAAAGCTGCCTTACTTGAGCAGTTGAATATTCTCCTTACAGAATGGACCTCCAGGTTGATTTAGCCTGCAAAACATCAAAGCCAGCTCTGAAATGTCTTCAGAAATGAAGACACACAGAATAGGTGACTTCTCACAGCTTTTCTGCAAAGATCATATCTCCACGTTGATTGGCCATGCATCAAGGATTAATTTCTCAACCCTTTCATTAGTTGCTCCATCATTAGCTCATGGAAATCACTGTCATCAGATTTTAATAAATGTAACAGGATTCCAAAAGCACTTAATGTTTTTGGAGACAGACAACGCAAATAAGACCTACAGTACTCAGAAACAAATGTGGGATTTGGGCCTTCCCAAACACCTCATTAATGACAGCTAGAAAGAAGGGCTCTCTATGCTATATGGCTTCATTACCTTCTCTATGACAAAAGCGGACCTCAACTTTGCACAGGACTCAAGTGAGGACAGCAGGACCCGTTTCAACTTTACCATTCCTGAGTTATTCTACATGGAACTGTAGATGTGGCCTACAAAGAATACACACCCAAACCACCAATTCCTTCTGACCTACCACAGAAATCTTAACTTTCCATAACATCTTTCTCTCTCATGACCTCCTTCACCTTCTATTCATGGCTCACTTGCCTCCAGTCCCTGGAAAAATTGAGATAAATGGTTTATTTTGAAACATCGTTCATTCACTCTTGTCCGTGCCTCAGTATACCCAGCTGTGAAGTGATAGAAACTTACTTTTATAAATTACATTGGACTCCTGGGGAAAAAACGTGGCTGAGTCCAAAGTAATGCTGAAAGTCTGGCCTGAATCACAAAATATTATTTCAAATACTCATATTTAGACCTTCTGATATGTAACTCAGCCTATCCTTAGCTATCCACAAGAGATCCTGACTTTATATTTTTTCAAGATTATCCAGAAAAGGCCAAAACCGTTTTATTGACAAGCCAACTAAAAAAAAAAAAATTAGCTCCATGAAGCCTGCTGAAACATTAAGCACTAAGTACAGTCCACAAACCTCTTCTTCTTACTGTGGAATTTGACTCTGAAGAAACAGAAT
>NW_015091084.1:83266-85789 GCF_001431845.1 Calidris pugnax | reverse complement strand
TTTCCATCCCCCCCTAAATCCCTTGGCATCCGCCCTCAGCGCTTCCCAGGGGGCAAATTCACCCCCCCCATCTGTACACCCCCGGGGGGGGTGTCTCGGGGGTGGGGGGGGCAAATCCATGGGGGAAAAGTTTAAGCTGCCCCTCAAAAAAATGGGAAAAAATAAGACATTTTTACTCTGGTTTGGAAAATCTTTGAAAACACTTCAGGAAAAAAATATATAAATATTGAATTTTGCCTTTTTTCCTTCTTTTCCTGCCCCACACTTGACTTTGCGCCGGTTTCGGTGGGACGTTGCGGGAGCCCTTGGGGCGGTTGTGGGTCACCCCCTGATAAAAATGGGATAAAAATGAGGTATTTTTGCTCTAGGTTGGAAAATATTTGAAAATACCCCAGGAAAAAAAAAAATATTGAATTTTGCCTTTTTTCCTTTATTTTCCTGCCCCACACTTGACTTTGCGTCGGTTTTTGTGGGATGTTGTGGGAGCCCTTGGGGCAGTTGTGGGCACTTCCTCCTAAAAAAAAATGGGAAAAAAGAGACATTTTCACTCTGTTTTTGAAAATCTTTAAAAACATCCCAAGGAAAAAAAATTATATATATTTCTAAAGCTTGAATTTTGCCTTTTTTCCTTTTTTTTCCTGCCCCAAGCTTGGTTTGCGCCAGTTTTGGTGGGACGTTGTGGGAGCCCTTGGGGCGGTTGTGGGTCACCCCCCTGATGAAAATGGGATAAAAAGACGGTATTTTTGCTCTGGTTTGGAAAATATTTGAAAATACCCCAAGGAGAAAAAAAAGACAAGTACTGAATTTTGCCTTTTTTCCATTTTTCCTGCCCCACGTTTGACTTTGCGCCAGTTTTGGTGGGATGTTGTGGGAGCCCTTGGGGCAGTTGTGGGCACTTCCTCCTAAAAAAAATGGGAAAAAAGAGACATTTTCACTCTGTTTTTGAAAATCTTTAAAAACATCCCAAGGAAAAAAAAATATATATATTTCTAAAGCTTGAATTTTGCCTTTTTTCCTTTTTTTTCCTGCCCCAAGCTTGGTTTGCGCCAGTTTTGGTGGGACGTTGTGGGAGCCCTTGGGGCGGTTGTGGGTCACCCCCCTGATGAAAATGGGATAAAAATACGGTATTTTTGCTCTGGTTTGGAAAATATTTGAAAATACCCCAAGGAGAAAAAAAAGACAAGTACTGAATTTTGCCTTTTTTCCATTTTTCCTGCCCCACGTTTGACTTTGCGTTGGTTTTTGTGGGATGTTGTGGGAGCCCTTGGGGCAGTTGTGGGCACTTCCTCCTAAAAAAATTGTGAAAAAAGGGACATTTTCACTCTGTTTTTGAAAATCTTTGAAAACACCCCAAGCTAAAAAAAATTGTATATTTCTAAAGCTTGAATTTGCCTTTTTTCCTTCTTTTCCTGCCCCACATTTGACTTTGCACCGGTTTCATTTGGACGTTGTGGGAGCCCTTGGGGCAGTTGTGGGCACTTCCTCCTAAAAAAAAATGGGAAAAAAGAGACATTTTCACTCTGTTTTTGAAAATCTTTAAAAACATCCCAAGGAAAAAAAATTATATATATTTCTAAAGCTTGAATTTTGCCTTTTTTCCTTTTTTTTCCTGCCCCAAGCTTGGTTTGCGCCAGTTTTGGTGGGACGTTGTGGGAGCCCTTGGGGCGGTTGTGGGTCACCCCCTGATAAAAATGGGATAAAAATGAGGTATTTTTGCTCTGGTTTGGAAAATATTTGAAAATACCTCAGGAAAAAAAAATAAATATTGAATTTTGCCTTTTTTCCTTTATTTTCCTGCCCCACACTTGACTTTGCGCCGGTTTTTGTGGGATGTTGTGGGAGCCCTTGGGGCAGTTGTGGGCACTTCCTCCTAAAAAATTGTGAAAAAATAAGACTTTTTTGCTCATTTTGGAAAATCTTTGAAAACACCCCAGGAAAAAAAAAAAACCAACATATTTCCAAAGCTTGAATTTTGCCTTTTTTCCTTATTTTCCTGCCCCACATTTGACTTTGCGCCAGTTTCGGTGGGACGTTGTGGGAGCCCTTGGGGCGGTTGTGGGTCACCCCCCTGATGAAAATGGGATAAAAATACGGTATTTTTGCTCTGTTTTGGAAAATGTTTGAAAATACCCCAAGGAGAAAAAGAAAAAAATATTGAATTTTGCCTTTTTTCCTTTATTTTCCTGCCCCACACTTGACTTTGCGCTGGTTTTGGTGGGACGTTTTTAAAAATTTTTTAAAATTTATTAATTTATTTATGTATTTTAAATTTTTTTCCAGCCCCGGATCCAACCCCATCCCACCCCCCGATGGATTTTAATGATTTATTTAATTTTTTTATTCCTTCCCCAAAAGAAAGGGGATTTGAGACTTTTCCGTGGAAAATTTGGGACACCCCCTCCTCCCCCCACCCCGTTTTGTTAAAACCCCCTGGTCTTGGGGTAAAATGAGGCAGAAAAGGGGATTTCTGGTCTGGGAGGTGGGAATTTCCAGGTGGGACCCCGCTATAACGCCCCCCCCCCC
>NW_015091084.1:78203-79665 GCF_001431845.1 Calidris pugnax | reverse complement strand
TCCTCCAAAAAACGCTCCCAAACCCCCAAATTAAGGGGAATTTTGGTTTTTGAAAGAAAAAAACAGGCTGAAAGTCCGTTCCGGGGAGATAATAAGGATAATAATTATATAATTATATAATTATATTAATAACGATGAGAAACCCGAGAGTAATAAGAAATATTCACAAGTGAGTAACGAGGCCGTAACAGCGGGCACCGTAAGAGTGATAGTGAGGGTAGCAATGGTAATACATTTCATAATCATAATAAAAGTTATGACGGTAATTAAAGCAATAACAATGATAAAAGGAGTAGAAATAGTAGTAATAGTGATAGTAATAGTGATAGTAATAGCAATAGTAATAGCAATAGTGATAGTGATAGAAATAGTATTAGTAATAGAAGCAACAGTAATAGTAATAATAAAAATGTTAAAAGTAACGATAATAAAATAATAACAATAATAAAAGCAATAATAATAATAGAAGTAACAAATATAAAAGTAGTAGAAATAGTGATAGTGATAGTGATAGTGATAGTAGTAATAGTAATAGTAATAGTAATAATAATAGTAATAGCAACAGTAATAGTAACAGTAATAGTAATAGTAACAACAGTAATGATAAAACTAGTAAAAATAATTAAAAATATTAAAAGTAATAATATTAACATAATAACGACAATAAAAGTAAGAGTGATAATAGAAGTAACAACAATAACACAAGCAGTAGTAATAGTAGTAATAGTAGTAATAGTAATAGTAACAACAAAAGGAATAGCAATAATAGTAACAGCAATAGTGGCAATAATAATATTAAAAGTGGTAATAATATTAAAAGTGGTAATAATAATAAAAGTAAGAGTAGTAATAGTAATAGTAATAGTAATAATAATAGTAATAGCAACAGTAATAGTAACAGTAATAGTAATAGTAACAACAGTAATGATAAAACTAGTAAAAATAATTAAAAATATTAAAAGTAATAATATTAACATAATAACGACAATAAAAGTAAGAGTGATAATAGAAGTAACAACAATAACACAAGCAGTAGTAATAGTAGTAATAGTAGTAATAGTAATAGTAACAACAAAAGGAATAGCAATAATAGTAACAGCAATAGTGGCAATAATAATATTAAAAGTGGTAATAATATTAAAAGTGGTAATAATAATAAATGTAATAAATGTAATAAATGTAATAAAAGCAATAAAAGCTATAAAAGTAATAAAAGTAATAAAAGTAGTACAAATAGTAGAAATAGTAGAAATAGTAGAAATAGCAGTAATCGTAATATTAATAATAATAGTTAATAGTAACAGTAATAGTAGGAATAGTGAGAAGAATAGTGATAGTAACAGCAATAGCAGCAACACCACTAGTACAACTACTACTAGTGACAACAATAAAAATAAAAACAACGATAATAACAACAAAATGAAGTGGGGGGGAGGCCAAAAAAAAGACCTTTCCAATTAAA
>NW_015091084.1:75498-75749 GCF_001431845.1 Calidris pugnax | reverse complement strand
AAACCCAAACTGGAGATCCCCCGCGCCGCTCTCCGCGCTGTAAAAAAATAAAAAAAAAGCGATTTTCAGCCTGAAAAAGAGAAGAGGGGAAAAAAAATACGTTAAAAAAATGAAGTTTTGCGCTGCCGCCCTCCTCTTTTTTTTTTTTAAGGTTCCTTCAGGTAGAAAGCGGGTTTTTTTCTGATTTCTTTTTTTTTTTTTTTCCCTTGTTTACAGCTCCAGAAGGCAAAAGAGCCATAAATCCCGGGGCA
>NW_015091084.1:74049-74787 GCF_001431845.1 Calidris pugnax | reverse complement strand
GGGGGGGGGGGGGGGGGGGGGGGGGAACTTTCCTCCGAGCATCCCGCCCTGGGGTGAAGCAGGATTTTATATTTTTTTTCTCGATATTTTAGGTTTTTTCCTCGATATTTCATTTTTTTTCTCGATATTTTAGGTTTTTTCTTCGATATTTCATTTTTTTCCCTCGATATTTCATTTTTTTCCCTCGATATTTCATTTTTCCCCTCGATATTTCATTTATTTTCTCGATATTTTATATGTTTTTCTCGGTATTTCATTTACTTTCTCCATATTTTATTTTCTTCTGGATATTTTATTTTTTCCTCGATATTTTTTTCCTCGATATTTTCTTTTTTCTCGATATTTTATTCCTTTTCCTCGCTATTTTATTCCTTTTCCTCGCCATTTTATTCCTTTCCCTCGCTATTTTATTCCTTTCCCTCGCTATTTTATTCCCTTTTCTCTCTATTTTATTCCTTTTCCTCGCTATTTTATTTTTTCTCTCTATTTTATTTTTTCCTCGATATTCTTTCCTCATTTTTTTTTCTCCGCATTTTCTTTTTTTCTCTTTATTTTCTTCTTTTCTGGATATTTTCTCTTTTTTCCCGATATTTCCCCCCCCCCTCTATATTTTATTTTATTTTTTCCCCACTCCACAGGCCTAAGGGATACCCAGAGTTAGGTTTTTTGGGTTTTTTTTTTCCCTAAAAGGGGGGCTCAAAATAAAAAAAGCGAATTGAAATAACCCCACGCGTGTGG
>NW_015091084.1:54068-54624 GCF_001431845.1 Calidris pugnax | reverse complement strand
AACTTTCCTCCGAGCATCCCGCCCTGGGGTGAAGCAGGATTTTATTTTTTTTTTCTCGATATTTTAGGTTTTTTCCTCGATATTTCATTTTTTTCCCTCGATATTTCATTTTTTCCCCTCGATATTTCATTTATTTTCTCGATATTTTATATGTTTTTCTCGGTATTTCATTTACTTTCTCCATATTTTATTTTCTTCTGGATATTTTATTTTTTCCTCGATATTTTTTTCCTCGATATTTTCTTTTTTCTCGATATTTTATTCCTTTTCCTCGCTATTTTATTCCTTTTCCTCGCCATTTTATTCCTTTCCCTCGCTATTTTATTCCTTTCCCTCGCTATTTTATTCCCTTTTCTCTCTATTTTATTCCTTTTCCTCGCTATTTTATTTTTTCTCTCTATTTTATTTTTTCCTCGATATTCTTTCCTCATTTTTTTTTCTCCGCATTTTCTTTTTTTCTCTTTATTTTCTTCTTTTCTGGATATTTTCTCTTTTTTCCCGATATTTTCCCCCCCCCTCTATATTTTATTTTATTTTTTCCCCACTCCACAGGCCT
>NW_015091084.1:47813-50556 GCF_001431845.1 Calidris pugnax | reverse complement strand
GCCCCCAAACCGGTGGGATAAAATCCACTAGGGGTGGAAGGGGGGGGGAGGGGGAGGGGAACACCCCGACTCGTCGGGACGGAATCCCGGCACCGGGAAATGGCTGCGGAAAAGGGAATTAACGGCGCCATCCCGGGAATTCAATCCCAGCTCGGCACTAACTCGGTCGCACGTCGCACGGCGGGAAGGTCACACGGGACTCGCCCGGGCTCCCGGCGGTAACGAGCGCTCCCGGGGAGACCCTCCCCCCGCTAACGAGCTCGACGAGGGGCTTCGGGGGGCACCGAGCTGCCCCCAGCCCCCTCACGGCCCCGAATTTGCACCCGGGGGTGGATTTACACCCTCGTGCTCAGTCCTGAGGCGGGTAGAGCTCCTGGTGCTTGCACACGTGCAAGACGATGGGCATGTGCAAGGCAAAGGCCGTGTGGGAGACGGAGGGTGTGTGCAAGGCAGAGCTGGTGTGCAAGACACGGCTACGTGCAAGACAAAAGCCACGTGGAGGATGTGGCCACGTGCAAAACCGTGGCTGTGGGCAAGACAAAGGGCACGTGCGTGGTGAAAGGTACGTGCAAGGCGGTGGCCACGGGCAAGACGAAGGGCGTGTGGAAGACACGGCTGCGTGCAAGACCATGGCCCTGTGCAAGACAAAAACCACGTGGAAGACGATGGGCACGTGCAAGACGAAGGATGCACAGAAGATGTGGCCACGTGCGAGACAAAATCCACGTGGAGGATGTGGCCACGTGCGAGACAAAATCCACGTGGAGGATGTGGCCACGTGCGAGACAAAATCCACGTGGAGGATGTGGCCACGTGCGAGACAAAATCCACGTGGAGGATGTGGCCACGTGCGAGACAAAATCCACGTGGAGGATGTGGCCACGTGCGAGACAAAATCCACGTGGAGGATGTGGCCACGTGCGAGACAAAATCCACGTGGAGGATGTGGCCACGTGCGAGACAAAATCCACGTGGAGGATGTGGCCACGTGCGAGACAAAATCCACGTGGAGGATGTGGCCACGTGCGAGACAAAATCCACGTGGAGGATGTGGCCACGTGCGAGACAAAATCCACGTGGAGGATGTGGCCACGTGCGAGACAAAATCCACGTGGAGGATGTGGCCACGTGCGAGACAAAATCCACGTGGAGGATGTGGCCACGTGCGAGACAAAATCCACGTGGAGGATGTGGCCACGTGCGAGACAAAATCCACGTGGAGGATGTGGCCACGTGCGAGACAAAATCCACGTGGAGGATGTGGCCACGCGCAAAACCGGGGCCGTGGGCGAGACAAAGGGCACGGGCGTGGTGAAAGGTACGCGCAAGGCGGTGGCCACGGGCAAGACGAAGGGCGTGTGGAAGACACGGCTGCGTGCAAGACCATGGCCCTGTGCAAGACAAAAACCACGTGGAAGACGATGGGCACGTGCAAGACGAAGGATGCACAGAAGATGTGGCCACGTGCAAGACGAAGGACACACAGAAGACGTGGCCACGTGCAAGACGATGGCCATGTGCAAGACAAAGGGCACGTGCAAGACGAAGGGCACGTGCAAGACTATAGCCATGTACAAGATGATGGCCATGTGCAAGAGGGAGGGTACGTGCAAGATGATGGCCATGTGCAAGACGAAAGCCACGTGGAAGATGTGGCCACGTGCAAGATGGTGGCCGTGCACAAGACAAAGGGCATGTGCAAGATGAAGACCACGTGCAAAATAGCGGCCACGTGCAAGAGAAAGAGCACGTGCAAGGCTATAGCCGTGTGCGAGACGAAGGGCGGGTGCAAGACTATCACCATGTGCAAGACATGGCCACGTGCAAGACAAAGTACACGTGCAAGACGATGGGCACGTGCAAGACGATGGGGGCACGTGCAAGGTGAAAGCCCCCCGGCTTTGCACAAGCACAGCACGGCCAGGGGTGACGCAGGTGTCTCGGTGCCAAGGCACCACCCCAGTTCACCCCCATTTGCACGCCCAACCACGCACCAGAGGGTGATCCCCCTGGTGATCCGTGCAGGATGAACCCCGATTCCACCCAAATTCCTCCTTATCCCGGCAGATCCCCCCTCCCGCAGGGGGGGGGCCGGTGGCCGAAGCTGCTGGAGGGTGTTTGGAGCATCCCCCCACCCTGGATTGGGGGGGAACCAACGGGTTGTGGTGAAAATCCAAGAAAATCACCCAAATCCCTCTCTGGCTGCAGAGAAAGGGAGGCAGCCGGCCAGGAATTCCACCTTCCTGATGGATTTAATCGGAGAGGCCACAGGGGGAGGCTCAGGATTCGGCTTCCCCCCCTCTGGGGCTGGAAATTTGGGAAACCCTCAGCTCCAAACCCCCCCTTTTCCACGACGGACATTCACCCGGATTTCTTTTTTGCCCTTTCCCACCACCCCCCAGCCAAGAACGGGCGATAAATCAATAAACACCCAATTTTTGAATATTTTTTATTTTTTGGGGGGGGATATTTTTTAAATACAAAATCCTGGGGGGGTGCATTAACATGCAGGGCACTGGGTGCTGCGGGGTGACCTCTAGGATGGACATTCACCTGGATTTTTTTTGCCCTCTCCCGCCTCCCCCCAGCCAAGAACGGGCGATAAATCAATAAACACCCAATTTTTGATTTTTTTTTTTTTTTTGGGAATTCCACCTTCCTGATGGATTTCATCGGAGACGCCACAGGGGGAGGCTCGGGATTTGGCTTCCCCCCCCTCCAGAGCTGGAAATTTGGGAAACCC
>NW_015091084.1:45346-47518 GCF_001431845.1 Calidris pugnax | reverse complement strand
GGGGGCACGCCATGCAGATTCTAATTTGGCGATTACTGTCACAAAGTCGTTTGTCACCCGCCCCGGGGAGGCTCGGCGGCCGCCAGCCCTCCGCTGCTCCTCACTGCTGCCTTAATCTTTACAGATTGAATTAAGATTGGGGGGGACTTTATCAGCGGATGGAGCGGGGTGAAGGGTTACTCGGGGGTTTCATTTATTCCACAAGGGGAAGGGGGGAGGTTTCCACCCCGCTGAGCCCCGAAGAAGATAAAAATAAGATTTTTTTCCCCCTCCCAAACCAGCAATGACACCCCCACCCCCCAAAAAAAACCACCCCACCGACCACCCTGTAATCGAATCACCTTCGAGATGCTCTTCAGAATAAAACAAGATGGATGGAGCATCCTTCCCCCCCCGCGCCCCCCGCCCGCGGAGCGGGGGCCATCGCCCTCCATCCCCGTATTAATTCTCCTATTAAATTAACTAACGGGAAGGGTTGTGCTGCCTCCATTAAGCGTCGTGGGCGAAGGCGCTCCCCGCAGCCCCCGAGCAGCGCGCTAATTAGCAACACCCCCCCCCCCGCCTCCCCCTTTTTCCTCTTTATTAATGGCTGGGAGTAATAAACAGACTTTTGGGGGGCTCCAGGGGGAGAAGTGGGGGGGTCTTGGACCTGGGGGCAGCCGGTGTCACCCCCTTCCGCCTTCTCCCTGTCTGGGATAGAGCTTTGGAAGGAGCAGGGAGGAAGAGGAGGATGAGGGTCATCCCCTCCTGCTGCTGTTTTTGGTGAGGGGGGGACTAATCAGAGTCCCAAGGAGGTGAACGTGTTCTGCTGACGAGGTTGGGAGTTGTAATTACACGTGGTTGGGTGGGGGTATCAAAATGTTGCTAAATCCTGAGCGAAGGGGGTGTATTTGGGGATGGCGATGTCAGAAAATGGGGGAATTTTGGTCCTGGCCTTGGTGGAGAAGCTCCATCCCCTTCCCCTGGTTTTTCTCTTGGGGCTACCAACCAACCCCTCCCGGTGGCTCGTCCAGGCTCCCTCTGGAGTCGGCGGAGAGAATCGGCAGGAATCAGGGAATTCCAGGAAACCACCCCAAAACGAGCCCAGCCCTTCCCATTGGGGGGACCTGGCCTAACTTCCCCATAAACCGAGCTAGAAGGGGAAAGGGGAGGATGAACCACGAGGGGAGGGTCATCCCACCCCCATCACCCATCAAATCACCCTTAAATCCCCGGGTACCACGACGGGGGGAACCGCTCGTTAACGGCGACGTTCCTCATCTGCCCGGCCTTTACCAGGAAGAGATGGATTTAAAACCTGGAGCTCAAAGCCGAAAATCCTTCCTAAACCAAAATAATCCCAAACCCAACCCCCCAAACCCGCCTCGCTGCTCGTTAGGGTGATTGCTGATGAGATCCTGGCTCATCCCCGCGGCTCCTCCGAGGACCCGGCCCCCGCTGGAGGATTATTGAGTTTCACGCTGAACGTGCTGGGGTTTAGGAGAGCTCAACCATTTTCCACCCTTTTTTCTCGCCCTGGAAAAGCGGGATTTGGGTTACATCGCCGCGGGAAGCCCCGAGCCCCCGCTGATTTACCCCTCACACCCCCTTTTTTGCTCATCTCTTCTAAAGCCCCCCTGGCTTTGCACGTCAACGCCGGGGCTTTGCCAGAATATTTGGGATGCTCCCGCCGTATTCCTGGCTTTTCCCTTCAAAGGGCCAAATTTCCCTCCAAAATCCCCAGCAGAAAAAAAAAAAAGAAGCAGAAAGAGGCATTTTCACCCCAATTTGCTCTAAAAACATCCCCGAGCTGGGGGATTTCGGTTCGTTCTGAGCTTTTCAGGAGAGAAGTTGCTTCAGGCTCAGCTCTTTGGGTTTAAAAGCCTGGACTTTTGGCACCCAGCCCTTGGCTTTAATGGTCTTCAGCGGCTGGGGTTGACCTTTATTTTGCGAGGCAATGCTTCACGGCTCCGGCTGAGCTTCTTGGAGCCGCCTGTCCGGGGTTGTTGGCTTCCCGGGAAGATTCATGGGACCCATAAAAACATCAGTTTTCTTTTCTAAACAAAGCTGTTGCCGGCCGCTTGGCGGGGGAGAGGCTGGTGGAAGGGAGGGAGGGAGGGAGGGAGGGAAGGAGAGGGGGGATGGATGGATGGAGAGAGGGAGGGAGGGAAGATGCTGTGCATTTTTTCCGAG
>NW_015091084.1:39613-45336 GCF_001431845.1 Calidris pugnax | reverse complement strand
CCTTGGCCATCTTGGAGGTCGCCCCCCCATTCAAGTTCATCTCCCCCCAAAAAGCTGGATCCCTCTTTCCTCATCCTTGAGGTGCCTTGAGACCTCTCCCAAGGAGTCTCCTTGCCTGTCTCTCGGTGGCTCCTCACCCACGTAGGGAGAGATGAGGGGTGGACCCCCATCACCACCACCCCTCACCACCCCCCACCACGCGGGGTTGGAATCCAGCGCTGCGTTGGCCATCTGGAGGTCGCCCCCCATCCGAGTTGATCTCCCCCCAAAAAGCTGGATCCCTCTTTCCTCATCCCTGAGGTGGTTTGAGACCTCTCCCAGGGAGTCTTTCCATACGGGAAATCGTGGGCAACCAGCCAGAGGGGTGGGATGCTCCCCAGGCTCTTGGTTACTCGCCCCCCTTCCCCCCCCCCAAGACGTTGGCCATCCCCTTCCCAACCCCAACCGGGAAAGAGGGGGGGCTGCGGGAAGTGATTTTGCTGCCTCCCGTAAGCTGTGGTTGGTGGTGGGGAATGGTCCATGCCAGGGGAGATGCTCTTCAGGAGGAGCTGAGCGGAGGAGCCCATCTTCTCTTAACGAACCTGCGGGCGTCTACGGTAAAGAGAGATGGATCCTGACCGAAACGCCAGGGGACGGGCAGTAAATCACCTTCTGCTGACGGGGGAGCACTTTCGTTCGGACCAAAGTGCACTTTGCATGCATTTTGCATGCTTTTTAAATGCACTTTAAATTAATGCACTTTAAACTCAAACCCTTAGTTAATTCAGATTCGCCTCTGCCGGAGCGTTCCCTTCCAGGCGCGTCCCCGCTGCAGGACCCCATCCAATGCCCTTTGGAGCGGGGAGAAGGGCCTTCAGGTTGGCTTCATCTCATGTCCCAGGGCCAAAACCATGACGTGGGGTCCCATCTCCTCCTCCTGTCCCTGGAGAGAGGTGGCCACCCACGCGTTCATCCTCCATAGGGATGAGTAGGACAGAAGAGATGACCCATATCTAGAGGCCCACCTTTCTCCATTGACCCTGGAAGGAGCTAAGAACCCATCCAGGCCAACGTTTTCTACTTCAATCAGCAAAAATAGCACTGGAAGAATCTCTTCAGCCCTCCCCAGCCTTCCCCTCACTTCAAGGGGTGAAGCAGAGCTGGTCCAACCTACACGAGGCTGTGCAGAAAACAAGGACGTGGTGACGGAGAGGTTCCAATGACCCCCTGGTGGGACAGGGATTTGCTGAGCTCATTTCTCCCCGAGTTTTTCACCTGATCTGCTTACTGGTAGCCACGTGCCAGGGCCATGGGATGCAAACTCATCCTAGCAGGATCCGCCACCCAAAAAGTCACCCTAGAACAGCCCCTTCTGTGGGAGAGATCAAGGTGCTCTGCTCTCTGTCATCTCCACGTTGCCTCCCAAAGGGAAATAATTTATTTCGCTGCCGTCCTACTAACTTTCCCCTGTATTGATCCATTGCCAATTGGCCGTTTTGCAAGAGTAATGAAGCCAGCAGCCGTGGGATTAGCTGTTAGCGCGTCAGCAGACTCTAAAAAGGACAAAGTCAAGGGGATAACGCTCTTCCTCTGCCACAGAGGGACTTTGCCAAGCTGGTTTTGGGAAGAGGTGAAGATGTTTGGGGTCGGGCGCCTCCGTGACCTCCCGTGGGTGGTGGGATGTGGGTGGGAAACCCTGTTGGGGTGGGAATTTTTGCAGATTCCTCTCTGCCTTGGTGCAT
This sequence comes from Calidris pugnax, assembly GCF_001431845.1. NCBI lineage: Eukaryota > Metazoa > Chordata > Aves > Charadriiformes > Scolopacidae > Calidris > Calidris pugnax. Next base: position 43,615 of record NW_015091084.1, on the reverse strand, counting down.
GAGCAGCCGTGGCATTGCTAAGGTTGTGTCCTTGCTTTCCTTTCGGATCAGGGGGTGTGATTTTATGGTATTAATTAGTGGTGTGGATGCTTTTTCATCTCCATAATATTAGTCGTTTAATAGATGTGCCTGAATGAGGAGCTTCGTGCTCCCAAACTCCTCCATAGGGTCAATGCAGAAGGACCAGCGTCCTCAAGTCTTATGGAAGGGCTAAATTCAGGTGCTCGTAGCAAACCCACCAGAAATATCCCAAAATACGTCCAAAATAAGTGTTTTGCCTCCTTCCACTGACCGGACAGGAACAGAACACCCAGCCCTTAATCTGGGGAGCCGGATGGATCCTGTCCTGGAGAAGGTGGTTGAACCTCAGCCTCAGCATCCCATGGAAGGAGGAGAGAGCTCACGATGTCGGAGCAGGTCCGAGAGCTGGTGGGCTGTAAATCCTCTCTGTGGGGTGCGTTGGCAGAGCCGGGGAGCCCCAGCAGCACCGAGACACGTCTGTAAGGGGGGGGACATCCATCAGCATTAATCCAAATCAACTCCCAAAGTGGATTAAATGGAGCCCACGAAGCCCTTTCCTGGACACTTATTCAGAATTACAGTTGGTTTAATTCAGTTTAGCCTAATTCGCCAAGCTAAACCGAATTAAGGCCGGCTGCCTTTTGAACGAGAAGGTCCACGCGCCCGTTTTAATCTAATTTAGCCAACCTGCTTTAAATTCACACCCGTGGCTGATCTATACGCCCCGGGGGAAGGCAGCTTGGCAGGTGAGCTCAGGGTAAAAATTACAACGTCTGGGCTGGCTGAGGGCTTTGCTCTGCTGGTTCTGGGCGAGTTGTCCTCTCCCTGTCAGAGCCATACGCTGGGGCTGCCAACCTGCCACCCGCCTGAGTTGTGGCCGCCCCGAGAGGGCTCCGGTGACACATCCAGCTGCGCCGATGCGAGACCAGATGATACGCAAGGATGGGGCTGTGAGCGACACGGAAAATCACTCCCGGAGCATCCGTGTGTCTCCGATGGCAACCAGGACCACCACGCACCCTGGGCATGGAGGGGGGAGAAGGTCCTGGTGACGGTGAATAGGATTCTGAGGGGCTTTTAGTTTGGTAGAGGGAGAAATAATGGGATGTGAAGCCCTTGGGGTGGGATTTTTATAGCCCTGATCGGAGTGAAGAGATGCTTGGAGAGGTTGTGGTTGCACGTGGGGTTGATGGGACACCTGGCCACGGTCACCATCACTTGGAGGTTGGGGTCACACGTGGGGTTGATGGGACACCTGGCCATGGTCACCATCACTACGCTTTTAGTTTGGTAGAGGGAGAAATAATGGGATGTGAAGCCCTCGGGGTGGGGTTTTTCCAGCCCTGATCGGAGCGAAGAGATGCTTGGAGAGGTTGGGGTCGCACGTGGGGTTGATGGGACACCTGGCCACGGTCACCATCACTTGGTGGGGGTAAGCATGGGATACAACAGCCCTGGAGGATGGGTCTCCAGTTATTTGCACCCCCTCTGAGGGCACAGACCATCCCCCAAGTCCTTTCCAGAGGTCAGACCCCCATTTCATCAGGCTTCCTCACCAGCCACATCGTTTCACCACCTCCATCCACAGCCTGATCCCCCCGACGTCTCCCCAGGGTCACCAAACTTTGGAGCAGGCTGGAGGGAGAAGACTTTCCCAGCCTGGATGTCTCCTGCAGCCCTTGAGAGGTGCCGTCGGGGGTGGAATTTGGACCATTCCAGGCACAGGAGACCAGGAGCAGGATGGGACTCCCCAATCCTCCGAGGAAACAATATCTACGGCAGAGATCATGCTGGAATTTGGCTGCAAATGACCCCGTCAAGTTGGGCACCGGGAGGGGAAATGCCTCCACCGAGGCTTTGAGGAGGTTTCTTGTCTTCTCCTTATTAATCACGCCAAAGAAAGCAGGTCCCTACCCCTCCCATAAATCTTGTGGTGGCGTCAGCCCTGTTTGTCCGACCCTTGGCTCACGCCGCTTCCCGGCTCCGCTCCCACGATGGACAAACCGGGGAGGAACCACCCTCCCGGCAGCACCGAGCTCCCGCGGGTTTTAAGCACATGCTTAAAGTTAAGCAAACGTTTTCGTGCTCTGCTGAGCCCAGACATTAAAATCCTAAGGTTTGCTTTAAATTCCTGAGATGACTTCCCTCCTGGTGCCTCCAGAGAGTCTTTGATTTTAAGTATTTGGAGGTAAGTTTTTTTTTTTTTTTTGTGGATGAGAAAGAGGAAGGGAAACTTTATCTTTTCAGGGAAAATTGAGGCTCCCGCCCTGCGTCCAGGCAGGGCTTGGTGCCTTTATCATGAGGCTCCTGATAACTTGTCAAAAAGCCCCAAAATACTGAATTTGGGAGGAGTTATGAACATTTTAGTCTTAACCTAAGACCTAACTCAGCAAGTCCGCGAACTTTGACGGACTGTCTTCAGATGTGGTTGATGGAAACTCAGCGATCACCGGTCTGACCTCCCTCCTTTCACTAGAAAGAGAAGCAAAGACCTCGCTGGATGCAGGGATCTGCTGAACGTCCCTGAACAACCCTTTCTTATGGTGCAATTGGCTTTGATCTCCATCCATCCATCCATCCATCCATCCATCCATCCATCCATCCATCCACTCATCCATCCATCCACCCACCCCCACTCCATCTCATCCACCTGGGACCAAACGAGGGAGAGGAAGGTTTGGAAGAAGGTTGGAGCTGGCACAGCTCCCTCCTCCATTCCCCCCGCCCCTTCTCGAAGTAAGGCCAAAATATTCCTGGTGTCTTCACGTCTCCTAAATGTCTCGTTTCCATTAGTTGATGGGCAGCGACTGAAGTGTCTCAGCAGCGGGATTTTAACACGAGCCGCTCTCCAGGTAACCATTACTAGATCTTAAAAACATTTTATTAGGAAGGCAAATGTATGTTTTAGCAATGCTCAGATGGCTACTTAACGTCATGTTTATCCCAGGCCAGACGCTTCTCAAAATGAATGAGACTTTAAGATCCAGGTTCCCCCTTTGTTTAATGGACTTTAAGTTGTTTAAATCATCAGCTTCACTTAAACCTCTCACTTAAAATAGGGTGATCTATTTTTCTCCGTTAAAAGTTCATTCATCACAAGTTGGCGATGAGTCTTTCCGTGAAGCCCCAATGGAGAACAAACACTTCTGTGCTAAGTTATGGCCGTGGTTTTGCCGTTTCCGTGCAGGGATGGACCATTCCTCGGCAGAATTGGCCCAAAATCAGCTGAGAGGCAACAGTGCAACTTGCAACTCCATCCTCCCGTGCACCATGGCTGGGATGGATGCTCTCGGCTCTGGTGGTCTGACTCATAGCCTGGAGACACCAAAAGTCCCCTACCAAGACACTTAACCCCTGTGGGCTCCCCATGGTGAGACGGTGGAGAGCTACTGGTGGGGACAAGCTGGTGGCAAAGGCCACCATTTGGTGTCCACTTCAGCATGGATAGACCACACTCGCCTTGGAGAAGAGCTGGGCAGCGAGAAGCAAAGCCAGGCCATGGGGTTGGTGTGGTAGAGCCCGAAACAACATCCTGCTGTTGGGCTTTCAGATTGAGGACACTGAGGTGGCACCAGAGAAAGGGTCTCCACCAACATGATGCACCCTCCAACCCGTTAAATCCAAACGCTTTCCTCTCAACCGTGAGAGAGGAGAATCCCTGCAGCGTAAATACAGACATTCAGACCGACTCACACTCACAATCACCCCTTTTATTCCCTCTGCACCCACAAATTTACAGCGGCCCCCCCCTTCCTCGTAACTCACAAAGCCCCCCCTGCCCCAAACCTCCACGGCGCAAGCCGTCGCCTCCGTGACTTTGTATTCTCCTTGCGATATTCATGGGCGCAGGGTACAAATGTAAATACATCCCGCCTGTCCCGCTTTGATTCATGCTTCGGTATCAAATCACATGTGCTTCCCCGGACGCCATAAATCTCCTCACGGTAACTCCACCTGAATTGTTCTTTGTGTGTTTCTCGG
>NW_015091084.1:32534-39603 GCF_001431845.1 Calidris pugnax | reverse complement strand
CCCCGTCCCCCAGCCACCCACCGGCGAAATATTTCCCAGCACGTGCAGAGGGTGACGTCTTCGGTGGGGTGGGTGGGATGGTCCCCAGGCTGGTCCAGCATCTCCAGCTCAGAGAAAGGGAAAAAAAGCCCCGTGGTTTTGGGGGAATTTGATGTGTTATAAACCCTGGACCTCGTTGTTCTACCTGGTTGTTGCCCCCAGGGTCTAAGCTGGGAGAACACTGGCCAGTGTTGGAACCAGGCTGAAGCCGGGGCAGATGTCACCTTCCCTTTACCGTGAGCCCAACCATCACCCTGAGGAACTGTCACTCAGCTGGGAGCCCTCTCACCTCGCTGTGACCATGTAGGAGCCAGGGCTTGGTCTCAACTGGTCCCCAAGGCTCACTTGGTGGCCAAGGGAGAGAGGTGGGAGCATCCCCTGGCAGTGGGGTGGGTGCATCCATGGGTGGGTGCATCCATGGGTGGGAACATCCCTTTAATGTTAGCCCAACCATCACCCTGAGTCTTTTTGGTCACTCAGAAGATGAGGTCCAGCATCCATGGGTGGGTGCATCCATGAGTGGGCACATCCCTTTAACGTTAGCCCAACCATCACCCTGAGTCCTTTTGGTCACTCAGAAGATGAGGCCCGTCCCCCTGCCCCAAACCTCCACGGCGCAAGCCGTCGCCTCCGTGACTTTGTATTCTCCTTGCGATATTCATGGGCGCAGGGTACAAATGTAAATACATCCCGCCTGTCCCGCTTTGATTCATGCTTCGGTATCAAATCACATGTGCTTCCCCGGACGCCATAAATCTCCTCACGGTAACTCCACCTGAATTGTTCTTTGTGTGTTTCTCGGATCAGGATGAAGAACTGCGGCTCAGGGGGGAGCTGCAGACCCCCCCCCCCCCCCCCCCCCCCCCTTCGGTGGGGTGGGTGGGATGGTCCCCAGGCTGGTCCAGCATCTCCAGCTCAGAGAAAGGGAAAAAAAGCCCCGTGGTTTTGGGGGAATTTGATGTGTTATAAACCCTGGACCTCGTTGTTCTACCTGGTTGTTGCCCCCAGGGTCTAAGCTGGGAGAACACTGGCCAGTGTTGGAACCAGGCTGAAGCCGGGGCAGATGTCACCTTCCCTTTACCGTGAGCCCAACCATCACCCTGAGGAACTGTCACTCAGCTGGGAGCCCTCTCACCTCGCTGTGACCATGTAGGAGCCAGGGCTTGGTCTCAACTGGTCCCCAAGGCTCACTTGGTGGCCAAGGAAGAGAGGTGGGAGCATCCCCTGGCAGTGGGGTGGGTGCATCCATGGGTGGGTGCATCCATGAGTGGGCACATCCCTTTAACGTTAGCCCAACCATCACCCTGAGTCCTTTTGGTCACTCAGAAGATGAGGCCCGTCTGCTCACAGACCCCAAAGTCAGCAGAGGGAGGTTGGGACATCCAGAGCTCGACTCCTTCCACCGGAGAGCAGTGTCTGAGCCTGACACATCACCCTTGGGAGCTGAACTCACGTGGGAGCCCTCTCACGTCTCTTTGACCACGTAGGAGACAGGGCTTGGTCTCAACTGGTCCCCAAGGCTCACTTGGTGGCCAAGGGAGAAAGGTGCGAGTGTCCCCTGGGTGGGTGCGTAGACCCACAGGGGAAAACTGGGGTGTTTTATCTCCAGCAGCAGCAACGACTCCACAGGAGCATCCAAGTGCCCCCAGCCCAAGAGAGTTGACCAAATTCCACTTCAAACCACCCCGTTCTCCCCCAGATAGGGCCAGTCGTGGACAAGGGGGCCTCCATCCCAGCAAAGCCTTGAGGTGACCCACCTCGTGTCCCCCACGGAATGGGTCAGGAGCAGCAATGCGGGGCCAGCGACCATCCCTTGGCTGAGGACTTGATTTTGGAGGAGGTTTGGAGACCCCCACGCTCGTCTCAGGGCTCCCCTGAGCCTTGTCCCCTCCCTGACACGGGACGCTTCGCATTCCAAAAACTCCCTCTAATTAAGATAACACAGAGCGAAGCCTCGGTGGAAAACTGGGTTGAGCTCACGGATCAGGACACATTCCAGGAAAAAAGGGGGTTTGTTTTATCTTTCTTTGAATCCTGAGGAATAAAAAAAAAAAAAAACAAAAAAGGAGAGAAACCCTCACGTACTTCCAGGGAGAGCAAGAAAGATTGGAGACAATTACAGAGCCCGGCGCAAAGCCCTCAACATCTTTCATTATATCGGCAAAATTAAAACGCGGGGAGTTGAGCATCGAAATCTCGCCGGCTAATAACAGAAGTAAAAAGTTGTTAATCAGGCACGTGACCCTATAAAATAAAGGGAATAATTGAAAAGATATCTAATTTATCTATTGAATGCCTCCAACGCTCTCTTTATCACTTAGATGGACAGAATATAATTGGTACGGTGAAAGCCATCAATCTTAGGAAGTGGGCTTTCTGTACAAGATACAACTATTACTGTCATATTATGACACCATAATATCAAGATCAATGACATTTTAAATGCACTCCAGTTATGGGCAATTGGTGACAATAAAAACAGTGACAAATTGATGAAACAAGCGCCAAATGATCTGGTGTCTAAAATAAACCATAAATAATCTTTAAAAAAAAAAAAAAAAAGAAAAAGAAAAAAAACGCAAAGATATCCACCCAATTCGCAGGGGTTGGGGGGGGACTTCTTCAACCCATCAATTTATCCGGGGACGGAATGATCCGATTTTCCTTGAAGGGCCAACTTTCTGGGTTGATTTAGGGGTCGTTCCCGTGCAGTTTAATAACGTTATCGTTAGCATAATCGTTGCCATAAAAAGCGAGGTTCTCATTTAAGCAGCAGAAGTGTCAACCAGCTGAAGAGTCAACACGGTCGGGCTGTAAACACCCGGGTGGTTTTGTTTCACATCTCAGGGCAGCGCGACGACGTTATTCCCTCCCGGTGGCCGCGGCTCTTAAATAAAAGTAATAACAACAGCAGCAAGAAGGTGGGGATCTCGGAGGAGCTTTCTGCCAGCAAACCCGGCCGAGCTCCTCGGATGGTGGGGGAAGCTGGGGGTAGGTTTTCCTGGGAATGTTTAGTTTGGAGAAGAGGAGGCTGAGGGGAGACCTCATTGCCCTCTACAGCTCCCTGAAAGGAGGGTGTAGAGAGGCAGGTGTTGGCCTCTTCTCCCAAAGGACGAACGACAAGACCAGAGGAAATGGTCTGAAGTTGGGGCAGGGGAGATTTAGATTAGATATTAGAAAGAACTACTTTACTGAGAGAGTGGTCAGGCCCTGGAACAGCCTGCCCAGGGAGGTGGTGGAGTCACCATCCCTGGAGGGATTTAAGAAACATATAGACATGGCTCTTCAGGGCCTGCTCTGGTGCCCAAGGTTATTGGTTTATGGTGAGGTGTTGAGTGTGGGGTTCACTTGGGTTGGTTTTTTTTTTTTTTTTTTTTTTGTGGTTGGACTCGATGATCTCAGAGGTCCCTTCCAACCACTAAGATTCTGTGATTCTGTGATTCTGTGAAAACCGGGATGAAATCCTACTTTTCCCCCTCTCCCAAGGGTTCCACCAGCTCCCAAAGCCATCCCCAACTGTTGTCACCTCCCTCAGACAGGTGGGAATAAAAGACCCTGAGGACAAGCACGGGAAGGGGGAAGAATAGATCCTATAGGAATGCACCCAATAGGAATGGATCCTGTAGGAGTGGCTCCTATAGGAACAGCTCCTATTGAAATGGATCCTATGGGAAGAGATCCCTGAAGAATGGATCCCAGGGAAGTGCATCCTGGATCATCCTAGTGTCATGAATCCTATAGGACCAGATATCACAGGAATAGATCCCATGGGCGTGTGTCCTACAGGAACAGATCCTACAGGAATGGATCCTAGAGGTGCAGAACCTGTAGGGATGGATCCTGGAGGGACAGATCCTGTAGGAATGGAACCTATAGAACAGATCCTATAGGAATGGATCCTGTAGGAATGCATCCTAGAGAAATGGAGACTGTAGGACCGGGTCCTATAGGGACAGATCCTATAGGATGCATCCTACAGGAATGAAACCTATAGAAGTGGATCCTACAGGACTCGACCCTCTAGGAAGAGTGGATCCTGTAGGAATGCATCCTAGAGAAATGGAGACTGTAGGACCGGGTCCTATAGGGACAGATCCTATAGGATGCATCCTACAGGAATGAAACCTATAGAAGTGGATCCTATAGGACTCGACCCCCTAGGAAGAGCCTTCGTGGTGGGCTGCACCCACTAGTGGAGTGTTTTTTTTGGGAAAAGGGGATCCATGTTGGGGGTACAGGGGGCTTGTGCCATCACAGGCTGGTAGCCACTGTGGGATCGGAGCCCCGGGGTCCAAGCCTGGCAGTGGGTGAGCGGGATCTTTCCCGGTACCGAGGTCAGGCTGACAGGCCTAGAGTTTCCCAGATCCTCCTTCTGGCCCTTCTTGTAGATGGGCGTCACGTTGGCCACCCTCCAGTCATCTGAGGATGGGCGTCACCTTGGCCACCCTCCAGTCACCTAATACCTCTCTTCTTGACCAGGATTGTTGATAGATGATGGAGAGAGGCTTGGTGAGCTCTCCTGCCAGCTCCCTGAGTACCCTTGGGTGAATCCCATCCGGCCCCATAGACTCATGTGTGTCCAGGTGCATAAGAAGATCATTAACTACTTCCTCTTGGATTATGGGGATTTGTTCTTCTCTCCATCCTTATCTTCCAGCCCAGGAGGCTGAACACCCTGGGGGCAGCTGGTCTGACAATTAAAGAAGGAGGCAAAGAAGGTGTTAAGTATCTCAGCCTTCTCCTCGTCCTTGGTTGCAATGTTTCCCCCCTCATCCAGTAAGGGATGGACGTTCTCCCTGACTCTCTTTTTGTTGATGTATTTATAGAAACTTTTTCTTTTGTTGTCCTTTATATTAATGACCAGGTTTGAGTTCCAGCTGGGCTTTTGCCTTCCTAATTTTTTCTCTGTATAACCTCACAAGATCTCTGTACTCCTCCTGAGTTGCCTGTCCCCTCATCCAAAGGTGGTAGACCCTCTTTTTTCCCTTAAGTCCCATGAAGAGCTCTTTGTTCATCCCGGCTGGCCATTTTCCCCACATTTGCAGCTCTGTGATTCTATAAACCCCTAATCCCAGGTTGGCTTCACCCCCCAGTGTCCCCAGACATCTCGGATACTCCAGCATCCTCCGGCCGCTCCCTGCTTGGGGCTGGGAAGTGTCCGAGAGACGTTGGTCCTCGGAGGCAGGCGCCACCTACTCATTTCCCAAACTTCTCTGAACAAACGATATTTTACATCCTTCAAGGCTGTTTGAGCAGCACTTATTGAATTTGGCTCCAAACAGCTCCCTCTGACATGCTTTTCCCCGACCCCTCTTGCTCCATCTTTTTGATGAATATGAAACCCGGGTGAAAGCTGAGGAGCGTGAAAGTCTAACGGATCCTTCGCCGACCCCAGAGGCATTTTCCTGGAGGCATTAATGGATTTTCCTTGGCTGGAGGAAAGGCTTTGGCAGCGAGCAGCAGGGCTGGCCCTCGGGAGGGAGCTGGGATGGGGAAGATGCTCTTCTTATAATTTCCCAGCTCCAGCCCCATAAAGGCAGGTGGAGGAACCCTCACATCATCTGGGATTGCAGGGACACTGGGACAAGTTGTCATCTCCAGTCTTTCAGAAGCCCTACCCCCATTTTAGGCATTTCAAGCACCTAAAATTCAGTCCTCGGGCGATGCTGAGCCCTGAAAGCCATTATTTTGGGAGCAGATTGGAATCGTGACTCTCCAAATACTAAAAAATTGTGGTTTTTACCCTGACTTGAGCGAAGCGTTGGCTGGATCAAGTCCAGTGTGTGTGTGTCTGAAGGGGAAATGCTGCAGGAGCACTTAGGGGGCACAGAGGGGTGTCCCCTGGCTGGTTTGGGCACCTTGAGAAGAAAGGTGGTGCCTCCAGAGGTGCTTCATCCACACCCCACATATGGTTACTGGGGGGAACAACCCAGCTCTGGAGCTGCTGATCTCACCCTGGTGCCCACAAGCTGCCCCAGACTGGACCCCCATATAGGGGGTAGACCCTTATTTCAGCTGGTGAGCTTTATCTCCAGGGCTGGAGCACGTGTGGGACCAGCAGCAGGACCTCAGGACTCTGAGAGGGTTTTCCTGGGCTGAGAGCTTGAAGAAACCCGTGAGACATTGAGAGCAGGAGAACATCCCCTAAACGAGGGGCACCACCCAACCCCAGCCCCTGTGCAATCCCGGGGCTGGCAGTTTTGTGGTCACACTGGTTTTTGGGGAGATGCTGAGAGGCTGAACTCATCCAGCACCTCCAAGGGCTTGTCCATGGCTCCACGCCTCGACCTGGTCTTCAAACTGGGATGGGGCCAGGGGTCTCTGGGATGATTCATCCCCATCCAGCCAATTTTGGGCTATGAAATGGAAGGATGAACCCAGCTCCCCTCCCAGCTCCCCACGGGTGACCCCGCTGGAGCAGGATCTGGCTGCAGCATCTCCTACTGGAGCAGCTCCTCGGGGCAAGCTGAGCCTCTGAGCCCCAGCCAAGAGAGACAAGCAAAGAAAAAAATTAAGGCAAAAAAAAAAAGAAAGGAAAGGGGCCAACACAACATTCCCAACCCGTCGCTGACATGTTGGGTTCCGCCACATCAGAGGGTTGGCTGCCAGCCCGGAGGAGCCCCGGTGCCGGCGGGAGGAGGGTCCCCACGTCCCACGAGCTGCTGCTCTGCAGGAGGGGAGCACCCGGGCAGGGACCCAGCTGTGGGGCTGGGGGAACAGTGAGGGCATGGGGGGAAAGGGTGCTGGGAGGTGGGGTTGGGGGGTCTCGGAGGAAGAGAGGGAGGAAAAAGGGAGAGAAAGGGAAGGGAGAGGGAAAAATGAAAGAAAACTGGGAGAAAGATGAGGAGAGGAGAGGAGAGGAGAGGAGAGGAAAACAGAAAATAAAATAAAAGAAAGAAAAGAAAAAAGGAAAAGGAAAAGGAAAAGGAAAAGAAAAGACAAGAGAGAAGAGAAGAGAAGAGAAGAGAAGAGAAGAGAAGAGAAGAGAAGAGAAGAGAAGAGAAGAGAAGAGAAGAGAAGAGAAGAGAAG
>NW_015091084.1:21701-32407 GCF_001431845.1 Calidris pugnax | reverse complement strand
AGAAAAGAAAAGAAAAGAAAAGAAAAGAAAAGAAAAGAAAAGAAAAGAAAAGAAAAGAAAAGAAAAGAAAAGAAAAGAAAAGAAAAGAAAAGAAAAGAAAAGAAAAGAAAAGAAAAGAAAAGAAAAGAAAAGAAAAGAAAAGAAAAGAAAAGAAAAGAAAAGAAAAGAAAAGAAAAGAAAAGAAAAGAAAAGAAAAGAAAAGAAAAGAAAAGAAAAGAAAAGAAAAGAAAAGAAAAGAACATTTTGATTTTTTTGAGACAGACTTTGCTTGGAAACAATGCTGAGATTCCCAGTCTCAGAGGTCACTTCTTGGTTTGATTCAACATACAGAAATAAGAGAGAAGAATCTCCCTTTTCATGCCATTAAAAAAACCCCAAACCAACCAACCAAAAAGCAAACAATTAAAAAAACACAAACAAACAAAAACCAAACTAACTTTTTCTCTTTTCCCTTCATTTTTGGTGAGTTTTTTTCCCCTCCAAGAATAAAGGAGAAGAACAAAAGGTGATGCTGAAGGGCTCAGGGATTTCAGGACTGAGACCCACTGGGTACCCGGGAGAGGGCTGGGATGGGCATCCCATGCCAGGATGGGTCCCACCACCCCATCTGGCCGGGGACCCCCATGGACCTTCCCTGGGATGGTTACGCCTGAGCAGGACCAACCCCAGGAGGCATTTCTGGGTTCCTCCTCCATGGGAGGCAGATTTTAGGCAAACCCAAGGAAATGCCCTTTCCCGGCACCGCCTGGCAACGGCTTCAAAAAACCGCTGGAGAAAAATCCCACTCCATCCAGTTAAACACCATGGACCAGTGGAGTCTGGGAACATCGTGGGGTGGGAATTCAGCAGTTCATCTCCAAGCCAGCCCACCTTGGACGGCTGTGTCCCCAGAGACACCGGGGTCCGTGCTGGTGCCACACAGGGTGCCCAGCCTCATCCAAGATGCCTCTGGCACCCGCCTGGTTCTCCCAGCCCCTCCCTGGCGACGGCTCACATCTGCCAGCCTTCTGCAGACGTTTGAAGCCCCAGGGCATCTCCAACAGTTCTGGGGGTCTTCTGTCCACGAGTGAAGTCAACAGCTTGGGTAAGTCCCTATGGACCCTACGTGGAGCCTGGCACCTATGGAGGCATCTACCTATAGATATACACCTTCATCATGGCATCAATGTAGAGACCTCCATGAAGACTTGGCCAACGGACGCGGCAGAAGCATGACAGGAATCAGCAGTTGCTTGGCCGGGCAAGAAAGGGATGGGACAGCATGTCCCGGAGGAAACATCTCTTTGTTTCTCACTGCACCCAAAGAAAGGCTTTTTTTTTTTTTTTCTTTTTCCTCATCTGGCCCAAGAAAAGCATCGTGAGGCTCCCACCCAGGCAATGCCCAAGCACCCCGCTGAGCCCCAGAATGAGCATCTCCTGAAGGTCACCTTGGGCATGATGGTTGGGCTCCACCAAGGGCCACCCTTCTCCATGGTGGCCAAGAAACTCTTGACCTCTGCATTTTGAGCCTCTGCATTCTTCAAAAGAATGAAGAAGTGAAGCAAACCCAGAAAATAACAAGTCACTGATTTGTGAACAAAACCCTGAAAAAGAAACCCAACGGGACGGGGGACACGGAGAACAACCTCCCATGGTTGGAAATGGAAACCAGTCCTGGCCCCGTCCCAGATATTTGCTCTTTCTCCAGGAATTTGTACCAGAACCATTTTGGGCTTTCAACACATCATTTCCCAACAGCTCCGCACGTCACTGCCAACCACATGTGGTCCTCAGCCCCTTGCTTTGGAGAATTGTCCCAAAAACGTCTGTGTGGCCACCAGTGACTCAGTGTCAAGCCTTGGGTTTGGGGAGGGAGGGGGGGGATGGAAAACTTCATCGTGGGATCTTCTGTTGAGTGAGGAGATGGTGGGAGGTGACTCTGGGGCTGGGCTGGTCCCCAGCCCGTGTTGGTATTAATGAAATTGCTGGGTTTCAGCTCAAAAATCAGAGGATTGAAGGGTGGGGGGAAGCTCTCGTGCGGGAGTTGCATCATCCACAAGCAGGAGGCAATTGAAAATTCATGCTTTTTGGGAGAAATCATGTGTTTCATCCATCGGGATGATGTAAACGGGCCCCAGGATGACACAGGGGAACATCCTGGGCTGTGAGAACCATGGAAGCAGCTCTGGAGACCTCTGAGGACCTTCTCCCCTCACCCACCACCTCTCCCATCGCCTGAAGAGCAGCCCTTGCCCCAGGAGAGAGCCGGGTGGGGGCACAGACTCCTCCCTTTTGGGAGGAATTCAGCTTAATTCAGCTCAAAGCAGAGAGACTCCAGGGCTCGCATGGACTGTACCCAGGTGGGACTCGCTCCTCAAAAGGGTGATGGATCATCTTCAGCTCTGCTTCCCAAGGGAAACTGAGGCAGGAGGGGATGGAGGGATCCCCCCCAATCTGCTGCCCATCAGCGAGGACAAGCAGGACGAGGGGTCCGAATCGCCTGGATCCGAATCCCACCCGGCTCCGGAAAGTCCATCCCTCATTGGCACCTGCCCTGACCATCCGTGACGTCCGACTCCAGGCGAAGCCAAACACCCACTTAATTAAACTCCGGGAGAGGACGGAGGCGCAGCCGGCACCGGCTCCGCTCCCCGGAGGCATCGCTCATGCCCACGGTGATAGTAAGCGCCTTTAATATTGAAATATGTGCCATTTAGGAAACCGAAGCCATCCCCGTGTACAAAATAAAACAACTTTTAGCTTGATAAAAGATACGGCGAAGTAAATACATTAATGGGAGGTAATTGAAAACTCATGGGTAATCTTTAAGCCATCATGAAGTTCATCTGCGGGGACGCTGGGGTGTACGAACCGCTCCGGCCGACTCGATTTTACAAATCACAGCCCGGGTGTTTTATGGCGCCGAGTCTCGGAGTGTAACGGCGATGTCATATTTAGATTTCTAATTATATTTCGAGATGCTTCACTGCCTTTTTTTTTTTTTTTTTTTTTTTTTTTCCCCCCCCCCCCCCCCACGCGGAGCTGAACAAAGCAAAGGGGGGGGGGGGGGAAATTGCAGAGAGGAACAAACCAGTCGTGAGCCATAAAAGAGAGAGAGGACAAGGTATCACCTAATGGAAAAGATCAAGATGTTCCCTCTCCTCTTCCCGGGCTGGTTGATATTAATATGCCGGGAGTCGCTTTGCTCCGTAAATGGACAGATGAGAAGACTGCGGTATATTTTATAATTTTTTTTTTTTTTTCCCCTGCTGCTGCTGCTGCTGCTTTGCAATTTGCTCTCCCTCCGCCGGGCAGACGCCGGCCCTGAGCAATGGCCCGTGCAGCAAAACGTGTTCTCAGCCTCCTCCTCCTCCTCCTCCTCCTCCCCTCCCGCCTCGCTCGGCAAAACCTCTCTCCCCAACGCCCGTCCTTGGGATGTGCTCCTGGGGGTGCTGGGGAAAGCACCCCCCTTCATCACCTGCCCCCCACCCCCCAGCTGCCTCCAGGGATAAGGGGAGACCCATAAGTCCCTGCGGGTGGGAGTGGGGTGTATTGGGGTGGGGGGACCAGGAGCAAGGGGCCACCCCCAAACTCTCCACCCGTGGAAACCCACTTCCTGATGGAGGGCGCTGCGCGTGGGTTGATGGGGTGTTCTTCTTCCAGCACCCCATGAGGAAGGTGAATGGTGGCTTCTCCATCCATCCATTTATCCCTTCCTCCTCCTTCCCTCCCTCCATCCCGCTGTCCTTCCCTCCCTCCATCCATCCGTCCATCCATCCATCCATCCATCCATCCATTCACCCATCCATCCATCTGTCCTTCCCTCCATCCATCCCTCCACCCATCCATTCCTCCATCCCTCCATCTCTCCATCCCTCCACCTCTCCATCTGTCCCTCCACCCATATATTCATCCCTCCCTCCATCTCTCCATCCCTCTCTACATCCATCCATCCATCCCTCCATCCATCCATGCATCCATCCATCCATCCATCCATCCATCCTTCCCTCCATCCTTCCCTCCACCTCTCCATCCATCCATTCACCCCTCCTCCCCTCCCTCTCTCCATCCCTGCCTCTCTCCATCTCTCCATCACCGTCTCCTGCCTCCATTCACCCCTCCTCCCCTCCCTCTCTCCATCCCAGCCTTTCTCCATCTCTCCATCACCGTCTCCTGCTGCCCGGGATGAAATTCATGACTCTAAGGGGAGCGTAAATCTCATCCAGCCCCCGAGCCAGACCCCCCTCCCTGGCTCGGTGGGGCTGGAGGAGCCCCGAGCAGCCGGGTCTGCCCCGGGGCAGTGATTTCCAGCCGCCGCTGCCGCCCGGCCCCGGCTCCCCGCGTCTCCCTGCCCCGCTTGGCAAAGGCTGGGCAATCCTGCGGGGAGCAGGACATAAATCTCCAGGTCAGAGCTAATACCCATTAACAAGCGACGCTGCTTGTAGGTGATTGCAAAGGATTCTTTATAAGGCTTTTGCAGATGAATGGACTGCCTGCAGCCATAAATACACTGATCCACGGCCTCCTGCCTCCGGCACCGGTGCTCTGACTACGCTCCACTTGTTTCCTTAAGGTTTCCTACCCGGCTGGAAGGATGATGATGGGTCAGAGCCCCCCCCCCTAACATGGGATGCTCTGAAAATCCCTGGGTTGGCTGCAAATGGCCCCCCCCAAGCATCCCCAGGAGCCCGGGGGTACCCAACGTGCCGCCGAGGTGATGCTGCTGCATCACGGGTACCATTTCCTCAGCATCCCTTTGGGAACAGGGAGGGGTGGGAGCATCTGGGGCAACACCAGACGGGAGAAATCCTACAGGAAACGGTTCAACTTGGGAATTCCTTTTTGGAAAACAATATAAAAATGCGGAGGTCAGTGGAAAGTGAGGAGGAGGAGGCAGAGCGAGCCCTTCGCACGCTTATCCCGGCGTTTCTTGCTTGTACCAGCAAGCGACGGCACGAGCTCTGCATCCTCCATCCTGAACCTCCGACCGTCGCTCCCCGAGGAGATTTTTAGCCCAAGGCCAACAGATTTCACCCCCCAATAAACACCTTCATAAATTTTGGGTGGTCTCTGTGCTGCCATAGCCCTGTGCTTGGTTTGAGGACGGAACTGGGGGAAATGGGAAAGCCGAGATGGGCAGCGTCCCCTCGGGGGGGGGGGCAGTGGGAAGGTGACGGGTTCAACTCCCCAAAATAAAAGAGATTGGAGGGAGTAAACAGCAGAAAATAAATGGCAGAGGAGCACCCCAACAGGGAAAATCTCAGAATCCTCAATTTGTTTTTTCCAGCCGACCATAAAATGCCAAATGGGGGTCCGAATCCTGGGGATTTGCCCTTCTCACCGTGGAGCTGCCAGAATCGCTGGCTCCTGGCAGAGCCACCTCTGATTTGATTTTTTTGGTGGCATTTATTCATTTTTGATCCCCCCACGAGCCCGTCCCCACCCTCCCTCTGCCCCAGCCGGCACCGTGGCGGCACGTGCATGGAAATCTTCCAGCTGGGTGTATTCCTGAACCTTGGAAATGGGAAGAGAGGGATGAAAAAGGATCACCCCAAACCCCTTCCAGCACCCTGAGATGCGGCTCCTCGCGTGGAGGAGGGAGGGGATGCGAGGAGGCACTGGATCCAGACAATTCCCAGTCCCGCCGGCCACCCTTTCCGATGGCAAACAAATAAATAAGGCAAAAAGAGAAAGCTGGAGCTGACAAAGAGCCCCGGAGGGAGCTGAGCCCGCGCCGGGCGGCCCCGGGAGCACAAAGGCGGTCTTCTCGCCCCGTGCAAAATGCATCACGGCCACGCAGCCCCCAGTAAATACGGGGAATTTATGGCTCCTTCTCCCCGTCTGGCCCTGCAACCGCCTCTTTGCATCCCCTGGACTCCAGCAGGGGTTTAACCACCTCTTTCCCAGGGAGCAGGTTGGGATCGTCGCTGGCAGCCGGCTCCTCCACGTGCCTCCGGTAAAAAAATATAAGTGATAAAAGTTGGGAAAGAGCCTGGGTTTAGCCCAGAGTTGGCACCAAACAAAACCTGTTAAGCAAGACGGGCAAAATTCTTAGGGAAGGGAATATTTTGGCAGCGAGGGTGTGTGCTCTGGGGTGGCCAAACCTCAGGGCTCCTCCCAGTGGCACCGTTTTACCATTTCTGTGACCAAAATTCAAGCTTGGAAGAAAAATTAATGAGACTTTCCCTGTTAAAACGACCTGAGTTGGGCCTGGAAGAGCAGTGGCTCAACCCAAGTCAAGGCCACCCGATGGCAGTGACATTGTCCCACCACACTGTGGCCCAACCCAACCGTTGAGTTGAGTCCCGGCCAAACCTCAGGGCTCCTCCCAGTGGCACCGTTTTACCATTTCTGTGACCAAAATTCAAGCTTGGAAGAAAAATTAATGAGAGTTTCCCTGTTAAAACGACCTGAGTTGGGTCTGGAAGAGCAGTGGCTCAACCCAAGTCAAGGCCACCCAATGGCAGTGACATTCTCCCACCACGCTGTGGCCCAACCCAACCGTTGAGTTGAGCCCCAACTCAATGGCGAAGTCAAGGTGAAAGACCCCACAGGGCCACCCAGTGGCAGTGACATCGTCCCACCATGCCATGCCCCAACCCAACCGTTGAGTAGGGCCCCAATCCAAGTGCAAAGTCAAGGCAAGAGGGACCTCAAGGCCACCCAATGGCAGTGACGTCATCCTACCACTCTTTGGTCCAACCCAACCATTGATTTGAGTCCCAACTCAATGGCGAAGTCAAGGTGAAAGACCCCACAGGGCCACCCAGGGGCAGTGACATCATCCCACCATGCCATGGCCCAACCCAACCGTTGAGTTGGGCCCCAATCCAAGTGCAAAATCAAGGCAAGAGGTGCCTCAAAGCCACCCAACGGCAGTGACGTCATCCCACCACGCTTTGGCCCAACCCAACTCAATGGCAAAGTCAAGGTGAAAGATGCTCCAAGGCCACCCAACGGCAGTGACATCATCCCACCATGCTTTGGCCCAACCCAACCGTTGCGTTGGGTCACAACCCAATGGCAAAGTCAAGGTGAAAGATGGTCCAAGGCCACCCAACGGCAGTGACGTCATCCCACCACGCTTTGGCCCAACCCAACCATTGCGTTGGGTCACAACTCAATGGCAAAGTCAAGGTGAAAGATGCTCCAAGGCCACCCAAAGGCAGTGACATTATCCCACCACGCTTTGGCTCAACCCAACCGTTGTGTTGGGTCACAACTCAATGGCAAAGTCAAGGTGAAAGATGCTCCAAGGTCACCCAACGGCAGTGACATCATCCCACCACGCTTTGGCCCAACCCAACCGTTGAGTTGGGTCACAACCCAATAGCAAAGTCAAGGTGAGAGATGCCCCAAGGCCACTCAATGGCAGTGATTTCGTCCTGCCACGGCTCAAGGTGAAAGATGCTCCAAGGTCACCCAATGGCAGTGATTTCCTCCTGCCACAGTGTGAGGGACTTGTTCCTTGCTCTCAAGGGTCTGAGGCTCAAACCTCAAGGTCTCAAGAGCTTTTCATCTGGTGCCCAAACATGAGGCTCAGCCCCGAAGGAAGTTGAAGCAAAGCTAGGAGAAAGGTCCCTGGTGCAAAGGGCCATGATATTCCAGGTGGAGATGCCCATGGTCAATCCTCCCCTTCCCTCCAGCTGCAGAGAGGAGAAAAACCAGGTCTGAAGTGTAGGTGGTCAGGATTTAACCACAACTGGAGCCTCTCCAAGGCCTGGTTTTGCTGGGAGAAGCGAGGATGTTCCCATCAGAGGGGAGCCAGCAGAGCGGAGCCCGCGCACACATCCCAGGTTGTCACAACGAGGCCGGCAACTCGTTACACTCATTAGCCACCGGGAAGAACGAGAGGAGTGGGGGGGGCTGATGCTGCAGTGGGGAAAAATTAAGCGAGACATTAGGCGTGATTTTGGCGCTGGGAGGGCTGTTGGGAGGGAGGAACAGGCGGCTGGAAGCTGTTTGGGGGGGCGCGGGCGGGGGGATGCGCCCGGCGGGGGACCCATTCGTCGAGGATGGTTTAGGGGTAATGGAGCCGCACCGGGGAGGCGGCTGGCTCCGGGTCTGCGGGGGGGTTTGATGCCCTGAACCCCCCCCAAAACCAGCCTCTGTGTGGGGAGCAAAGACATCAGGGCGCGTTGGTGCGATTTTTGCACCCTAAAATTAATTTATGGGTGAGAATGTCCATTTGAAACACGTTTTTTTCAGGAGGGGGAGTGTAGATTCGTTTATTTTACACCCTCACCCCCCCGCAAATGGTCTTGATTTCCTCCTTAGCAGGTCCCAGCCTCAGAAAATTAAAAAAAAAAAAGAATTTTGGGTGGGGAAGGTGATATTTTCCAGGGGCTGCGGTACCCGTCGAGCCTTCAGCGCCCACCGAGGATGGGAACCGCTTCCCCCACCTCCACCGGCGCGGAGCCAGGCTACAAATAAACCACTCAAACGGACGCCTCTTGTTCTAATCACCCCATAAAATGTATTTAAGCGACCAGACGGAGACTTTCCAGGCCTTTATTTATCTATTTATTATTGTGGCTGACCGGAGCATCCTTCTCCTAAAGAGCCCGGTGCCAAACGCCGTGAGTTATGCAAAGGCAGGAGAGGGACGGGGCGGGAAACGCGGCCGTAACTCACCCCCCAACACAGACGGGGGGATTTTGGGGGGCGGGGGGCACCCCAGACCTCTCCATAAAGGCTTTGTGCCCCCCCCATGACCCCATGGGCCTTTTGCCGGGTTCTGCTGAGGGTGTAGCTTGGTGGGGTGTCACCCTCCAGGACTTTGGAGGGACATCGAAGCCTTAAATGGGGTAATTTTGGGGGTTTTGAGTAGAAAAGGTGTTTTCTGACACCCGTTCCCACTCGGCTGAGTTATATTTGAGCTGTTCCTCCCCAAAAATCTGCTTTGCAGAGGGGGTGCAAGGTGGCTCCCCCCATCCCGCATCCAATTCCCGGTTCTGGCGTCTCCCACCCAGGCTCTTGGTTGGGATGTGGTGGTGGGATGTTCCAAGGAGGTGGTGGGATGCTCTGGGGAGATGTGGGATGCTCCAAAGAGATGGAGGGATGGTCCAAAGTGGAGGGATGCTCCAAGGTGGAGGAACGCTCTGACAAGGTGGTGGGATGCTCTGATGAGGTGGTGGGATGCTCTGACGAGGGGATGGTATGCTCTGATGAGGTGGAAGGATGTTCTGATGAGGTGGTGGGGTGCTCCAATGAGCTGGAGGGATGCTCCAATGAGCTGGAGGGATGCTCTGATGAGGTGGAGGGATGTTCTAAAGAGTTGACAGGATGCTCCAAGGTGGACAGATACTCCAAGGTGGAGGGATGCTCTGATGAGGTGGTGGGATGGTCCGATGAGGTGGTGGGATGTTCTGACAAGGTGATGGGATGCTCTGACAAGGTGGAGGGATGTTCCAAAGTGGAGGGATGCTCTGACAAGATGGTGGGATAGTCCAATGAGGTGGTGGGATGTTCTGATGAAGTGGTGGGATGCTCTGATGAGGTGGAAGGATGTTCCAATGAGGTGATGGGATGCTCTGACAAGTTGGAGGGATGCTCCAAAGTGGTGGGATGCTCTGACAAGGTGGTGGGATGCTCTGATGAGTTGACGGGATGCTCCAAGGTGAAGGGGCACTCCAAGGTGGAGGGATCCTCTGACAAGGTGGAGGGATCCTCTGATGAGGTGGAGGGATGCTCCGATGAGGTTGAGGGATGTTCCAACAAGGTTGAGGGATGTTCCAACAAGGTTGAGGGATGCTTTATTGGTGGAGGGATGGTCTGACAAGGTGGTGGGATGCTCCGAAGAGGTGGTGGGATGTTCCAACAAGGTTGAGGGATGCTTTATTGGTGGAGGGATGGTCTGACAAGGTGGTGGGATGCTCTGATGAGGTGGTGGGATGCTCTGACGAGGGGATGGTATGCTCTGATGAGGTGGAAGGATGTTCTGATGAGGTGGTGGGATGCTCCGAAGAGGTGGTGGGATGTTCCAACATCCGATGAGGTGGAGGGATGTTCTAAAGAGTTGACAGGATGCTCCGAGGTGGAGGGATGCTCTGACAAGGTGGCGGAATGCTCCGATGAGGTGGTGGGATGCTCCGACAAGGTGGAGGGATGTTCCAAGGTGGAGGGATGCTCTGACAAGGTGGTGGGATAGTCCAATGAGGTGGTTGGATGTTCTGATGAGGTGGTGGGATGCTCCAAGGTGGTGGGATGCTCTGATGAGGGGATGGGATGCTCTGATGAGGTGGAAGGATGATCTGATGAGGTGATGGGATGCCCTGACAAGGTGGAGGTTGAGGTTGAGTTCCAATGAGGTGATGGGATGCTCTGACAAGTTGGAGGGATGCTCCAAAGTGGTGGGATGCTCTGACAAGGTGGTGGGATGCTCTGATGAGGTGGAAGGATGTTCCAATGAGGTGATGGGATGCTCTGACAAAGTCGAGGGATGACCCAAAGTGGTGGGATGCTCCGATGAGGTTGAGAGATGTTCCAACGAGGTTGAGGGATGCTCTATTGGTGGTGGGATGGTCTGACAAGGTGGTGGGATGCTCCGAAGAGGTGGTGGGATGTTCCAACAAGGTTGAGGGATGCTCTAACAAGGCGGAGGGATGCTCCAAGGTGGGGGGATGCTCTGATCCCTCATCAGAAGGATGCTCAAGCCGAGGTGGAGGGATGATCCAACAAGGTGCTGAGATGCTCCCAAGTTGGAGGGGACGCTCCGACCCCTCCTC
>NW_015091084.1:20232-20557 GCF_001431845.1 Calidris pugnax | reverse complement strand
TGCTCATTTAATATTAACAAATTGAAATGAATTATTTTAATGCCAATTAACTTGTAGCTGTCCCTTATTAATAGTAATTTAGATTAATATTTCTTGGAAGCGGGAAACGCTGGGCTCGGGGCGACGTGACTCGAATGCCAGAGCGTGCCAGAGCCCGTGTTTGTTTTTTAGCCCAATCCTCACTTTTTCAACCCAAAATCGGGCCGGAAGCTCTTTTCTCAGTGGGGGGGTGTAAGGAAAAAGGGGGTCCCGGTTGGGACACTTGCTGAATATCTCATAAAAATCAGATTTTTCCAGCTTGGCCCAAGCATCCCCTCACAGGGCC
>NW_015091084.1:16814-18529 GCF_001431845.1 Calidris pugnax | reverse complement strand
GGGTACCCCCGGAGTCCCCAGGGACAGGACCGAGCCCCCCAGCCCCCCCCCTCAGTACCTATAGACACCTATGGGGGTGCCAGCCCCACACGGGCACCTATAGGGCCCTATAGCTCCTATAGGCAGGGAGCAGCACCCATGGGGGGCCTGCAGGGGCACCCCCTCCCCCCATAGATCTCTAGGGGCCGGCATGTGGGGCAGGCTATGGGGCACAAAGAGGTATCTATAGGTCCTGTTTGTATAGCGATGGGGCAGAGCTGGATACAGGAGGTGCATGAAAAAGAAAAAAGAAAAAAGAAGAAAAAGAGAAAGAGATACATATACATATACATATACATATATATAAAGCATTTTTAACCCCAAAAGTAAGAGCTTCCTTCGTAGAGCTGGAAATGAGGGGAGAAAAGGGGGGTGAGGGGCAGCTGTAATCATGTTAATAAGAAGTAGAAATAGTAGAAATAAATAGAAATTAGAAATAGAAATAGATAGAAATAATAGAAATGGAAAGAGAAATGAAAATAATGGAAATAAAAAGGAAGAGGAAGAAGAAGGGGAAGGGGAAGAGGAAGAGAAAGAGAGAAAGAGAAATAAGAGAGAAAGAGAAGATAGAAAGAAGGAAGGAAAAGGGAAAGAAAAAGTAAGGAAAAGGAGTGAAGATGGGAAAAAAGGGAAAAGAGGAAGAAAAGTAAAGAAAAAGAAAAAGTAAAGAAAAGGGAACTAGAAAGGAAAAAGGGAAAAGAAAAAAAAAGAAAAAAAAAGGGTGAAAGAAAAAAAGAGCAAGAGAAAGGGAAAGAAAAGGAGAAAATAGAAATTAGAAATAGAAATAGATAGAAATAATAGAAATGGAAAGAGAAATGAAAATAATGGAAATAAAAAGGAAGAGGAAGAAGAAGGGGAAGGGGAAGAGGAAGAGAAAGAGAGAAAGAGAAATAAGAGAGAAAGAGAAGATAGAAATAATAGAAATAAAGAGGAAGAGGAAGAGGAATAAAGAGAGAAAAATAAAAGGAAGAGAAATAGAAGATAGAAATAGAAATAATATAAATAAAGGAGAAGAGGAAGAGGAATAAAGAAAGAAAAATAAGAGAAAGAGAAATAGAAGATAGAAATAATAGAAATAAAGAGGAAGAGGAAGAGAAATAAAGAGAGAAAAATAAGAGAAAGAGAAAGAGAAGAAGGAAATAATAGAAATGAGGAAGAGGAAGAGAAATAAAGAGAGAAAAATAAGAGAAAGAGAAGATAGAGAAAGGAAGAGGAAGGGGAAGAGGAAGAGGAAGAGGAAGAGGAAGAGGAAGGGGAAGGGGAAGGGAAAGGGGAAGGGGAAGGGGAAGAGGAAGAAGAAGAGGAAGAGGGAGAGGAAGAGGAAGAGGAAGGGAAGGGGAAAAAGGATAAAAAGAAATAAGACAAAGAGAAAGAGAAAAATAGAAATAATAGAAATAATAGAAATAAAGAAAAGGAAGTCAAATAAGAGAAAGAAATAGGAGAAAGAAAAAATAGAAATAAGAGAAAGAAACAGAAACAGGAGAAAAAGAAAGCAGAAAGACCAGAAATAGAAATAAACAGCGATAACGAACGAGAATGCGAATATCAACAACTGAATAACCAAGAACAAAAGGAGAAATAACCCCATTTCCAGGGGCTGAACAACGGGGAGCGCATTTTGAGGCCAAACTGGCTCGTTTTGGGGCCGAGACGGGAAGCGAGGCGCGGTGACGGGG
>NW_015091084.1:3600-15580 GCF_001431845.1 Calidris pugnax | reverse complement strand
GGGAAAAAAAAGAGCGTTCAGGTGAAGGGGTAAAAAAAATTCAGATTTAAAATATTCCGAGAGAAAAATATCGCGAGGTGAATTATCGGGGTATTAAAATATTCAGGAATAAAAATATTCGGGTGTAAAAATGTTCAGGTGTAAAAATGTTGAGGTATAAAAATATTCAGGTATAAAGATATTCAGGTATAAAGATATTCAGGTATAAAAGTGTTCAGGTGTAAAAATATTCAGGTATAAAACAATTGAGGTATAAAAATATTGAGGTATAAAAATATTCAGGTATAAAAATGTTCAGGTGTAAAAATATTGAGGTGTAAAAATACTGAGGTATAAAAATATTGAGGTATAAAAATATTCAGGTATAAAAGTGTTCAGGTATAAAAACGTTCAGATATAAAGACACTCAGATATAAAGATATTCAGATAAAAAAAATGTTCAGACGAAAATATTCAGGGGTAAAAATGGTCAGGTATCAACAGACTCGGATCTAAAAAGGAAATAACAATAAAAATATTCTGATGTAAAAATATTCAGATATAAAATATTCAGATATAAAACCACTCAGGTATAAAATATTCAGGTATCAAATATTCAGGTATAAAGGTACTCAAATATAAAGATACTCAGATATAAAGATATTTGGATTAAAAAAATACTCAGACAAAAATATTCAGATATAAAAATATTCAGGTATAAAAATATTCAGGT
The DNA here is from genome assembly GCF_001431845.1 of Calidris pugnax. NCBI lineage: Eukaryota > Metazoa > Chordata > Aves > Charadriiformes > Scolopacidae > Calidris > Calidris pugnax. The sequence goes on along the minus strand of NW_015091084.1, from coordinate 14,868 downwards.
ATAAAGATACTCAGAAAGATATTTGGATAAAAACTATTCTGATATAAAAATATTCAGATATAAAAACACTCTGGTATAAAATATTCAAGTCTAAAGGTACTCAGATAGAAAGATATTTGGATAAAAAAAACACTCAGACAAAAATATTCTGATATTAAAATGTTCAGGTATCAACATATTCAGATATAAAAATTAAATAAAAATTAAAAATATTCAAATATTCTGAGATAAACTTATTCAGGTGTCAGAATATTCAGATATAAAGATACTCAGGTATAAAGATATTCAGATAAAAGAATATTCAGACAAAAAGATTGTGATATAAAAATATTCAAATATAAACATATTCAGATATAAAAACTAAATAAAAATTAAAAATATTCAAATATTCTGAGATAAAAATATTCTGAGATAAAAATAGTCCGATATAAAAATATTCCGAGATAAAAATATCCAGATTGTAAGATATTCAGCTTAAGAAATATTCAGACAAAAATATTCTGCTATAAAAATGTTCAGATAGAGACATATTCAGATGTAAAAATCAAATAAAAATAAAAATATTCAAATATTCAGAGATCAAAATATGCAGATGTAAAAATGCTCAGAGAGCGACATAATCAGATATAAAAAATAAATTTAAAAAAAATGCAAATATTCCGAGGTAAAAATATTCAGATATATGAATATTGAGATACAAGAACTATCCAGGTGGAAAAATATTATGAGGAAAAAAACCACTAAGTTAGAAAAATCTTTGGGTATTAAAAAAATTCAAATTGTCTACAAATAACCAGATCTAAGAATGTTTAAGAGGAAAAATATTCAGGAGGAAAAATATGAAGAGATTAAATGTTCGGATTCAGATGCAAAGATGGGATAGAAAAATGTTCGGATGGAAAAATATTCGGAGAGGAAAGAATCAGCTCGAAAAATACTCAGATACAAAAAAATATAAATATTTGGATCTGAAAATATTCAGATATTTAAAAAATTCAGACCTAAAAATATTGATCTATTTAGAAATGCAGATATTAACAATTCAGCGGAAAATGAGATGTAAAAATACTTATTTATTAAAATATTTAGATATTTATTAAAATATTGAGATATTTAAAAATTCAGATATTAAAAAAAAATCTATTAGAAATTATTGAGATATTTAAGAATCGGTGATGGGGTTTGGGGGGGTCACACCCCCCCCCCCCTCCGGGGGCGGATCTGGGGAGACTCTGATCCCGCCCAGGGGGGCTGAGGCTGAAGATGAGGGTGAGGATGAGGATGAAGACGAGGAGGAGGGTGAGGATGAGGCTGAAAATGAGGATGAGGGTGAAGATGAGGATGAAGAGGATGAGGCTGAGGCTGAAGATGAAGGTAAGGGTGAGGATGAGGATGAAAGTGAGGGTGAGGCTGAAGGCGAAGGTGAGGGTGAGTGTGAGGTGTAGGGTGAGGGTGAGGATGAAAAGGAGGGTGAGGATGAAGATGAGGTTGAGAGTGAGGCTGAAGATGAGGATGAGGGTGAAGATGAAGGTGAGGATGAGGGTGAGGATGAGAGTGAGGCTGAAGATGAAAGGTGAGGAGGAGGATGAGGGTGAGGCTGAAGAGAAGGATGAGAGTGAAGATGAGGGTGAGGATGAGAGTAAGGCTGAAGATGAAGGTGAGGATGAGTGTGAGGCGTAGGATGAGGGTGACGATGAAGATGAGGATGAGGGTGAGGCTGAAGGTGAGTGTGAGGATGCGGATGAGGGTGAGTGTGGGTGTAAGGAAGGGGCTGAGGGTGAGGATGAGGATGGTGGGAGCCTTCGCACCCGGGTTCCTCCCGCCGCCTGGTTTCCCGTTGTTTCTCTGTCCCCGGCCCTTCCTCTTCCTCTTCCTCCTCCTTCTCCTCTTCCTCCTCCTCCTCCTCCTCCTCTTCCTCCTCCCTCTTCCTCCCTCCTCCTGCTCTTCTTCCTTCTCCTCCTTCTCCTTTTTCCTCCCGCTCCTCTTCTCCTCCTCCTTCCTCTTCCTCCTCCTTCCTCCTCCTTCCTCTTCCTGCTCCTCCTTCCTCTTCCTGCTCCTCCTCCTCTTCCTTCCTCCTCCTGCTCCTCCTCTTCCTCCTTCCTCCTTCCACTTCCTCTTCCTCCTCCTCCCCCTCCTCTTCCTTCTCCTCCTCTTCTTCCTGCCCCTTCCCCTTCCTCCTCCTCTTCCTTCCTCCTTTTCCTTCTCCTCCTCCTTCCTCTTCCTCCTCCCTGTGGGATTGGCCCTGGAGCTGGGGGGGGGGACCCCAAATCTGCCCCCCCAGGGCTGGATCCTGCCATGGGGGGGATGTGACCCTCCCCAGTGGGTACCACCCAGTGCTCCCAGTGCTCCCAGTAACCCCAAATCTGCCCCCTCAGGGACGGATCCTGCCATGGGGGGCATGACACACTCCCCAGTGGGTACCACCCATCACTCCCAGTGCTCCCAGTAACCCTGAATCTGCCCCCCCAGGGATGGATCCTGCCATGGGGGGGATGTGACCCTCCCCAGTGGGTACCACCCAGTGCTCCCAGTGCTCCCAGTAACCCCAAATCTGCCCCCTCAGGGACGGATCCTGCCATGGGGGGCATGACACACTCCCCAGTGGGTACCACCCATCACTCCCAGTGCTCCCAGTAACCCTGAATCTGCCCCCCCAGGGATGGATCCTGCCATGGGGGGGATGTGACCCTCCCCAGTTGGTATCACCCAGTACTCCCAGTGTCCCCAGTAACCCTGAATCTGCCCCCCCCAGGGCTGGATCCTGTCATGGGGGGGGACACCCCCCCCAGTGGGTACCACCCATCACTCCCAGTGCTCCCAGTAACCCTGAATGTGCCCCCCAGGAATGGAGCCTGCCATGGGGGGGATGTGACCCTCCCCAGTTGGTATCACCCAGTACTCCCAGTGCTCCCAGTAACCGAATCTGAGCCCCCCCCAGGGCTGGATCCTGTCATCCCTCCCCAGTTGGTGCCACCCCTTGCTCCCAGTGCTCCCAGTAACCCTGAATGTGCCCCCCAGGAATGGAGCCTGCCATGGGGGGGATGTGACCCTCCCCAGTGGGTATCACCCATCACTCCCAGTGCTCCCAGTAACCCTGAATGTGCCCCCCAGGAATGGAGCCTGCCATGGGGGGGATGACACACTCCCCAGTGGGTACCACCCATCACTCCCAGTGCTCCCAGTAACCCTGAATGTGCCCCCCAGGAATGGAGCCTGCCATGGGGGGGATGACACACTCCCCAGTGGGTACCACCCATCACTCCCAGTGCTCCCAGTAACCCTGAATGTGCCCCCCAGGAATGGAGCCTGCCATGGGGGGGATGACACACTCCCCAGTGGGTACCACCCATCACTCCCAGTGCTCCCAGTAACCCTGAATCTGCCCCCCCAGGGACGTATCCTGCCATGGGGGGGATGACACACTCCCCAGTGGGTACCACCCATCACTCCCAGTGCTCCCAGTGCTCCCAGTAACCGAATCTGCCCCCCCAGGGATGGATCCTGCCATGGCGGGGATGTGACCCTCCCCAGTGGATACCATCCAGTGCTCCCAGTGCTCCCAGTAAACCCGAATCTGCCTCTCCAGGGACACGTCCTGCCATGGGGGTGCTGGTGACCCTTCCTAGTTGGTACCGCCCATCGCTCCCAGTGCTCCCAGTAACCCCGAATCCATCCCCCCAGGGATGGATCCTGCCATGGCGGGGATGTGACCCTCCCCAGTGGGTACCATTCATCGCTCCCAGTGCTTCCAGTGCTCCCAGTGCTCCCAGTAACCCCGAATCCATCCCCCCAGGGATGGATCCTGCCATGGCGGGGATGTGACCCTCCCCAGTGGGTACCATTCATCGCTCCCAGTGCTTCCAGTGCTCCCAGTGCTCCCAGTAACCTCAAATCTGCCCCTCCAGGGATGGATCCTGTCATGGGGGGGATGTGACTCTCCCCATTGGGTACCACCCAGTGCTCCCAGTGCTCCCAGTAACCCTGAATCTGCCTCCCCAGGGACATATCCTGCCACGGGGGGGATGTGACCCTCCCCAGTTGGTATCACCCAGTGCTCCCAGTGCTCCCAGTAACCCTGAATCTGCGCCCCCAGGGCTGGATCCTGTCATGTGGGGGGACACACCCCCCAGTGGGTACCACCCATCGCTCCCAGTGCCCCCAGTATCCTCAAATCTGCCCCCCCAGGGATGGATCCTGCCTTGGGGGGATGTGACCCTCCCCAGTGGGTATCACCCATCGCTCCCAGTGCTCCCAGTGCCCCCAGTAACCCTGAATCTGCCCCCCCAGGGATGGATCCTGCCATGGGGGGGATGTGACCCTCCCCAGTGGGTATCACCCAGTGTTCCCAGTGCCCCCAGTAACCCCAAATCTGCCCCTCCCAGGGACGTATCCTGTCATGGGGGGCATGTGACCCTCCCCAGTACCACCCAGTGCTCCCAGTGCCCCCAGTAACCTCAAATCTGCACCCCCAGGGATGGATCCTGCCATGGGGGGGATGTGACCCACTCCCCAGTGGGTACCACCCATCTCTCCCAGTGCTCCCAGTAACCTCAAATCTGCCCCCCCAGGGACGCATCCTGCCATGGGGGGGATGTGACACTCCCCAGTTGGTACCACCCAGTGCTCCCAGTAACTCCGAGTCTTTCCCCTGAAGGGATGCATCCTGTCATGGGGGGGGAATGTGACCCTCCCCAGTGGGTACCACCCAGTGCTCCCAGTAACCCTGAATCTGCGCCCCCAGGGCTGGATCCTGTCATGTGGGGGGACACACCCCCCAGTGGGTACCACCCAGTGCTCCCAGTAACCTCAAATCTGCCCCCCCAGGGCCGCATCCTGCCATGGGGGGGATGTGACCCTCCCCAGTGGGTATCACCCAGTGTTCCCAGTGCCCCCAGTAACCCCAAATCTGCCCCTCCCAGGGACGTATCCTGTCATGGGGGGCATGTGACCCTCCCCAGTACCACCCAGTGCTCCCAGTGCCCCCAGTAACCTCAAATCTGCCTCCACAGGAACGTATCCTGCCATGGGGGTGCTGGTGCCCCTCCCCAGTGGGTACCAACCAGTGCTCCCAGTGCCCCCAGTATCCTCAAATCTGCCCCCCCAGGGATGGATCCTGCCTTGGGGGGATGTGACCCTCCCCAGTGGGTATCACCCATCGCTCCCAGTGCTCCCAGTGCCCCCAGTAACCCTGAATCTGCCCCCCCAGGGATGGATCCTGCCATGGGGGGGATGTGACCCTCCCCAGTGGGTATCACCCAGTGTTCCCAGTGCCCCCAGTAACCCCAAATCTGCCCCTCCCAGGGACGTATCCTGTCATGGGGGGCATGTGACCCTCCCCAGTACCACCCAGTGCTCCCAGTGCCCCCAGTAACCTCAAATCTGCACCCCCAGGGATGGATCCTGCCATGGGGGGGATGTGACCCACTCCCCAGTGGGTACCACCCATCTCTCCCAGTGCTCCCAGTAACCTCAAATCTGCCCCCCCAGGGACATATCCTGCCATGGGGGGGATGTGACCCTCCCCAGTGGGTACCACCCAGTGCTCCCAGTGCTCCCAGTAACCTCAAATCTGCCCCCCCAGGGACATATCCTGCCATGGGGGGGATGTGACCCTCCCCAGTGGGTACCACCCAGTGCTCCCAGTGCTCCCAGTAACCTCAAATCTGCCCCCCCAGGGACATATCCTGCCATGGAGGGGATGTGACCCTCCCCAGTGGGTACCACCCAGTGCTCCCAGTGCTCCCAGTAACCTCAAATCTGCCCCCCCAGGGACATATCCTGCCATGGGGGGGATGTGACCCTCCCCAGTGGGTACCACCCAGTGCTCCCAGTGCTCCCAGTAACCTCAAATCTGCCCCCCCAGGGACATATCCTGCCATGGAGGGGATGTGACCCTCCCCAGTGGGTACCACCCAGTGCTCCCAGTGCTCCCAGTAACCTCAAATCTGCCCCCCCAGGGACATATCCTGCCATGGAGGGGATGTGACCCTCCCCAGTGGGTACCACCCAGTGCTCCCAGTGCTCCCAGTGCTCCCAGTAACCCCAAATCTGCCCCCTCAGGGACGGATCCTGCCATGGGGGGCATGACACACTCCCCAGTGGGTACCACCCATCACTCCCAGTGCTCCCAGTAACCCTGAATCTGCCCCCCCAGGGATGGATCCTGCCATGGGGGGGATGTGACCCTCCCCAGTTGGTATCACCCAGTACTCCCAGTGTCCCCAGTAACCCTGAATCTGCCCCCCCCAGGGCTGGATCCTGTCATGGGGGGGGACACACCCCCCAGTGGGTACCACCCAGTGCTCCCAGTAACCTCAAATCTTCCCCCCCAGGGATGTATCCTGCCATGGGGGGGATGTGACCCTCCCCAGTGGGTACCACCCATCGCTCCCAGTGCTCCCAGTGCTCCCAGTAACCCCAAATCTGCCCCCTCAGGGACGGATCCTGCCATGGGGGGCATGACACACTCCCCAGTGGGTACCACCCATCACTCCCAGTGCTCCCAGTAACCCTGAATCTGCCCCCCCAGGGATGGATCCTGCCATGGGGGGGATGTGACCCTCCCCAGTTGGTATCACCCAGTACTCCCAGTGTCCCCAGTAACCCTGAATCTGCCCCCCCCAGGGCTGGATCCTGTCATGGGGGGGGACACACCCCCCAGTGGGTACCACCCAGTGCTCCCAGTGCTCCCAGTAACCTCAAATCTTCCCCCCCAGGGATGGATCCTGCCATGGGGGGGATGTGACCCTCCCCAGTGGGTACCACCCAGTGCTCCCAGTGCTCCCAGTAACCTCAAATCTGCCCCCCCAGGGACATATCCTGCCATGGGGGGGATGTGACTCTCCCCAGTGGGTACCACCCATCACTCCCAGTGCTCCCAGTGCTCCCAGTAACCGAATCTGACCCCCCAGGGATGGATCCTGCCATGGCGGGGATGTGACCCTCCCCAGTGGATACCATCCAGTGCTCCCAGTGCTCCCAGTAAACCCGAATCTGCCTCTCCAGGGACACGTCCTGCCATGGGGGTGCTGGTGACCCTTCCTAGTTGGTACCGCCCATCGCTCCCAGTGCTCCCAGTAACCTCAAATCTGCCCCCCCAGGAACAGATCCTGCCATGGCGGGGATGTGACCCTCCCCAGTGTGTATCACCCATCGCTCCCAGTACTCCCAGTGCTCCCAGTAACCTCAAATCTGCCCCCCCAGGGACGCATCCTGCCATGGGGGGGATGTGACACTCCCCAGTTGGTACCACCCAGTGCTCCCAGTAACTCCGAGTCTTTCCCCTGAAGGGATGCATCCTGTCATGGGGGGGGAATGTGACCCTCCCCAGTGGGTACCACCCAGTGCTCCCAGTAACCTCAAATCTGCCTCCACAGGAACGTATCCTGCCATGGGGGTGCTGGTGCCCCTCCCCAGTGGGTACCAACCAGTGCTCCCAGTGCCCCCAGTATCCTCAAATCTGCCCCCCCAGGGATGGATCCTGCCTTGGGGGGATGTGACCCTCCCCAGTGGGTATCACCCATCGCTCCCAGTGCTCCCAGTGCCCCCAGTAACCCTGAATCTGCCCCCCCAGGGATGGATCCTGCCATGGGGGGGATGTGACCCTCCCCAGTGGGTATCACCCAGTGTTCCCAGTGCCCCCAGTAACCCCAAATCTGCCCCTCCCAGGGACGTATCCTGTCATGGGGGGCATGTGACCCTCCCCAGTACCACCCAGTGCTCCCAGTGCCCCCAGTAACCTCAAATCTGCACCCCCAGGGATGGATCCTGCCATGGGGGGGATGTGACCCACTCCCCAGTGGGTACCACCCATCTCTCCCAGTGCTCCCAGTAACCTCAAATCTGCCCCCCCAGGGACATATCCTGCCATGGGGGGGATGTGACCCTCCCCAGTGGGTACCACCCAGTGCTCCCAGTGCTCCCAGTAACCTCAAATCTGCCCCCCCAGGGACATATCCTGCCATGGGGGGGATGTGACCCTCCCCAGTGGGTACCACCCAGTGCTCCCAGTGCTCCCAGTAACCTCAAATCTGCCCCCCCAGGGACATATCCTGCCATGGAGGGGATGTGACCCTCCCCAGTGGGTACCACCCAGTGCTCCCAGTGCTCCCAGTAACCTCAAATCTGCCCCCCCAGGGACATATCCTGCCATGGGGGGGATGTGACCCTCCCCAGTGGGTACCACCCAGTGCTCCCAGTGCTCCCAGTAACCTCAAATCTGCCCCCCCAGGGACATATCCTGCCATGGAGGGGATGTGACCCTCCCCAGTGGGTACCACCCAGTGCTCCCAGTGCTCCCAGTGCTCCCAGTAACCCCAAATCTGCCCCCTCAGGGACGGATCCTGCCATGGGGGGCATGACACACTCCCCAGTGGGTACCACCCATCACTCCCAGTGCTCCCAGTAACCCTGAATCTGCCCCCCCAGGGATGGATCCTGCCATGGGGGGGATGTGACCCTCCCCAGTTGGTATCACCCAGTACTCCCAGTGTCCCCAGTAACCCTGAATCTGCCCCCCCCAGGGCTGGATCCTGTCATGGGGGGGGACACACCCCCCAGTGGGTACCACCCAGTGCTCCCAGTAACCTCAAATCTTCCCCCCCAGGGATGTATCCTGCCATGGGGGGGATGTGACCCTCCCCAGTGGGTACCACCCATCGCTCCCAGTGCTCCCAGTGCTCCCAGTAACCCCAAATCTGCCCCCTCAGGGACGGATCCTGCCATGGGGGGCATGACACACTCCCCAGTGGGTACCACCCATCACTCCCAGTGCTCCCAGTAACCCTGAATCTGCCCCCCCAGGGATGGATCCTGCCATGGGGGGGATGTGACCCTCCCCAGTTGGTATCACCCAGTACTCCCAGTGTCCCCAGTAACCCTGAATCTGCCCCCCCCAGGGCTGGATCCTGTCATGGGGGGGGACACACCCCCCAGTGGGTACCACCCAGTGCTCCCAGTGCTCCCAGTAACCTCAAATCTTCCCCCCCAGGGATGGATCCTGCCATGGGGGGGATGTGACCCTCCCCAGTGGGTACCACCCAGTGCTCCCAGTGCTCCCAGTAACCTCAAATCTGCCCCCCCAGGGACATATCCTGCCATGGGGGGGATGTGACTCTCCCCAGTGGGTACCACCCATCACTCCCAGTGCTCCCAGTGCTCCCAGTAACCGAATCTGACCCCCCAGGGATGGATCCTGCCATGGCGGGGATGTGACCCTCCCCAGTGGATACCATCCAGTGCTCCCAGTGCTCCCAGTAAACCCGAATCTGCCTCTCCAGGGACACGTCCTGCCATGGGGGTGCTGGTGACCCTTCCTAGTTGGTACCGCCCATCGCTCCCAGTGCTCCCAGTAACCTCAAATCTGCCCCCCCAGGAACAGATCCTGCCATGGCGGGGATGTGACCCTCCCCAGTGTGTATCACCCATCGCTCCCAGTACTCCCAGTGCTCCCAGTAACCTCAAATCTGCCCCCCCAGGGACGCATCCTGCCATGGGGGGGATGTGACACTCCCCAGTTGGTACCACCCAGTGCTCCCAGTAACTCCGAGTCTTTCCCCTGAAGGGATGCATCCTGTCATGGGGGGGGAATGTGACCCTCCCCAGTGGGTACCACCCAGTGCTCCCAGTAACCTCAAATCTGCCTCCACAGGAACGTATCCTGCCATGGGGGTGCTGGTGCCCCTCCCCAGTGGGTACCAACCAGTGCTCCCAGTGCCCCCAGTATCCTCAAATCTGCCCCCCCAGGGATGGATCCTGCCTTGGGGGGATGTGACCCTCCCCAGTGGGTATCACCCATCGCTCCCAGTGCTCCCAGTGCCCCCAGTAACCCTGAATCTGCCCCCCCAGGGATGGATCCTGCCATGGGGGGGATGTGACCCTCCCCAGTGGGTATCACCCAGTGTTCCCAGTGCCCCCAGTAACCCCAAATCTGCCCCTCCCAGGGACGTATCCTGTCATGGGGGGCATGTGACCCTCCCCAGTACCACCCAGTGCTCCCAGTGCCCCCAGTAACCTCAAATCTGCACCCCCAGGGATGGATCCTGCCATGGGGGGGATGTGACCCACTCCCCAGTGGGTACCACCCATCTCTCCCAGTGCTCCCAGTAACCTCAAATCTGCCCCCCCAGGGACATATCCTGCCATGGGGGGGATGTGACCCTCCCCAGTGGGTACCACCCAGTGCTCCCAGTGCTCCCAGTAACCTCAAATCTGCCCCCCCAGGGACATATCCTGCCATGGGGGGGATGTGACCCTCCCCAGTGGGTACCACCCAGTGCTCCCAGTGCTCCCAGTAACCTCAAATCTGCCCCCCCAGGGACATATCCTGCCATGGAGGGGATGTGACCCTCCCCAGTGGGTACCACCCAGTGCTCCCAGTGCTCCCAGTAACCTCAAATCTGCCCCCCCAGGGACATATCCTGCCATGGGGGGGATGTGACCCTCCCCAGTGGGTACCACCCAGTGCTCCCAGTGCTCCCAGTAACCTCAAATCTGCCCCCCCAGGGACATATCCTGCCATGGAGGGGATGTGACCCTCCCCAGTGGGTACCACCCAGTGCTCCCAGTGCTCCCAGTGCTCCCAGTAACCCCAAATCTGCCCCCTCAGGGACGGATCCTGCCATGGGGGGCATGACACACTCCCCAGTGGGTACCACCCATCACTCCCAGTGCTCCCAGTAACCCTGAATCTGCCCCCCCAGGGATGGATCCTGCCATGGGGGGGATGTGACCCACTCCCCAGTGGGTACCACCCATCTCTCCCAGTGCTCCCAGTAACCTCAAATCTGCCCCCCCAGGGCTGGATCCTGTCATGGGGGGGATGTGACTCTCCCCATTGGGTACCACCCAGTGCTCCCAGTGCTCCCAGTAACCCTGAATCCACCCCCCCAGGGACGGCCCAGTAACCCTGAATCTGCCCCCCCAGGGACGTATCCTGCCATGGGGGGGATGACACACTCCCCAGTGGGTACCACCCAGTGCTCCCAGTGCTCCCAGTAACCCCGAATCCATCCCCCCAGGGATGGATCCTGCCATGGGGGGGATGTGACCCTCCCCAGTGGGTACCATTCATCGCTCCCAGTGCTTCCAGTGCTCCCAGTGCTCCCAGTAACCTCAAATCTGCCCCTCCAGGGATGGATCCTGTCATGGGGGGGATGTGACTCTCCCCATTGGGTACCACCCAGTGCTCCCAGTGCTCCCAGTAACCCTGAATCTGCCTCCCCAGGGATGGATCCTGCCATGGGGGGGATGTGACCCTCCCCAGTTGGT
>NW_015091084.1:0-3421 GCF_001431845.1 Calidris pugnax | reverse complement strand
ATTCCTTCCTCCCGCCCCAAACCTCCTTCCCCAGCCCCAAATCTCCTCCTCCAGCCCCAAATTCCCTTTCCCATCCCCAAAATCTCTTTCCCAACCCCAAACCCTCTTCCCCAGCCCCCAGTTCCCTCCTCCAGCCCCAAACCCTCCTCCCCTGCCCCAAAATCTCCTCCTCCAGCTCCAAATTCCTTTCCTCAGCCCCACATTCCCTTTTCCAGCCCCCAGTCTCCTTCTCCAGCCCCATATCTCCTCCTCCAGCCCCACATTCCCTCTTCCAGCCCCAAATCTCCTTCTTCTGCACCAAATTCCTTCCTCCAGCCCCACATTCCCTCCTCCAGCCCCAAATCTCCTCCTCCAGCCCCAAATTCCTTTCCCCAGCCCCACATTCCTTTCCCCAGATCCAAATTCCCTCCTCCAGCCCCAAATTCCCTTTCCCAGCCCCACATTCCTTCCCCAAACCCTCTTCTCCTGCCCCAAATTCCCTCCTCCAGCTCCAAATCCCTTTCCCCAGCCCCACATTCCCTTTTCCAGCCCCCAATCTCCTTCTCCAGCCCCAAATTCCTTCCTCCAGCCCCACATTCCCTTTTCCAACCCCAAATTCCCTTTCTCAGCCCCACATTCCTTCCCCAAACCCTTCTCTCCTGCCCCAAATTCCCTCCTCCAGCCCCAAATCCCTTTCTCCAGCCCCACATTCCCTTTCCTCCTCCAGCCCCAAATTCCCTTTCCCAGCCCCACATTCCTTCCCCAAACCCTCTTCTCCTGCCCCAAATTCCCTCCTCCAGCTCCAAATCCCTTTCCCCAGCCCCACATTCCCTTTTCCAGCCCCCAATCTCCTTCTCCAGCCCCAAATTCCTTCCTCCAGCCCCACATTCCCTTTTCCAACCCCAAATTCCCTTTCTCAGCCCCACATTCCTTCCCCAAACCCTTCTCTCCTGCCCCAAATTCCCTCCTCCAGCCCCAAATCCCTTTCTCCAGCCCCACATTCCCTTTTCCAGCCCATTTCCCCCATGGGGGGGGGGATGGGGGGATTCACCCCCCAAATGACCCGGATGGACCCAAACCCGTGGGAGAAGCCGCTCCCCTGGGACCAGCTGTGACCTCGCCAGCCCCAAACCGGGAGGATTTCCCTCAAAAATGGCTTTCCCCCAAAAAAAGGACTTTTTTTCTGTCTAAAGGGGCTCTTTTTTCACCTCTAAAAGTCTCTTTTCACCCTAAAAAGTGTTTTTTTCCCTTTTAGAGGTGTTTTTTTGCCTTAAAAGGGCTTTTATTCCCCCCTAATAGGCCTGTTTTCCCTCTAAAAGGGCTGTTTCCCCCCTAGAAGGACTGTTTTTTGTTCTAAAAGGGCTTTTTTTCCACTCTAAATTGGCCAGTTTCCCCCTCTGAAAGGTCTATTTTTCCTCTAAAGGGGCTCTTTACCTGCTAAAAGTTCAATTTTATCCCTCAAAGGGCTCCCCCACCCTTTAACAGGTCTATTTTTCCCCTAAACGGGCCTTTTTTCCCCTATAAAAGGGCTATTTTCTCTCTAAAAGTGCCTTTTCCACAGCCCTAAAACAGCTTTTTCCCCCTTGAAAGGGCCTTTTCCTCCCTTAAGGGGCTGTTTTTCCCTCTAAAAGGGCTGGTTTTCCTCTAAAAGGGCTTTTATCCCACATGAAAGGGCTGTTTTTCCCTGTAAAGCTCATTTTTCCCCCGAAAGACCCATTTCGTCCCCCAACTGTTTCCCCTCTAGAAGGACTGTTTTTTGTTCTAAAAGGGCTTTTTTTCCACTCTAAATTGGCCAGTTTCCCCCTCTGAAAGGTCTATTTTTCCTCTAAAGGGGCTCTTTACCTGCTAAAAGTTCAATTTTATCCCTCAAAGGGCTCCCCCACCCTTTAACAGGTCTATTTTTCCCCTAAACGGGCCTTTTTTCCCCTATAAAAGGGCTATTTTCTCTCTAAAAGTGCCTTTTCCACAGCCCTAAAACAGCTTTTTCCCCCTTGAAAGGGCCTTTTCCTCCCTTAAGGGGCTGTTTTTCCCTCTAAAAGGGCTGGTTTTCCTCTAAAAGGGCTTTTATCCCACATGAAAGGGCTGTTTTTCCCTGTAAAGCTCATTTTTCCCCCGAAAGACCCACTTCGTCCCCCAAAAAGGGCTTTTTCCCCCTTAAAAGGACTTTTTTTCCCTGTAAAAGGGCTTTTACCCCCCTCTGAAAGGCCTGTGTTTCCCTGTAAAGCTCATTTTTCCCCCTAAAAGACCCATTTCCCCCCAAAAAAGGGCTTTTTCCCCTCTAAAATACCTTTTTTTCCCTTCCAAAAGGGCTTTTTCCCCTTAAAATGACTTTTTTCCCCTGTAAAAGGGTTTTTAGCCCCTCTGAAAGGCCTGTTTTTCCCTGTAAAGCTCATTTCCCCCCCTAAAAGACCCATTTCCCCCCAAAAAAGCACTGTTTCCCCTCTAAAAGACCTTTTTTCCCCTCCAAAATGTCTCTTTTCCCTCTAAAAGCCCTTATTTTCCCCTTCCAAAAGGGCTTTTTCCCCCTTAAAAGGACTTTTTTCCCCTGTAAAAGAACTTTTACCCCCCTCTGTAAGGCCAGTTTTTCCCTGTAAAGCTCATTTTCCCCCCTAAAAGACCCATTTCCCCCCAAAAAAAAGGGCTTTTTCCCTTCTAAAAGGGCTTTTTCCCTTCTAAAAGGCTATTTTTCCCCCTCCCAAAGCCTCTCTTCCCTCTAAAAGGGCTTTTTCCCCCTTAAAGGGACTTTTTTCCCCTGTAAAAGAGCTTGAGCATCCCAGTTCTGTACATCCCAGTCCCAGAGTATCCCAGTCTGGTCCATCCCAGTCCCACAGTTCCCCAGTCCCAGAGCATCCCAGTCCCAGAGCATCCCAGTCCCACTGTTCCCCAGTCCCAGAGTATCCCAGTCCCAGAGCATCCCAATTCCAGAGTATCCTAGTCCCAGTGTATCCCAGTTCCAGTGTATCCCAATTCCAGTGTATCCCAGTTCCAGTGTATCCCAATTCCAGAGCATCCCAGTCCCAGAGCATCTTAGTCCCACAGCATCCCAGTTCCAGAGTATCCCAGTCCCAGTGTATCCCAGTTACAGTGTATCCTGGTTCCAGAGCATCCTAGTCCCCCAGTTCCAGTGTATCCCAGTCCCACAGTTCCCCAGTCCCAGAGCATCCCAGTCCCAGTGTATTCCAGTCCCAGAACATCCCAGTCCCATACATCCCAGTACCAGTGTATCCCAGTCTGGTCCATCCCAGTCCCGTATATCCTAAATCCACATCATCCCAGTCCCACATCATCCCAATTTTGTGGTACCTCAGTCCCACAGCATCCCAGTCCCAGAGCATCCCAGTTCCAGTGTATCCCAATTCCAGAGCATCCCAGTCCCGCAGTTCCACAGTTCCTGTGTATCCCAGTCCCAAAACATCCCAGTCCCACAGCATCCCAGTTCCAG
>NW_015091083.1:10982780-10992358 GCF_001431845.1 Calidris pugnax | reverse complement strand
AAGACAAGAGGTAACTTACCTAATACAGTGAAGAGTATGAAGAAGATCGAATATGCTCGATTCTTAGAATATGCAGGGATCATCACTGTATCAGATTTAATCAAACAGGAAATAAGAATTTAATGCTTAAGATGAAAACTGGAGACCTCTATCAATTTTTGACAAATGGTAAAAGCTCTTACATATCTCCAACTCAAAGCAGAGCTATAATTACACCAAAGTAAAGGCATGAAAAAGAAAATCTTTACATAATCTTCCTCTGGCTGTACTAAGAACTATCAGCTGAAAGAATGGTTACAGTAGTCTGAAGATAATCTTACTTCTTTTGAAAGAGAGACAAGAATTAGTTCTGAAAGCTTGCTCACCATCAGGATTGTTTGCAGTAGTTAGCAGGACCAGCAGTGATGTCAGTGAATCTGGCAAATTCCGGAAATAACCCACCCACTCCTTATCCTGCTGGCCATCCTAGTCAAAGAGATGTTCACTGTTAGATAGATATGTATATAAAATATTTTTAAAATTTGTTTCCCCTTCCTTGGTCAGACAGTCTTAGTGATTCTTCAGTGTTTCTCTATCTCAATTTCTTACACACACAATCAAACCTACCCCATGAAAAAAGCACAAGGCAAGCATAAGAATTAGGACAGTATGTAGGAATACAGTGCAATCACTTCACTTATTAGCAGCCATCTAAAAACATAAGGAAGAACAGCAAGCTAAGACAGACACAGAAGCTCAATATAGAATTTATGTCTAGCTAGCAGCACCTCAGACCCAGGAAGAACAATAATGGCACAAACAGACAATACAGGAATCTGAAGCCACCTTTGACTGACACAAAAAGCATCACCTCTTAGCCTTCAAGTGATACTAGCGTATTGAAGATAAAAGGAATCCCTAAACACTACTTAAAACAAATTTAAAAAAAAATAAATCACAGACTAATACCATCTTTAGTCTCAACTTGCATTATAAAAATTAACATATAGTAGAAGTGGCCTTCTTTGTTATTCCAGCTACAGCATGCTGTTCCTCAGCACAGATGGACACCTCAAAGCGTAATACAATTTGAGGACAATATTTATTACAGTAGATCTTGTCTACACCGAAGAACAGAAACAAAACAGCTTCCTCAGCAATGAAGAGGTGCCTCAAACACTACCGCTACTACTAGCGACTCACCAAGGGCAAAATGCGTCTCTCACTTCCTCTTTAACCTCTGAATAGAGAACTTAACATCCTCTGAATTAGTTATTTGAACAGAAGTTACTACCACTACCTGGAACAAAGGATGTCCCCTTTCTCTAGTTATCCCCTTATATACTCAGGGTAGGGGGGAAGGGGGTCTGTTTAATGTGAGATCTACACAGAAGACAGCCAGACAAGTTTTAGGTCTCTTTTAGTACATGAAGATGTACTTAAAGTTCGAGTGCAAAGACATTCCTTATCTTATTTTAGAGGAAATAAGTATTTACACAGATAAGAGCACACAACAGAAAGCAACATGCTATAACCAGCATTAGTGCACATTACAGGAGCTGTTGGGCAGGTGGAAAAAAAGGCAACTGTTCCGATTTGAAAAGAACACAGACTCAAAATCTACAGTATCAATGAAAACATCATAGAGAGCTTAAACCTCGGGGGGGATAAGGGGGAAAATGAGAGATCAGTGCTACAGCACACAAAAATATTCGCAAATATTACGAGTGCAAAGACATTCCTTATCTTATTTTAGAGGAAATAAGTATTTACACAGATAAGAGCACACAACAGAAAGCCACATGCTATAACCAGCATTAGTGCACATTACAGGAGCTGTTGGGCAGGTGGAAAAAAAGGCAACTGTTCCGATTTGAAAAGAACACAGACTCAAAATCTACAGTATCAATGAAAACATCATAGACTTCCTCTTTAACCTCTGAATAGAGAACTTAACATCCTCTGAATTAGTTATTTGAACAGAAGTTACTACCACTACCTGGAACAAAGGTTGTCCCCTTTCTCTAGTTATTTCCTTATATACTCAGGGTAGGGGGGAAGGGGGTCTGTTTAATGTGAGATCTACACAGAAGACAGCCAGACAAGTTTTAGGTCTCTTTTAGTACATGAAGATGTACTTAAAGTTCGAGTGCAAAGACATTCCTTATCTTATTTTAGAGGAAATAAGTATTTACACAGATAAGAGCACACAACAGAAAGCCACATGCTATAACCAGCATTAGTGCACATTACAGGAGCTGTTGGGCAGGTGGAAAAAAAGGCAACTGTTCCGATTTGAAAAGAACACAGACTCAAAATGTACAGTATCAATGAAAACATCATAGAGAGCTTAAACTTGGGTGGGTGTCTGTGTGTGTGTGTGTGTGTGTGAGAGGGGGAAAGCAAAAGATCAGTGCTACAGCACACAAAAATATTTGCAAGTACTATCAATGAAAACATCATAGAGAGCTTAAACTTGGGTGGGTGTCTGTGTGTGTGTGTGTGTGTGTGAGAGGGGGAAAGCAAAAGATCAGTGCTACAGCACACAAAAATATTTGCAAGTACTTTGATGACTAAGGTCATCAAAATTATTCTGTGGCTCAGTGGAAACATCAGATGATCTGCTAAAACTCTGGTGGTGTCAGAATTTTCATCAAAAACACACTGGGAGGCTGATCTTGGATCATCCACATATTTATTTTTTTGTTCAAGTAGAGACAGCTAAAAAAGACTTACTTTGATGACTAAGGTCATCAAAATTATTCTGTGGCTCAGTGGAAACATCAGATGATCTGCTAAAACTCTGGTGGTGTCAGAATTTTCATCAAAAACACACTGGGAGGCTGATCTTGGATCATCCACATATTTATTTTTTTGTTCAAGTAGAGACAGCTAAAAAAGACTTAGAGTACAAACAATACAAACATGAATCGTGCAGCACAAACAGGCTTTGAATCTGCTGCAAGGAGTGGACAAATGTACCTCTAGAGGACATATACAAGACAATGCAAAAATCTAGAGGCATGAATTTCATTACTAAATGTATTTTTAGAATATGCTTTCAGCATTTTGCCTTGTTAGATAAAATTAGTTTGTATGGGTATTAGACTAATCAAAAACGAAAGACTGCACTCTAATTTGTTATTTTTGACCTAAATGTATACAAAATTGACTGGTCCAGAAGTATAAATTATATTCCCATCTGCTTGGAAAGCTCATAACTGGAATTAGATGTGACATACAGAGATAATACAAAGATCTAGCATGAAACTAAATAAAGCGGGGAAAATATTGCTCTTCTTCTAATTTCAGAAATTCTATAACAGGGAAATTCAAAGAATTTGCCAATCATAAGGAAGACTAGAGGCAAGCTCAAGACCATTGCAGTAGGAATGAAGGTGCAAAACAGATTAAGGAGAGGACTAAAATTACTAGAAGTATGCAGCAAATCTTTGTGCTCATAGGAACACATTTGTGGAAGGCCTTAAAAAGGACAAAAAAATAAATAAATCTGAGTATGGTCTATTAAGATGCAGGAAGTTTAGGAGAGAGGGAACATACCAACAGCACTGGAACACAAAAGTGATTTAAACCACAGAATTTCAAATTTTCTTTTCAGAAGCAGGAAGAGAAAAAACAAAGGAAGAAACAAAGAGACCAGAAATCAAAACATTGGAATAATGCAGGCAAAAACCTACCAAAGTATGGCCAGGGATACCAGTATTGGAAGATATGAAAATACAAAAGAAATTAAATTTAGTAAAAAGCTAGATAAGGAAAAGAGAAAAGAAATGAGTGATAGTATAAACAAAAAAATGACAAGATTAAGAGCTTTGGACACAGAACAGCATAGGTTTCAACAAAAGCAGAGAAAGTAACTCAAAGGATCAAATTGGAGAATTGTATAAGGAAGCCTCTTGTATAAACAGACTTTCAAGTTCACACCTGTGATAATGGCATCAATACCAGTAACATGCAGGACCATAAACAAATAAAGACGTCGACCACATTTTAGCACAGAACAATCTAACTTTGCCCTGTGGAGCAGAGCAAGACTAATAAAATAACATGCCACAGCTTACAGCAAGAGAGAAAGATTTCAGTTGTGAAGTAGGAAGGAGCATTATCACTTAAGATGCAAAGCACAGTCTGGAAAAAAATTCTTCACTAAAGGATGAAGAGATTCTAATGCTATTCTGAGGGGCCTTCTAATGCACCCTTACAGAAACAGCACTACACATTGATAATATGCACACATTAAATCTCTCTAAATGGACTTTAAACTCATCCCAGCGAGTTTGACAAGGTAACATGACCGTTTCAGGGGAAACAAGTTTCACCAGTTTGATTATAAAACTAGACATGCAGCAGATATGCAAGTAAAGAAAAAAAGAAACCACCACCAAGATCTACCAAAGCATGACTATAATTGGTTACCTTTGTTCGAGCAAACAGCAGCATGGCAAACATGGTAAAGAGAGACAGGTGAACAGCTAATAGTAGAACAACACTGTTGGAAAGAAAACATATCATAAGCATTAATACCAACTTCACCTTAGTCTTAACATCCTTTGCTAAAAAAGCAAAAGGATGCCATACAAAGAAAGCCAGGGGTATTTTTAAGAAGCTCTGTGGAATTAACAGAAGATGATCTAAGTTTTGATGCAAAACAAGAATCACACTTGTTCAGGACTCCTCAGAATGATCTTAGACAGTTGTGAGGTCAATGAGATTCTAACACTTGTTTTTCTAAAGTTAGGACCATTTTTATACCCTCCAACATTTTGGCTTGCATACACCTTTGATTCTCCTGGGACTTGGCAGTTAAAAAATAACAGGCAAGGACAGGGAGCTCTATAAGCTGTGCAGATACGTGATCCACGTGACAGGAAGTGATCTCTTTCAAAAAGCATCATGCTCTCTGGTTACGATTTCACCAGCGGTGTTTCCAGTTCAACATTTCTAAGGACAGTAAAATTTAACACATATATTGCTAAAACCATTTAAAAATAAAAGAGCTGAAGTAAAGCCCTCTGAAGATGTAAAGAAAGAGGTATCTTTTTGCGTGGCACTCACGACTGGAAGACAAGTACACATACCTCTGAGAGGCCACCTTGGAGAAACATGGCATAGAACTTTGCCCAGATGGTGCCTCAGTTCTTCCCTTACAAAAGGGCCATATGCAACATACACAATTAAAAAACACCACTCAACTGGCATCAAAAAAGCTTATCTGTCACATACAGAGCCAGATCATGAGCATTCTAGAGAAATTTTACAGACAAAAGGAATCAAAAAATTAACACAGCCTCCATCCGTTACTACCCGATCTCACCAATCACTCCAGCTAGACCATCAGGAAGGAAGCTGCTTGGATGTCACACACCAAATACTAAGGGTATTTTTTGCTGTGAAATTATATTTTCTACACTAATACCTACCTTGCCATTTCAGGCAATGTGCTGTTGATACTTTTCAATGTTTTCTTCATCATAGAAGAATTCTGAAGGAGAAAGAAAGGACGAAGAATTCTTCTTATCCTCACTCTCTGCAAAAAACAACGGATCAGATACATGTGGCATTAATATTATGGGAACTCAGTATTTTTAATACATGTTTATCAAAAAACACTGATACACCTATCAGCAAAGTCAACAGTATAATATAAAGGTTGTTCTCAGAAGCTAAATCTGTCCCACTGAATTCACACAACACACAAAGATTTTATACTTATGAGTGCCTCATTAAAAGAATGAGAGATTGCTTTAAAAATGCACATTGACATTTCAACAGCCTCATCAGGCCACTAATTATAAACAATCTAACTTTAATGCTTGGTAGACATAACAAGCAGGTCAATAGATGCCATTTGCATATTTTCTGCCAAGATCCATTTCAAGAAGAGAATAGCAAGGTACTTTTAATAAAAATAGATACGCATTTTGAAAATAAGTGCTTGATTTAAATTTTCAGCTTTTTAAATTTATTTTATTATTAAAGGGCCTGCTTATTACTCAGCAATTTCTGCCTCTAGCAAGACTCAAGCAGGAGATTTCCTTTATTTCCCATAACATACACTAAAGCAATTAAGGTGTTTGATTCTTGCATTCAAGACACCTGAAGTAACTGATAAGAAATAACTTGAAGGCTATTTAAGCAGCCTGTATTTTTGGACCAGTCTTCTCAGGACCACACATAGCAGAAAAAAAAAAAAAAATTAAAAAAAAATAAAATCACTTTTTCCCTTACTATTTCCTTGTTCATACATCCCAGCAGTTAAACTGCTCCTTCTGCCACTGTTTTATGTGGGAGGCTCCTGCTCAAACTACACACCCACTCTCACAACTGAAGATTTTAAAGTCACTTTTTTCTAAAACATACTCCCCATGTTGTAAGCACAATCTTTCCTTCAGCTGCGTTATGTTTATTTGGCTTGAATATGAAAAGGACATACACATTTTTCTTACAACTAGATGCTTATAAGCTTAAGTGACATGTTCTTCCAACATTTTAAGGTAATATTTTTGATACTACATCACATCCTGGTCAGGAGGAAACTGCATTATTTCATAAAGGAGGGCATTTTTAGATCAGTTTCATGAAACTGACACTCCTCTCAGGACATAATTGTTTTAAACACAACACAGCTTCATCTTAGACAGCAGTTGTTAAACTACACAATTACTTTTTACTTATCCATCACTACATAGACTCTGCTGTTAAATCAAGTTAAGGACATAATTCTCCAACTGTACAACATCAGTACTACGCAACCAGAGTTTTCTCTGTATTGTTTGACTGTTGACAGGCTACAGCAACAAAGCTTTATTTCATTTTACTAATGACCTCACATCTTATATTAAAAATCAAACAGAATCCCTTGAGAAGCTATATTACAGCACACATTTGCTGTGTTTCAGTGTATTATCCTCCCTTAGCTCTCCAATATACCACCTACGCCCTGCTGACTCTCCCTTTGCGGGTTCTGCTCCTCTGCCTCTTACCAAAACTAGAGCTGCTGATCGTTGCTGCAGAAAGCAGTTCTTACCTCTGTGCAGAAAAAGCTCAGTGATACAATCCAATCAGTAAGGGAAACAATTAATGTCAGTATATAAGCCATTAGCCACTTATTTTTCCAAAATTCTTCCCATCCGACTAAGTAACTCTGTGGAAGGAAAAAAAAAAACAACAACCACCAGCTTATTTT
Organism: Calidris pugnax; assembly: GCF_001431845.1. Taxonomy (NCBI): domain Eukaryota; kingdom Metazoa; phylum Chordata; class Aves; order Charadriiformes; family Scolopacidae; genus Calidris; species Calidris pugnax. The sequence goes on along the minus strand of NW_015091083.1, from coordinate 10,985,172 downwards.
ATTAATAAATTCCAATATCCTAATAAATCAGCACTGATTGTTTTCCAAGAATTTGTAATTTTACATCAATGCTCATAAAGAGCTCCCTGACATCCAAACAAAAATACACTGATCAGAGACTTTTTCTGCAAGAACTAAGTAAATGTCAGTAAAAGTGAGTGGTGAACACAGGCCATGCGAGAGGAATCCTTTGAATGCAAAAAAAAAAAATATGTCCATTTAATAAGCATATACAGAGATTTTCCAGAAACAAGCATCCCAAGAAGAGATCAGTTTCTGAGTATTTTTGTTTTGTTTAAATGAACTGGCATATGTTTGATTATTATGTAACCCAATTTTTATAACAGTACAACCAGCTATTAGCTTAGCAAAATTTATTCCACTTCTTCCACATAGACAGGAGTAACCATTTATTTGGTTAAGAAAAAGCAATTTTTTTTTTTAAATTTAGAAAATATGCATTCATTTCTCCTGAAAGTAAGCTTTTAATACAGCAAAGCAGTCTCATCATCCAAATCCAAGATTTGAGTAAAGTTTCTCAAAATATAAAATGGAGGAAAGTCACACTGACTGTACCTCCTGAGCTGCCCAACACACCTAGTACTTCATTCAGTACCAGCTGAATGCAATGCTCACCTTCACGGATACGTCCACCATGAACACAAGAAAGCAAAGCATCTCAATGCTTTCTGTGAGGCCACATGGAGGATTCCAGGCAGGAAGGCGGTATCGTACATCTGATGTGAGAGTAAGCGAAGAAGGCTTCTCGATGAAAGCCAAAGCCAGGATTACAGTAATGGTTAAGCTCAAAATCCTGTTTGGATAGAGGTAAAATTAAAAAAACAAAACAAACAAACAAGACCACCACTACCACAACAAAAAACAACCACCACCCACCCCACAGGAAAAAAAAAAAAAAAGAAAAAAAAAACATTTTTTAACACATTTAGATTTTATTTATGCAGCTGCCAGCCTGGATGGTATGATCACTTCTCAAACTTCACTTTGCTTGTTTGTCTATAGTTTTTTTTTTTTTATTTTTCTCTTAAAAAGCCTAATTCAGGTAATGGGCCCCACTGGGAATGCTGCAAGCACGACAAAAAAAGACATGTATTTTAACACTTCATAAGGCATAGGGAGTATTGGTTCTTTGCTTTTCTTATTTTAACAAAAAAAAAGGAAGAATTGATGGAAAGAAATGGCTATTTAGGAAAAGAACACATTCCTGATAAAGAAAATGAGATGCATCTGGGACTGGAAACATCCAGCTGATGAAAACTGGGGTTTGATGAGAAGGTTTCTCCTTCTGCCCAACCTGGCCAGCAATTTGCCATCACCGAGCCACCAGTTGCTCCCAGTAGCAAGTCCCGGTGGTCTCCAGATGGCCCAGATGGTGGGAGGTGGCAGCCCCTGGCCAGAGGGACACACCAGGACACCATCCTCCCATCAGGGCAAGAGCCATCTAGATTTTCCTGGCACCGTGAGCACCCAGAGATGAAGGGGTGGAAGAAAACGAGTGGTGAGAAGAGATCCAGACCCAGAGTCACTAATGAGGGATTATCCAGGAAAACCACAATCCCTAAACACCAAAGCAGGGTTGAAATTGGATGAAAACAGTCATTTCATGGACAATCTGCAAACACAAGTAGGTAAAGTTGCTTTTCTAACTGATTTATTATGGACGGTGTTCCTCGCTCTGCTTTACCAGAAGCTCTCTGAAAAGCCAACAACAACAATAATGTGCATTTCATGCTGCAGAGAAACCATCATTTGAGACCAAATCGACTAATTGTCTGACTTTTCATAGCGCCGCTGCGATTCAAGGGGTGCAACGGGCAGGGAAGCAATCCAAGGAATGGAGATTATTTTTCCTTGGGGGAACGTTCCCTCAAAATGAGATTTTTCAGCCCAAAGAACGGTTCCAGCCTTCTCAGCACCAGGCTCCACCATCGCTCCAGCCCTCCCAGGATTGACTGCTCAAAGCTTGGGCGAACGTTCCCTGGGGAGAACGTTCCCTGGGTTGGATGGTCCCTCAGCAGAGACAACTGGAGCTTAATGTCTCTATTCCCAAGTTGCTAAACCACTATCCATCATATTTGAGAAGTCATGGCAGGAGAAGCTGTGGCTGCCCCATCCCTGGAGGTGTCCAAAGCCAGGTTGGACAGGGCTTTGAGCAACCCGGTCTGGTGGGAGGTGTCCCTGCTCAAGGGCAGGGGGTTGGAATTAGACGGTTTTTATGACCCATTCCAACTCAAACCATTCCAGGATTCTATGGAAAACAACCCCAGTGCCAGTGTTAGGTTGATGGTTGGCCTCATGTCTGATACACAACGTCCATTCCCCGGCTGCAGGGTGACAAGACCGATGGCCACTCTATCTCAATACATACACC
>NW_015091083.1:10936137-10979144 GCF_001431845.1 Calidris pugnax | reverse complement strand
TAACTGGAATTAGATGTGACATACAGAGATAATACAAAGATCTAGCATGAAACTAAATAAAGCGGGGAAAATATTGCTCTTCTTCTAATTTCAGAAATTCTATAACAGGGAAATTCAAAGAATTTGCCAATCATAAGGAAGACTAGAGGCAAGCTCAAGCACATTGCAGTAGGAGTGAAGGTGCAAAACAGATTAAGGAGAGGACTAAAATTACTAGAAGTATGCAGCAAATCTTTGTGCTCATAGGAACACATTTGTGTAAGGCCTTAAAAAGGACAAAAAAAAAAAAAAATACATCTGAGTATGGTCTATTAAGATGCAGGAAGTTTAGGAGAGAGGGAACATACCAACAGCACTGGAACACAAAAGTGATTTAAACCACAGAATTTCAAATTTTCTTTTCAGAAGCAGGAAGAGAAAAAACAAATGAAGAAACAAAGAGACCAGAAATCAAAACATTGGAATAATGCAGGCAAAAAACCTACCAAAGTATGGCCAGGGATACCAGTATTGGAAGATAAGAAAATACAGAAGAAATTAAATTTAGTAAAAAGCTAGATAAGGAAAAGAGAAAAGAAATGAGTGATAGTATAAACAAAAAAATGACAAGATTAAGAGCTTTGGACACAGAACAGCATAGGTTTCAACAAAAGCAGAGAAAGTAACTCAAAGGATCAAATTGGAGAATTGTATAAGGAAGCCTCTTGTATAAACAGACTTTCAAGTTCACACCTGTGATAATGGCATCAATACCAGTAACATGCAGGACCATAAACAAATAAAGATGTCGACCACATTTTAGCATGGAACAATCTAACTTTGCCCTGCAGAGCAGAGCAAGACTAATAAAATAACATGCCACAGCTTACAGCAAGAGAGAAAGATTTCAGTTGTGAAGTAGGAAGGAGCATTATCACTTAAGATGCAAAGCACAGTCTGGAAAAAAATTCTTCACTAAAGGATGAAGAGATTCTAACGCTATTCTGAGGGGCCTTCTAATGCATCCTTACAGAAACAGCACTACACATTGATAATATGCACACATTAAATCTCTCTAAATGGACTTTAAACTCATCCCAGCGAGTTTGACAAGGTAACATGACCGTTTCAGGGGAAACAAGTTTCACCAGTTTGATTATAAAACTAGACATGCAGCAGATATGCAAGTAAAGAAAAAAAGAAACCACCACCAAGATCTACCAAAGCATGACTATAATTGGTTACCTTTGTTCGAGCAAACAGCAGCATGGCAAACATGGTAAAGAGAGACAGGTGAACAGCTAATAGTAGAACAACACTGTTGGAAAGAAAACATATCATAAGCATTAATACCAACTTCACCTTAGTCTTAACATCCTTTGCTAAAAAAGCAAAAGGATGCCATACAAAGAAAGCCAGGGGTATTTTTAAGAAGCTCTGTGGAATTAACAGAAGATGATCTAAGTTTTGATGCAAAACAAGAATCACACTTGTTCAGGACTCCTCAGAATGATCTTAGACAGTTGTGAGGTCAATGAGATTCTAACACTTGTTTTTCTAAAGTTAGGACCATTTTTATACCCTCCAACATTTTGGCTTGCATACACCTTTGATTCTCCTGGGACTTGGCAGTTAAAAAATAACAGGCAAGGACAGGGAGCTCTATAAGCTGTGCAGATACGTGATCCACGTGACAGGAAGTGATCTCTTTCAAAAAGCATCATGCTCTCTGGTTACGATTTCACCAGCGGTGTTTCCAGTTCAACATTTCTAAGGACAGTAAAATTTAACACATATATTGCTAAAACCATTTAAAAATAAAAGAGCTGAAGTAAAGCCCTCTGAAGATGTAAAGAAAGAGGTATCTTTTTGCGTGGCACTCACGACTGGAAGACAAGTACACATACCTCTGAGAGGCCACCTTGGAGAAACATGGCATAGAACTTTGCCCAGATGGTGCCTCAGTTCTTCCCTTACAAAAGGGCCATATGCAACATACACAATTAAAAAACACCACTCAACTGGCATCAAAAAAGCTTATCTGTCACATACAGAGCCAGATCATGAGCATTCTAGAGAAATTTTACAGACAAAAGGAATCAAAAAATTAACACAGCCTCCATCCGTTACTACCCGATCTCACCAATCACTCCAGCTAGACCATCAGGAAGGAAGCTGCTTGGATGTCACACACCAAATACTAAGGGTATTTTTTGCTGTGAAATTATATTTTCTACACTAATACCTACCTTGCCATTTCAGGCAATGTGCTGTTGATACTTTTCAATGTTTTCTTCATCATAGAAGAATTCTGAAGGAGAAAGAAAGGACGAAGAATTCTTCTTATCCTCACTCTCTGCAAAAAACAACGGATCAGATACATGTGGCATTAATATTATGGGAACTCAGTATTTTTAATACATGTTTATCAAAAAACACTGATACACCTATCAGCAAAGTCAACAGTATAATATAAAGGTTGTTCTCAGAAGCTAAATCTGTCCCACTGAATTCACACAACACACAAAGATTTTATACTTATGAGTGCCTCATTAAAAGAATGAGAGATTGCTTTAAAAATGCACATTGACATTTCAACAGCCTCATCAGGCCACTAATTATAAACAATCTAACTTTAATGCTTGGTAGACATAACAAGCAGGTCAATAGATGCCATTTGCATATTTTCTGCCAAGATCCATTTCAAGAAGAGAATAGCAAGGTACTTTTAATAAAAATAGATACGCATTTTGAAAATAAGTGCTTGATTTAAATTTTCAGCTTTTTAAATTTATTTTATTATTAAAGGGCCTGCTTATTACTCAGCAATTTCTGCCTCTAGCAAGACTCAAGCAGGAGATTTCCTTTATTTCCCATAACATACACTAAAGCAATTAAGGTGTTTGATTCTTGCATTCAAGACACCTGAAGTAACTGATAAGAAATAACTTGAAGGCTATTTAAGCAGCCTGTATTTTTGGACCAGTCTTCTCAGGACCACACATAGCAGAAAAAAAAAAAAAAATTAAAAAAAAATAAAATCACTTTTTCCCTTACTATTTCCTTGTTCATACATCCCAGCAGTTAAACTGCTCCTTCTACCACTGTTTTATGTGGGAGGCTCCTGCTCAAACTACACACCCACTCTCACAACTGAAGATTTTAAAGTCACTTTTTTCTAAAACATACTCCCCATGTTGTAAGCACAATCTTTCCTTCAGCTGCGTTATGTTTATTTGGCTTGAATATGAAAAGGACATACACATTTTTCTTACAACTAGATGCTTATAAGCTTAAGTGACATGTTCTTCCAACATTTTAAGGTAATATTTTTGATACTACATCACATCCTGGTCAGGAGGAAACTGCATTATTTCATAAAGGAGGGCATTTTTAGATCAGTTTCATGAAACTGACACTCCTCTCAGGACATAATTGTTTTAAACACAACACAGCTTCATCTTAGACAGCAGTTGTTAAACTACACAATTACTTTTTACTTATCCATCACTACATAGACTCTGCTGTTAAATCAAGTTAAGGACATAATTCTCCAACTGTACAACATCAGTACTACGCAACCAGAGTTTTCTCTGTATTGTTTGACTGTTGACAGGCTACAGCAACAAAGCTTTATTTCATTTTACTAATGACCTCACATCTTATATTAAAAATCAAACAGAATCCCTTGAGAAGCTATATTACAGCACACATTTGCTGTGTTTCAGTGTATTATCCTCCCTTAGCTCTCCAATATACCACCTACGCCCTGCTGACTCTCCCTTTGTGGGTTCTGCTCCTCTGCCACTTACCAAAACTAGAGCTGCTGATCGTTGCTGCAGAAAGCAGTTCTTACCTCTGTGCAGAAAAAGCTCAGTGATACAATCCAATCAGTAAGGGAAACAATTAATGTCAGTATATAAGCCATTAGCCACTTATTTTTCCAAAATTCTTCCCATCCGACTAAGTAACTCTGTGGAAGGAAAAAAAAAAACAACAACCACCAGCTTATTTTATTAATAAATTCCAATATCCTAATAAATCAGCACTGATTGTTTTCCAAGAATTTGTAATTTTACATCAATGCTCATAAAGAGCTCCCTGACATCCAAACAAAAATACACTGATCAGAGACTTTTTCTGCAAGAACTAAGTAAATGTCAGTAAAAGTGAGTGGTGAACACAGGCCATGCGAGAGGAATCCTTTGAATGCAAAAAAAAAAAATATGTCCATTTAATAAGCATATACAGAGATTTTCCAGAAACAAGCATCCCAAGAAGAGATCAGTTTCTGAGTATTTTTGTTTTGTTTAAATGAACTGGCATATGTTTGATTATTATGTAACCCAATTTTTATAACAGTACAACCAGCTATTAGCTTAGCAAAATTTATTCCACTTCTTCCACATAGACAGGAGTAACCATTTATTTGGTTAAGAAAAAGCAATTTTTTTTTTTAAATTTAGAAAATATGCATTCATTTCTCCTGAAAGTAAGCTTTTAATACAGCAAAGCAGTCTCATCATCCAAATCCAAGATTTGAGTAAAGTTTCTCAAAATATAAAATGGAGGAAAGTCACACTGACTGTACCTCCTGAGCTGCCCAACACACCTAGTACTTCATTCAGTACCAGCTGAATGCAATGCTCACCTTCACGGATACGTCCACCATGAACACAAGAAAGCAAAGCATCTCAATGCTTTCTGTGAGGCCACATGGAGGATTCCAGGCAGGAAGGCGGTATCGTACATCTGATGTGAGAGTAAGCGAAGAAGGCTTCTCGATGAAAGCCAAAGCCAGGATTACAGTAATGGTTAAGCTCAAAATCCTGTTTGGATAGAGGTAAAATTAAAAAAACAAAACAAACAAACAAGACCACCACTACCACAACAAAAAACAACCACCACCCACCCCACAGGAAAAAAAAAAAAAAAGAAACAAAAAACATCAAACCCACAAAATGAGTCAAAATAATAACAAAATACTTGCAACAAAGCAATTTTCTTAGAAGTAAACCAAGCTTTGTAAGATCATATTTAAGACAAATGGGTTAGACTGCAACACAGCACTTGATTAGCATGTCGTTGCCTGGGTTAGAATAACGTAACTGCTGGCCACCAAATAACCTGAGGTGGTGTTCTTTTGAAACAAACATTACAAACAATCTTGCTGCTATTTAACATGTTTAGAAATAGAAGCTTGGAAAACTCTAACACGCAGTGCTGTAAATCATGCCGACAGTCTATTCATGCAACAGTCCCATGGCTGTTCCAAAGAGCCATCTACATGATCACACTTTAATTTATCTTGTTGCATCCCACTTCTATCATCTTCATGTGTAATCAATCCCCTTGCTTCCTACAGTAACTTCTCATAAAAGTACAACTACCTAATTATTTAACACAAAAGAAAGATGAAGAATATATATTTTTTTTTTTTAAATAAAGACTTACTCCTAAATGAAAAAGCAAAAAGAATACCAAGTTCTTACCACTGACAAGTTCTTGAATAGTACCATCGATAAAGCCACAGGGATTTGGAGTCCACACGGTGATTTATAGAGCGATACTGAAGGCAGAAAGCAAAAAGGATAATTCAAACATTACATTCAGTCTGTCTCAAAGACAAAGAGAAGTCACCAAAATCAATCAAATTCTAATCAACAAAGCTCAAACCTTCACACAATTTCGGTTTCACAATTAGATAAATAAATTGTTTTACAAGTTATTAGTTACTGAAGCGTCAGTCACAAATGACCATAGCTATAGCCTACATGTGTGCAATGGGAAAGATTTTAATGACGTTTTCCTAATCTAAAGACCACACTCAGATAATCAAACTATGTGGCAGTCACACAGCACTATCATCTTCAAAAATAACAGCATCTGTAGCAACAGTAATAATTCAGTGCCTATTCTATCTGCTCGCCAAAACGGTCCACTCATTTAGTTTACCTTTCCAGCATTCATTCCATTTTGTCTTTCTCTTCCAAAAAGCCCTAAGATTCAAACAATTTAATTCTGAATATAAGAGATCTCAACCTAGATCTTTAAACAAAACATGCTTTAAGTTCAAGGAAGTACCCACAATTCTTCAGAACAGGTCTGCTTTTGCTTAAATCTGGTCAGCCCCTCCCTCGTCAGCAGCTTCTCCTCTGTCTCTGCTGAGGAGTATCTGCATCTTAAACATATCTGATCCCCAGAAATCTCCCAACCAAAAGCTGAATGCAGCAAGAGAGCTCAAGAATTGCCCTCCAGCATTCCCACTGCCTGCAACTAATAACTGGGAGATAACAGGTTCTGGGAACATGCAGTAACAGCCAGTAAAGGAGAGACAAAGACAGAATGAAAACTTTCAAAGTTCAGCTAAAGCAAAAGAATTCCAGCTTCCTGTTTGAAGCTAGCCTTAAACTCTACCAGCTCTTAAAACTATGCAAGTAGTCAGATTTAGAGGCAAATTACAGGGTTTGCTCAGATAGTTTCTCTCAGCAGTGAGGCCAGTCACTCTCAAAAAAACCAAAAAAAAAGACAAAAAAAACCCTCCAAAACAAACCACTACAAAAAAATCCCAGCAAACTCACCACAAACCCCAAACCAAAAACCACCCCACAAAACAGCATCTCTTTTGACGACCTTGAATAGAATCATAGAACAGTTTGGTTTGGAAGGAACCTTCAAAGGTCATCTAGTCTAAATCCCCAAAGAAGACACTATCTACTTCAATGAGTGGAAAACCCCATGTTTCTTCTAGGCAGAAGTTAACTGAAGCGTGCACACCACAGGAATTTGGAGTTCTGATTTTACTTTGTAAATCAAGACGATGCTACGTGGAGGTTGCCTGAACACATAAAAATTTAAAAGCTAATAGAATGCATGAGGAATATCCAGCACGGGAAGCGTAATAGCTAAAAAACAGGTTATATTTACCTGTATTGCATCTTCAATAAATACTATGGCTTGGTTTATATAAAGGTCATTATCAGCTCCAATACCTGTAAAGTTAAAAAGAAATAAGACTCATTTGCCATATTTTGGATAAATCCTACAGTTTGCTTATTAGTTAACAGAAGCTCCACAACTGTAGTTCTCATGATAAAGTGCAATGTACACACACAAAAAGTAAAGAGACAGCTCCTGCCATGTCAGCTCCATCAGCAGCACCAGGCATTAAATTAAATCAATAATAATTACCTCAAACACATCATGCATCTTTCTGTATTTTGTGATAAGCTAAAAGTAAGAGCGAATCTTAAGTAGTTAGATCACATTAGTAGTTAAATAGCTATCACAAGACTGGAGTATCTCTATACAGAGACAAGTCCTAAGGGAACATGCATTGTAATGGTTATTCTTTGACAAAGTGTACAGTCAAGTGAAGCTGGAAAAATCAGACACCAGTATTCTAGGCATTTTTAATTTTGTTTAATAAAGATACTGAGGTTTGGATTGATCTCATTCTCTCCAAAACCAACAGAAATCTCCAGGCAGATGAGAACACAATTAAGTCCTTTTTTAGTTTGTTCTGAGTTATTATCACCATATTCAACAGACTGAAGCTCAAGACAGAAAGGGGTGAAAGCATACGATGCAAAATAAAATACCACAAAATTAGTTACTATGCAACATTTCAAAACCTATTAGCAAGAAGGCCATATGAAGATATATACATAATGAGCAAACGGCAATCACTTGCGTTCACTTGAATTAGGACCTTTGAGTAACTAAACTGGCAATTAAGCCAACAAGAGACACCTAAGGCCAAAATGGAAGGGAGGGGAGATGAGGAAGAAAAGAGAAAACTGAGAGGGGCTAAAGACATGAAAACACGTGCTAGTGTAACCTTCCCACAGAGGGGAAAAGGCCCGAGGAGCACTTCAGACCATCTCCTCCCAGGAGACAGCAATCCCAGCACGGGATACAATGAGACCGAGTCAATCCCAGCGCTGGCACAATGTTCTCCAGGCTCCAAGAAACGCCAGAAGCACCGCTGATGAGTCCCAAAACAATTTTACGTTCCATATGATTCAGCGGCATCAATTTTCTACAAAGACTGCAAACAGCTTTTAAATGTCACCGTTTATCTGAGCACAAGCAACAACACAGTTTTGTACCAATTTGGATATTAATCAAGAAAGGCTGAGCACAAACAGGAGACGAGCTCGACTCACGCAATAAAAAGATCTTATCTTTTTCAAGACACGACACACCAGTGAGACAAAAATAAAGTTGTTTAAAGGAACGGTGTTAGTTAAAAGGATAGCAAGGACAGCAAAAGCTGTAAATTCTCAGAGCACCTAACACAAGCCTAGCGTCAATCCCAACTACTTTGAAAGGGCAGCATCCAAGATATTAACGTAGAAGTAAAACAGGGAAATTACCGAGAAATGTTTACTTCATCAATTTCAGTTGTTTTGGTTGCTTCCAATAAAAACGACGCATTTTCCACACATGCTGCTGAGGATACCCGATTTACTCTGACATTTCTTAGTCACAGCAAGTGACCCTTAGTCACAAGCGATGACTGAAGTGCTGCTCGCTCTGGGCGGGCAGGACCTCCCTCGGACCCCCCCCCTGCACTTTTGACACCCAACAAACAGGCGACAAAAAGAGAAGGTTCACGCAAGTGATGCGATACCCTGAAAATAGAGAACCTGAAGTCTCCCCCAGGAGCCTTTCCTGGGGGAAACGAGAGGTCAGACCTCAAATATGTAGTGAGTTGGAGAAAAAGATAAAAAAAAAAAAGCTGTCAGCACCTTAAATGATAAAAAATTACGAAAGAAAAGAATCCAAGTCTCAGGCTGCACCAGCGCAAGGTTTGCACCCCAAGGTCAGCGATAGCGGCTCGGTGCCTTCAACCCATGCAGGGCGGCCGCAGCCGGCCCCGCCGAGCCGCCTCAGCCGCAGCTGCTGGGACCGAAGCACCGGCAGACCCCCGCCGAGCCCCGGCAGACCCCCGAGGCAGGCCCCGGGGGGTTCCTCCTCCAGTACCCGGCCCGCCCGCCCCGCTCCCGGGAGAGGGCAAGCTCTGAGGGAAAGGGGAGAGCGCCGCCGCCCGCCTCAGGCACCGGCTCCCTCAGCGCCGGGCCCGGGAGACGCCACCGCCGCCTCCCGCCCCACCGCACTCACCGTCCTCAGAGCGGGCACCGGCCCGCCACAACCTTCGCCCCGCTCGCCAGCTCCGCGGGGGCAACAGCGGCTCCGCCTCAGCGCCGGCTGCCACCTCCATCGGCAGCGACCACCACGCTCCCCTCACTCCCCTCCTTCCCTGCGGCCGCCGCCGGGATGGGACGGGGCCGGGGCGGCACCGCCCGCCGCACGTCACCGGCGGCCGGGGGAGGGCGAGAACCGGGCTCCTCCCGCAGCTGCCGCCCGCCCCGGCCCCGGCCCGTCCCCCCCGGCCGGGTTCGCCGCCGGGAGTTCTGCCCCCCGACAGACTTCTCCCTTTGACAGCGAACGGGGCACCGTCCGCCGCCCCGCCGCCTCAGGAAGCGGTCGGGGGTTGGTCAAAGACGTGACTAAATCTGTGGTAAAAAAAAGTGTTGGTTCTTCACTCGAACTCACAAGAGCAGCCCCCAGGAGTCCTGACGATTCTGAGAAAAGTATCCCTCATGAGCAATTGCAGCTTTTTTACCTCCCGGCGGCTGTAACCTCGGTGTCCTCGGCTGAGGGTGCCTCTAGGCCAGGCCCTGCCTCAGGGAGAGCTGCGGGGGCCGGGTTTAGGATTTATTGAGGATAACTATTTATTTAGCGAGGATTGAAATGACTGCTTCCTGCTTGCACTCATTTACATCCCTAGTCACAGAAAGTATTTAATTTGTTTAGTTACCCAGGCATCCCAGCTACTTCAACAGTTAAAAGATGCTTCACTCTTGCCTCTCTCCCCCTTTCCTCATAGTCCCCTTGTACACACTAGTCAATTTCTAGTCAATCTCTAGTCAATTTCATAAAGTTGCAATTTCAAAAGGGTAGATGCTGGGATAATTTGACAACTATACACTATTTTCTGCCTTATATCATATTTTCTGCCTTATACTGGGAGCTCTGGCAGCATAACGATAAACAGAAAAGTCTCTCAATCCATCGCTTTGGATTTCCAGCCTGTAGGTCCAGCCTATACTGTTTAATTAGCAATAGGGTAATTTTTGCCTTCAGCTACAAATCCCTGTTTTACACTGACCTCTAAATTAGTCAGGGAAAGATCCAGCCCTTTTGAGGAGCTCAAGATAAAAAGGAAAACTCTGTGACAATGCCTTCAGAGTAATAGTCATCACTAGTGAAAAACAAACATCAGCAGCTACTTGTCACAGTTATTTCCCATTCTCCAACAACAGCAAAGCACTGATAAAGTTGGAGTTAGTGTTGTTAACAGTTGAACTAGAGACATCAGAGGGAACAGGTACAGTGAAAATTTCAGGAGGGTAAAAAGAAAGTGAGGGTGGGCTGGTACAATCTGTATTCACCATTAGCAAGTAAGAAATAAAATGCAATTTGCACACATGCTGTAAGTGCCATTGCTAAGAAACATGAGTGTTCTCTCGCTCAGTGCCTGAAATATTCAGGGTAACCACAGTAACAGTGAGTACATGTAAACATTTTATTAGTTTTGCAATTATTTTTTATTTGAACAAATGCAAATGTTTCCTTCTCCTTTCCTCTTCTGTGATTGTCAGGAAAGAGAATTAATAACTTAAGGAAGAAAAAAAGAAATATACAACAGATTCCTGAACTTCTGTTCAAAATTCATCCTGGCTGGAATGGGAAATGGAAGTGCGCAACAATGGAGGGTGAGGGAAGGAGAATCTCAGCTGGGGTTTTCCTTCAGACAAACATAAACATCCATAGTACCAGCAAGTTAGCTATGTATTGAAATGGGTAACATACAAGAAACTGACCGAGAACAATGCAGCATCTTGTACTCCATGTGAATCAACTCTTTCTGGATTGTGGAAAACAAATGTGGAGAACATGCCCTTCAGCAAACATTTTCCATTAGCACAATGTATGACCATTTTAACAGAAGTCTCACTTGGTCTAAAGCTCCACCGCTGTTGCAGTTATAGCATTGGTTGCCCTGAACCTCAGAAACGCATTTCTAGTTTCCCCTATTAAAAGTGCACCTTTCAAATCAAATTTTAAAAAAAGCAGTGGAAATGGCCAAACATTAAGTGAACAAGCAGAAAAGGGACTCAGGTGAAGGAACAAGCCTTTCCTTGTACTTTTTTATTGTTCCGCAGCACTGGACACATTTAAAGATCAGTGAAGTCGTGAAGTTAAAATAACTTTTTGCAGCAGTAGGTGGAAGGTGGGTAACATACTAATTGAGCTCAAAGGAAGCTGGCTTTATATTTCGTTCTGCAATATTCACTCCATTTCCAGATGTTTTGCATGCAGCGAGCTCGATTCCAACAGTAAAGGGATTAAAGTCCAACCACTCACCGATGGCATGATCAGTGGTAACAGTTGACACAGCTCCTGGACAAGCTGCACCAGAGCATACAGGAGTAACAGTGGCACAGAGACCAAACTTGTGTCCCCTCTATTCAATATACTACACACCAGGAGATAATTCTTATTTCAGGTAGAACGAGCTACCCTTACACATCAAAAATGCCAGGAGGGAAAAAGACACCATGCCAACTTTATTCAAAATCCTTAAAACACAGCTGAGGATCTTGGAGAGAAATAAAAATTAAACATTCTCTTGAACATCCTGATGAAATAATTTTCTCAGAGAGGAGTAATGCCTAAGTCAGAGATTTTAAAGTTACCGATCACAAGTAGATGCAAAACAAGAAGCTGAACTCTAATTTGGATCCCGCTAACAAGGAGATTACCCAAGTTGGACATGCTTCCAACACCTTGCTGAATTAGACCACATGTGGCCAATGCTAGATAAAATAAAAAACATGTAAAATAAGAACTGAGTCAATCAGCATTATAAAATTACAAGTTTATTGCACAGTAAAATGAGTTTTTCCCCTCAGCATGCACATGCCAGAACTGTTAACATTTTATACTTTCAGCTGAATGTTACTCAAAAATCATACCCAAATTAGTAGAACCAAACTTCACCTTTGTATGTGCATATGCTTTCACAAAAGACTACCCTGCATTTATTTATGGTCCAAATATTTTCCATTAAAGGCAATTAACTCAAGTAGTTGAAGAAAATTCTTAAATGATTCCTTAGCCAAACTACCATTTAAGTATATTGGGGAAAAAAACCAAGGAGTTGATTAAAAAAAAAAAAAAGTCTTGATTACACATACTGTTTACCATGGTCATCTCAACAATTGTTTGGGTCATTTCTTCTCATCATCACCATATACTCCTGTTTTGAACATTCTGCTTAGCAAGTTAATTACCACAATTAAACAAGACAGCAAATCAGTCCACGTCTTCAGCTAGAGAAATTCCTTCCTTTTTTTCTAGCTTGGATACCTGCAAGTTAAAAGGAAACCGATTCAATAGTAAAAAAACAGTTGGCACTTAATGTCCCCTGTCTTTTCAGACTTCCATCACAAAACAGTGTAGAGCCCAGATTTACCAGGAACTAACAGAAGGATATGCTCTAGGGAACAACTGAGCTGAACAGGCCTGTTAGCAGCAGTCAAAAGAGAAGGTCAAACTTTCTTCCCACCCACCCCCTTTAATCTCTCCCAAGCTCATGCTCCCATCAGTTCCTAGTTTTTATCAGTTTGGTGACTTTGTTTGACCGAGGACTGAGCCAAGCACCAAAGGTATCTCAGAAACCAGGGGGGACAAGAAGAGGAGACAACACTGCCCCTTTCAGTGACAGCTGTCAGATCAGATCAGATCAGGCTCTAATCTGGAACCCTGCCCATAACAGAGAGCCTAGAATAATTAAAATGAGCAGAGGACATGCTTTCCATGCACACACACACACAAGTTTATGAAACTGGCCTTCACTGTTCTTAAAACTTCAGGAAAGGAATTATCTTATATTAAGCTAAGCTGTTGTTAAGACTAACAATACAAATTGTTTCAGAAAGGATTCTACAAGCTCATGGAGGATAGACAAAGAGTGTAAACTGAACGTGATGTTCTCTCTGCATATTATCTCTAACTTTGGAAAATTTAGTTCTACATTCCCCCCAAATCTATGGGGTTACATAGGGAAGGGTTGTATAAATTCCCTGTTCTTATGTTCTTCCTTCAACATCTGCTACTGGTTACGAAAGAGACACACAAAGATACTCAGGTTGTTAAATCTTTTGGTTCAACCAAACACACCTAATCTTGTGGTATGACCAGTAAGCACTGGAAAAAGCAGAAGACAGACTGCAGATACCTAATCCTTGGGGGCAGGTGTGCCAGCTTTCTTCTGAGCTATGTCACAGTTGTTTCAAATTATGCCCGCTATTAAAATCCCAATTAACATTTTGGCACCTAGAAATTGTTCAAATGCATGCTCTGACCACACATCCTTTATCTCAAAGGCAGAAGCTACAGACAGTGCTACTAGAGTTCCTCATCACCCAGGTGGAACCTTCAGCTACGTAGAGCTGAATGATTCAGACTCCAAGGGCAAATTTGGCAATTCCCAGCAAACTATATGATCTCAACCTCCTCTTACCCCTGTTCCTTCTGCAGCAAATTCATAGGGAATTTTGAACAAAGAGTGGATAACTAAATTGCCTACACTACAAACATCCGAAGTTGAAAAGCACTCTCCACAAATCCAACAGATTTCTGTTGGATATTAGCACTCAAACGCGTTTCCCTTTCCTAATGAGCTCAAGCTGTAACACGACTCTTCTACAGGAAAACCTGGCATTACCTAACTAAAGGTGTTTTCTGGCAAAACTATACCATTTAGAGTTTATGCTTTATTTTCACAGTCCTGTTACTATGCCAGAAAAACCTTAAGTGCAGATTAAGTCCAAGGAACATGATTATCAGTGAGACATTGTCCTACAGAGCGATTCTCTTCAGAATTACTATTGTGCTGAATATGCACAATCAGTGGAAACTCTTACAGTATTCCTTTTCTTGTACAGGGCAGATTTGACTGACATTATTGCAAGTCATTATTTTCCAGTCTTGCAAAAAGTTATCTGTAGTAATGAATTACCAGTTCAGGTTACTGTTGCCTACATAAGATTCTTCCCCAAACTTGACTCTCTGTTTAAAGGAATAAGTTGCACAGCAAAACTGCTATTCCATACAAATCTAGTTAAAAGAGTTAAAGATCCAATATCATGGATCATTAAAATATCTTAGTCACACTTACTGTAAGCATAAAATAATTACATTTTGGTCCAGACCCTACAAAAATATTTTACCCAACTCCCACTAAGGCCAAAAGAACTTTTGTCCTGGACTTCAGTGGGAAAAAGTCCAAAACGATGGAAAAAACTCCATCATGCAGACCTACAAAAAAAGTGCTGCACGTGGTAGCTTTTATCCTAGGTTTCAAGGTAATAAAACACTATTACAGCATGTCTGGCATGTCACAGACAAGGGAATTAATATTTTATTACATATATAAACATATCCTTAAAAGTAACTGAGGTGTAAAAATCTCTGGCAGAAAAAAACTTCAAGGTGCTAAAATTCCTCAACCCAAAACTTTTGCCATAAAAAAACCCCCACATTAAAATAACGTTGAAGGTGTGACTAAAAACTACAAAAAGCATGGTTCTGATAGTTGCTTGAGCCCCTCCACAGCTCAGAGTGCTCAAACCATGCACTGTACCATTACTGCTGCTCACAGCAAACACGTATTTGTGAGCCTTTTCCCACGCAGATGTAGGTCGAGTCTTAATCTTGCAATTAAAAAGATCCCTTCAGACAGGTCCTGAACTGTAACCGAAACACATAAGCTTGTTCTCCGCGTTAGCGCATGACTTCATGAGTGTGGGTACACCTATTAGTTCCTGGCCTTGTACATATATTCTCTTTTTTTCCTTCTTGGTTTCCTAGCAGTATGACAAGCTGCACTTAAAAATGGGAAAAAAAAAACAAAACAAAAAAACCCCAACTCATACTGAAACCTGATAATTCTTACCCTCATAGTCACGTGAAAAGAACAATCACACTTATTTCTGTAATAACTATTATCTTAAATGCTAGCTGTCTTTTGCTGGATATTCACTGGAACTAGGCTTGTCCCATTGCAAGGGATTTAAATAAATAAATCTGTACAAGAAGTAGAGGGCTTTTACCTGTTTATCTATACACCTAAATTGCCAGGACCACGTGGTGTTATAAAGGAAAGGCCTCAGGTCGAATCGGTTGTCATCCGGACTGTAGTTTTCAGCATGGTAGGAAGGAGTGAGGGTGGTCATTTTATGTCTGTTAATGGAATACATCCTGAAGAAATGCTTAACCTTTGATGCCACCTGGTGTACAAAGAATATAGCTTTTAATCAGATGAAGATTCTTAGTACTTAAAAATTCAGCTGAGAATGTGTTCTACCTTTACGCATTCGTTTGCTTCCATTAACGTTTACATAAATTAACTACCACTAGTAGCATAAATCACTGTGGATGACCCTATCTGTAAGAGGCATTTAAGACCATTTTCAGACACCTCCTCGGTCTCTGTGTGCAACATTTACCAACAAGGAAGTGCCTTGTAAGAAACTTAACAGTACACACAAGCCTCTGCAACTCCGGTGATAAACTGAACTTTTTCCTTTATGCACAAGAAAGGAAGAACTGCCCAACAGCAAAGCAGATAGATCTTCAGTGTAGATGGTCTTTCAAAGCAAGAGCCATTTTCTGCTTCAGAATATGTAACCAAAGGCTTTAAGAATAGCCAGCCATGTATATTTCAGAGAATAATTTCCCCCAGAAGGTATAGTTCTGAATTAATTGTTTTCAAATTACCCAATTACGTTTAAACAATTTGCAACACAGACAACAAGCTCCATTCATTCAAGAGACACATACCAGTTTTTTCAGCATACTCTGCTACACCTGTAAGAATAACCTCTAAATAGAGAATAATTAAACTAACTCTTTCAGTTGAGGGGAACCCTACTCAGCCTTTCTCCAAACACATTCTCTCTAAATAGAGAATAATTAAACTAACTCTTCCAGTTGACAGGAACCCTACTCAGCCTTTCTCCAAACGCATTGATTTTGGCAAAGACATTACGTGATTTGATTTTTTTTTTTAATATTACCTCTCTTGGAGTACAAATTTCCTTCCACATATTAATCAGCTTACAAAACATACTGTATGGTCCAGCCTTTGCAATTTTTCTTAATTTGCCATAGATTGAGAGCTCTGCATATGTCATCCCCATATCTGCCTGCAATCAAACACGTACAAAGTCACTGAAAATCTTAACTATGCAATTTATAACTAATAAGTTTTATGGAGCAATTACAATAACCCAGTTTAATCAAAGAAACACCAAAATGAAATTGCCAATGACCAAAAAGACAAAGAGATAGTAATACTATGAGCAGAATGAAAAAAAAAGAAAACAAACAAAAAAACCCTAACTGGAATCTCTCTGAAGTGGGAGGTTTGAAATCATTCTATGAAGGTATTTGCTTTGGCCAGTGAAAACATTTATGTCCTGCAAAAGATTTGTTAATTTTCTCTTCTAGGTAGCTTAAATGTAGTATCTATCAGTAATGTAAGGTTGCTTTGGCCAGTGAAAACATTTATGTCCTTCAAAGGATTTGTTACTTTTCCCTTCGAGGTAGCTTAAATCTAGTATCTATGAGTAACGTAAGGCCAAATTAAGAAAACCACTAATTCTAATTCAGCAACCCTTTGCTTTATCACAAAGAGTTTTACAATATCCTGCAGTTGAACACCCAACAGCCCTTAGGGGTAGTTGTCAGGCTCACCAATCCTCCCTTATCCATGGGGATAGCAAAGAGAGGGGTGGAAGGACAAGAAAAACAGCTTTGCCACCAGCCATTTCACTGATTGACTCTAAAGAGAGGGGTGGAAGGACAAGAAAAACAGTTTTGCCACCAGCCATTTCACTAGCAGTAAATTCACTGATTGACTCGCTTTTGATATTAAGAAACTTTAAAACAAACTGCATTTCAGATCACTCATCCTTCAAAGTGCCCAAAATATAAAAATATTTTAAATAAGTTAATTTGCTGTTTTGGAAACTGCTGTCAACATAGATAAGGCTGGTGTGGGATACTAATGCCTTGTCAGTGGCTTTAAGATTGTTTACCATATGCTTGTCAAAAAGCATGTATACGTACAAGAGGAAACAATAGTTATTGGGCAAAAAACAGATTTTGGGATAAAGCTTACCAGAGCATTACCTCATCAGTTTGAGCCACTTGTCCATCCACCAGGGGCTCTAACTCTGCAGTGGGTGGAGCTGACATGATACTGTAAGAAAAAGGTAGAAAGGAAAATGTGAATTCTGTCCAATCTCATGAGTACTAGGTAATAAACAGCATGGTTTGTTAAAAAACAAATGCTTTATTCAGAACTTTTTCAGGGCATAAGCTGTTAAAGGACTAGATAACTCTAAAGAAGTGGTACTTGCAAGTCGTTTCATGTTTAAAAAGCAAAGTAGAGAAAACCAAACCGTGAAGCCCACAACGTGCTGCCTACAAATGCAGTCACCAAACCTCACTGCTTCAGGACTCACCTTCTGAGGGCTGTGAGCTGGAAATTTTCAATGCAATATTGTATGAAGTTCTTCAAATCAGTCTTGCTGATTCCACCAATGGGATTGATATCGGCGCTTGAGCAATCATACTTCGTCAAGTAACCTCGAAGACTGAGCCAGAGAGGAAATTGTATATAGTAACAGTAAATAATAATGTATATATGTATATAGTTTATACTATAGACTATATATATGTAGTTTAAAGACAGGGAGAAACAGACTGCACACTGTTCCTGTATTTATATATAAAGGGCAAATGTATAGCTGCAACAGGGCTATCCTAAAGCCATGAAATTACCAGGAGGAGGAAGACAGTATTTTACACAATTATGAAGCACTGCAAAACTGCCCATGTTAAGGCAATGTATTTGATGCAAAACTATTAAAATACTGTCCTGACCAACTGATGAAAAATAAACCCCTAAACACCTATAGAATCAGCACACGCTATTCTCCCAGCTTGTGATGTTATCAGTCTCACAATGGGAATTGCTTTGACCTTCAAATAGTCAGCTCTCATAACAGTGCTCCAGTCTTTCAACATGCATTTTTCAACTCAAACTTAACAACTTAATTTCTATTGCAGTAATTGAAAATATTGGAAAGCTAACCTGGTAACTGCCCAGGCGAGCTCTACTGAAAACAGCTAAGGAAGGAGCAGCATTTTATTGGAAAACGATGCCAATACTTTGGCTAAGCTTCTGAAAAACAGACAATTTCCCATGAAGGCCAATTAAACTATTTTCATTAATTTCACTGCTATCAATGTACTCTTAGCTTGTTATCTTTTCTGAGTAATAACCTACACTGGGATTTGGTAGAGGTGTGAGGAAGCGCAGTGACCTCTTCCCAGTTCACCTGATTTTAGATTTCTAACTTTCACCAACCTTTCATCCACGTTGGCTGATCCCAGCACCAGAAGTCCCCCTGGCATCCCACGGGTCCATAGTGTCAGCTGAGCAAACAGGTAGGCGAGGACCATTCTTATTCTAGCCTGTAAAGCAAAATGAAAAATAAAGCAAATTTACAGGGTTTTTTTTTCTTAATCAATTTCCTAAAAAAAACCATAAAGAACAAAATGTCAGAGGGGTAAATGTTAATGCAAGAAGGATGGGCTTGTGGAGAAGCTGGTGAACACGCATAGGAAAAACAGGTTCAGTACCCACTATTGCCAGATTTACACAACTTGGAAAGTTTATTCTACTCAGAATTGCAGAATAGGGAATAGTTGCCATTTCTATCTCCTATGAGGATCCATGAGGGATGAAGTATGCAGATAAACCATCTGTCTAAACATCTCGTTTACCTTCTAAAACTGAGGATATCTAGGACTTGGAATGGGTAAGCCTGACATCTCACATGGAGCCTTTTAAAGCTTGCTAACACTCACTAAAGGGAAGCCTAGTCTATATCAGCAATATTTTTGAGTCTTCACCTGCCACAATCCTAATGGACGGAGACCTGTCTATTGGAATATTTTGCTGCTCATTTTCCTGCCCTGGCACTCTGTCAGGATGCTTTTCTAAACAGTATCTAAACAGATGCTATTGATGGGATACAGGCAGGTACTATTTCTTCCTGACCATCCTATAAAAGTCACAAACAATAATTACTAAACAGATGCTATTGATGGGATACAGGCATGTACTATTTCTTCCTGACTATCCTATTAAAGTCACAAACAATAATTATACAATCATAGAATAGAATTGTCTAGGTTGGAAGGGACCTTTAAGATCATCTAGTCCAACCATCAACCTAACTGATAAAAAAAACCATCACTAAACCATGTCACTAAGCACTATGTCAACCCGTCTTTTGAATACCTCCAGGGATGGTGGTTCAACCACTTCCCTGGGCAGCCCATTCCAAGGCTTAATAACCCTCTAAGTGTAAAAATGTTTCCTAACATTCAAACTGAACCTCCCCTGGTGCAACTTGAGCAAATTTCCTCTTGTCCTATCGCTGGTGACTGGGGAGAAGAGACTGACCCCTGCCTCTCTACAACCTTCTTTCAGGTAGTTGTAGAGAGCAAGGAGGTCTCCCTTCAGCCTCCTTTCCTCCAGACAGAACAACCTCAACTCCCTCAGGCTCTCCTCATACGACTTATAGGCCAGACCCTTCACCAGCTTTGCTGCCCTTCTCTGGACCTGCTCCATCACCTCAATGTCTTTTCTGTGGTAGACATAATTTTGGTATTCTCCTGAGTTATGTGGGATTGTAGACTTCTGCTGCCAACAAGCATTTACTGGAAGTTCAGCTTTTCAGAGCAATGCCAATTAAATGCTACTTTACCATTTTGTACTCCTTTCTGGAAAAAAAAAAAAGGATGTGAGCTGACCCAGCCCACATGAAACACACCTGCACATTCTGGAGCGCCAGGTTTTCTCTGCTGCTCCCTCCGTAGACAGAAAAACGGGGCACTCGACCTGTCACCATGCTGAAAATCCCCACAATAGCCTTCACAGCCCCATCGATGTTCAGATTGATGTGGTAGCTGAGAAGAATTCAAGCAGAAGTGACTCAATTAGCACAATCTGACTATACAAAATAACATTTTTAAAAAAAGCCAAAACCCCACCCATCAAACGATGTTTTAAAACTGCTCCCATCTCAGATCTGGTATGAAGAATAACACTTCCCAGAGTCTGTTTCCCAATTTCCACGTCCTTCACCAAAATGCTGTTAAGTTTGCCTCATATCACAGAATCACAGAATCTTCTAGGTTAGAAGGGACCTTAAAGATCATCTTGTCCAACCGTCAACCTAACTGACAAAAATAGACACCCGCACAACAAACAAGGAGCATCATCACTAAACCATATCTCCCAGCACTACATCAACCCGTCTTTTGAACACCTCCAGGGATGGTGCCTCAACCACCTCCCTGGGCAGCCCATTCCAATGCCTGAGAACCCTTTTTCCCCCAGGGCTTCTCAGCTTGTACCTGCCTATTTGCTCAGCCAGAAGCTTAGCCCTGTCGCAAGTCTCCTGGGAGGAGTTCTCACTGGCCATGTAGCAAGTGGTAAAGATACGCTTGCAAAAGTCTCGAGGGTCCTCAGGGACATAGGTCTCATCGTTCACAATCCTGCGCGCATCAGCCAGCACATCTGCATCTGGGGACAGAGCAAAAGAGACAGAAGAGTGGAAATTGTGCTCCCACTATCCAGGATATGCAAACTTAAATTATAATTTACTTATCACACCTGCTATTCCTCTCCCGTTTTTTCCTATTTTAGAGGTTGAAAGCTTTAGATGGCAGTCTTTGCCAGAACATGATTTTTTCCCCCAGGGCTTCTCAGCTTGTACCTGCCTATTTGCTCAGCCAGAAGCTTAGCCCTGTCGCAAGTCTCCTGGGAGGAGTTCTCACTGGCCATGTAGCAAGTGGTAAAGATACGCTTGCAAAAGTCTCGAGGGTCCTCAGGGACATAGGTCTCATCGTTCACAATCCTGCGCTGTCTTTTTTATGGTAGGGGGCCCAAAATACTTAAATTATAATTTACTTATCACACCTGCTATTCCTCTCCCGTTTTTTCCTATTTTAGAGGTTGAAAGCTTTAGATGGCAGTCTTTGCCAGAACATGATTTTTTCCCCCAGGGCTTCTCAGCTTGTACCTGCCTATTTGCTCAGCCAGAAGCTTAGCCCTGTCGCAAGTCTCCTGGGAGGAGTTCTCACTGGCCATGTAGCAAGTGGTAAAGACACGCTTGCAAAAGTCTCGAGGGTCCTCGGGGACGTAGGTCTCATTGTTCACAATCCTGCGTGCATCAGCCAGCACATCTGCATCTGGGGACAGAGCAAAAGAGACAGATAGAAGAGTGGAAATTGTTGTGCTTCCACTATCCAGGATATGCACTATCCAGGATATGCAAATATCTCGTATGTTTCTTGTATTCCAATTAAGCTTTACACTGCCCCTCACAAATAAAATGAATCTACCATCTAAGTCCCCAAACATTTTTTTCATATATCAAATAAAAGGATTACTAATTTTGCTCCTAATTTTCATAGAATGGTTAGGGTTGGAAGGGACCTCAAAGATCATCGAGTTCCAACCCCCCTGCCATATCTCGTATGTTTCTTGTATTCCAATTAAGCTTTACGCTGCCCCTCAAAAATAAGATGAATCTACCATCTCAATCCCCAAACATTTTTTTCATATATCAAATAAAAGGATTACTAATTGTGGTCCTAATTTTGAACATGGAACTATTAAATCCTTTTGTTCTATGCCTTAAAGACACCTCACAGAAAATACAATCTAATACGTACAAAGGCTTGGCTAAATGCACATAGTCTACTTAAAGCCTGTTTAAGAGCTTGAACCATGCCTGAGGGGAACAGATTTAGACTGGAGATGAGGAGAGGGTTCTTCACTGTGAGGGTGGTGGAGCACTGGAACAGGTTGCCCAGGGAGGTGGTTGAGGCCCCTTCCCTGGAGATATTCAAGGTGAGGCTCGATGAGGCCCTGGGCAACCTGGTCTAGTTGGGGGTGTCCCTGCTGACTGTGGGGAGGTCGGACTAGATGACCTTTGGAGGTCCCTTCTGGCCTGGGCAATTCTATGATTCTATGATTGTTCTATGTCTTAAAGAGACCTCATAGAAAATATAATCTAACACGTACAAAGGCTTAGCTAAATGCATAGTCTACTTAAAGCCTGTTTAAGAGCTTGAACCATGCCTAACCCTGTTTTGTAGTGTTGAATTTAACAGGAGGAGAAAATTCTCATGATAAACTGAAATCCCAAAACTATATCAGCCAACACTTTGAACAGCACTCTAGCCAGAAACTAGTCTGAGCTACACATCCAATTCTTAAACCCAAAATTAAAACTATTAAGCCAATCCAAGGAACCTGTAACCTGGACACACGTTTTTGCTGGAATTTCTGAAGAAATACAAAGGATTCCATTAGAACAATTAGGCAAGAGTCTACCATTAATGACCTCTTGCACCTATTGCCCCCAGCTAATATTAACCTGTCGATAACCATTAGAAAGCACAGCTAAGCCAGACATGCACATCTACTTACTTCCATTCCTGACTGCCAGGCAAACCTGGTGACACATAGAGTACACTATGCAAGCTGTAGCAGAGCTGTCAATTCCACCACTAAGAGGGAGGAGAAATCCTGCCTTGAAAATAGAGCAAAGAAGACATTCCAAATAGCAAAATTAGAAAAACATATATTGTACCATTCAGAAACATATTCTTCTAAAAGAATTACACGTGCATTGTCCAAGTCTGCTTATATTCTGCTGGGGAAAACCAAACAAACCAGACACAGCAAACCCTCTTAAACTCTCATCAACTGGATAATCAAGCAAGTAGTTGGTGTAAACCCTTTGGCTAGAAATACTAGAGGGTAAAGACATACTGGAAGTTAGTCAGAAGAGCTAATAAAAAGGATTAAATTTTTCATATATATTTCACTATAAAACCGAATTTCTAGTTCATGTCACTCTGCTTATTGTAAACATCTCCATTACACATTAAAATATTTTCCTCACTGAAAAAACAGCGTTTCAAAGAAAAGAAATCCCCTTGATGAGGTAATCTTGACTATTGCTTTCAAAGAAATGAGAATTCCTCAGGAAAAGGTCTGAAGAGCATACTGAGGTCACACTTTGCATATGGGTTTTAGGTCTGAGTGAGCTACCAGTGAAAAACTCAAACCTTGCACCTTGGACTAAGATCACTTTGCACGAACGTCACACTTTGCATATGGGTTTTAGGTCTGAATGAGCTACCAGTGAAAAACTTGCACCTTGGACTATGATCACTTTGCACGAAGAGCAGCACAGGACAGCAATCTGTGCTGTCCCTGGGACAACAGAGAAGATGTGTGTGCCAAGGCAAAGAACAAAAACAGTTGTTCTTACCTGTTTGCTGCGCCTTAAGTAGTCCCAAAGCCAACATGCAGGACCAAGGCTGAAATTACAGAACATAGTCATTCCAAGAGGGTTATGGAATAAGACTTAGGCAAATCAACATATTTACTGTGCTCTTCCAATGAGATACTTTCTTTACTTAAATATAAATGAGATCTTATGGTTGTTGTTTGTTTAAATCAAAATAATTTTCAAGCAACAGACTGAGTACGTGGTTACCTGATCTCCTCCTCAGGACTATGATGTCTCCACTGGATTGGCATACACGTAGGTACAGCTACATCATCAGAACATGACAGAGCAAAATTCACTTTTACCCTGGGATAAGGATTCACTCTACTTGCCTAAGCAATAATACACAAGAATTGGGAAGACATCAATTTTAATGCAGCATATACCTATAAAACAGCAGATCTATAGAACACTGTGAAAATCGAGACATGAAAATACTTTTAAGATTCCATAACTATTACAAACTTGGCAGAGTTTACAAACATAACGTCCATAAAGAATTCTTACCGCTAAGTTACGAGATGAAATCTCTGCTCTGTAACTCCGAACGTCCTCCAAGTCCAGAGTGGCCACCAGCACCTCCTATGGAAAGCCTTTCAACATTAGATTGAATTTACCCAGACAGATAAACAAGGTTTGACAGGCCCAGACTACAAAAAATGTTGGGGAAGAAGAACACAGGCGACTTTTTTCAACACAGATTTTTATGCTGACTGCACAGGTCACTTCTGACTCAGCAGAATCGCTTACATTACAAAGCCAGCACAACTGACTCGCTTCACTGAGCACACCAGGATGCTCATAAACCAAACAGATTTATAGCACTTGTCAGAAGGCTGAAGAGTCATCAACTGCAGCAAAGGACAAGTAGAAAAGGCAAGAAGCGGACTGGGGAAGGGGAGGAGTTTTGCAGATAATGTGAGGAAACCTACAACTTTGATGACAAATCTACTGGGAAAGAGCTTTTGGAAGTAAAGCTCAACCTATCAAACTTTTTGTCTACCAAACCAGGTCATAATTTGTCCTTTTTTTTCTTAGATAAGGGAAAATAAATTAACAGCATCTCTCCTAAACATGGTGATTGCATATGCAAATGTTTTCATAAGGCTCCTCCACTGAGAAAGCTCTTCCTCGCTCGCTACTAATTCCACCTGTAAGTAGCAGCTACTATGCAAATGTTTTCATAAGGCTCCTCCACTGCAAAAGCTCTTCCTCGCTCGCAAAAGCAGGAGAGCTACTAATTCCACATGTAAATAGCAGCTACAGGTTGAGTATCTTACCACATCATCAAGTGAAAACTGGGATCCCTGTGCAACTGTTTCTCCGTTCATTGAAATCATGGCACAGCCATCATAATACAGACGATCACCATCACAGCCCTTCTGGTTAGCTAAAACATATATTCCACCATTCTGAGAGGAAAACAAACATGCAGACAAAAAAATGCTCTTCAGCATATAGCACCTGACAGAATGCCAAAAGACAAAATGTTATTTCTCTGTTCCTGCCCTTATAATCTTCCTCTGTTTTTATATTACGAATGACTTAGGCTGGGACTCTCTCTTGTCATTTGAAAAAGTACTTTGCATGTGATACTTGCTTCTGTCGTGTGTAACCACACGAGTAAATGTAGTGAGCTCTAGGGCTGCACTTCTAAATGGAAATTCTAAATTCAAATTGAAATTGAGAAAAGCAGAAAGATGATGACAGAAGCTGTGTTCGGGTATCTGAGGACAGAGCAGATACTGCTAAATGTAACCAAAGCACGTTAAATTACAGTGACAAAGCAGCTGAACAAATTAAACATTTTTCACAGTGTAAAGCATATTCCTTACTTTGTTTTTGTCCCCATCACTGTTAGACAGGATTACAGTCTATTAACTAAATGTCCTCTCTTCTTTAAAATAAACAGAATTTTCGAAGTAGAAAAATTTTATATATTTTAAGTAAAATGATGGGGGGGGTGGGGAAGAAGTGCAACTTTAAACACTGATTTCTGTTTCCCCTATTGATGTTTCTCCAATGCAATGTTGCTATGTGAATGAAAATCTGGAAAGAAACTAACAACAATGACTGTCAAGGCCCCCACGCACATGCTACCTCCTGTCACAGTAGAGGAGACAGTTAAAAAAAAAAAAAAAAAAAATGAGGTGTATAACCAAAAAAAAATATATATTGTTTAAAGCGTATACCTTTGCTGTGGCAGAATTCACCAAATCCACCCGGGCGTGAGCCTTCCGCAGCACATGGTGACTCCCTGAAGAGTTAGTGAAAATTTCCACGCCATCAAGTCCCATTTCAATGTGAGGGCTGGCAAAGAGAAAGGCAGGAAAAAATTCAGCTCGCAAAACTAGGCTGTGACCCGCAGGTATCAGTTAAAACCACCGACAAATAAAAACATCTATGTCATCGCCAGTTTTCTGCATGTCTTGAACAAGGACAGGACTCTCAAAAAACATCTATTTTCTTGCATTTCCTCACTCTCCTGCCAAAGACCAGCAGTGGTTACAGAGGGCAGAAGGGCTTTTGCTCCTTCTGTTCTAAACGCAATGCCTTCTACTTTACCTGTGTCTCAAAGAAAGAGAGAATAAGACAATCTCAGTCTGAAAGGGCAACATGGCAACACTCTTTCAAGATCAGTTGTCCCATTTTCCTTCTCTCTTAGTAAATCCCAAAGCATAGGCAAATAGAGCCATGAGAAGGAAAATACTTTCACTGAGGCTTTTTTTTTTTCCTTCTTTCTCCAATGTCAAAATAAAAAAAAAAACACCTAAAAAATAACACAACTTTGTCTGTAACATACCACACTTTCTGAAGTTACAAGGAAATGAACATCTGGGAGATTTGGAAAAACATCAGGAACATTTTGTTTATTTTAAGTACAACAGCTTTCATGTTTTTCATATCTCCAGCCCCACCCTGCATCAGACCTTTGTGAGCAGGATCCTTTTTGTCATTGGGAAGAACTCTAAATTGTGACAGGAACTAAAATAATAACAGGAAATATTACTTAAGGGCACTAGGCTTTGCTTTCCCTTAGTGACTTCTTGTTGTTTCCTTCTGCGTTGTCTTTATGTGTTGTCTGATGCAGGTTAAAAAATGAAGCAGAAGGCTTAAACTAACAGCTAAATAGAAAAAAAACCACCTGATACACCTCAAAGTAGTGTTCCTAGAAACCTTGCTCTAGCTTGACAAATATAAGACAGCTCAATTTGCCTGTCCAGTGGAATGCTTTGGTGGAGTTGGACAAAGCCAAAGATAAAAAGAATAAAGTAATTAAAATAAAAAGATCTAACCGTAGTCTCAAATTTTTAAGACTAGGTGCAGCACACGGGAATAATACAGGGTTATAATTAAGAGACAAAATTGATACTACAAATTGATACAAAATAAACTTTGCCACTTTGATCCTAGATCAAGCTATAGAGTCGGATCCAGAGAGGACATTTCAACCTCAGGTTGAACTAAAAGCTGAAGAGTATCTGGAACAAGAAGTCTACCAATGAGAGATCTGCCATTTTTTCCTTCCAGTCACCTGTTTCATTCCACTTCTTTTCAGTATTTCTCACCTACCTTCTGTTCCAAATGAATTTAGCCTAATCACCTAAAACTCCTTTTGCCGTCCTGCATGTAGCCTAGTGAAATCTTTCCCAAGATATATTTATTGCTCCTAATTATATTTTAGCTCACTGGCACTTTCTGAAAGACATACTATGTACAAGAATAATAAGCAGATTTTTTTCAAACTTTTTTTTCAGGTAGGCCCAGGGTATGTTTTAGTTTACTTTCCAT
This sequence comes from Calidris pugnax, assembly GCF_001431845.1. Lineage (NCBI taxonomy): Eukaryota > Metazoa > Chordata > Aves > Charadriiformes > Scolopacidae > Calidris > Calidris pugnax. The sequence continues at coordinate 10,951,845 of NW_015091083.1, read as the reverse complement.
TTCTTCTTCTCCTTTACCTGTTTGGTGCCCAGAGTTCTTCACATATTTCTGCCCCCAGGCAGGTATCTTTGGTTGCTAGCACTGCATCCCCAAAAGGAACAGTTTCCTGAGAAAAAACAAGAACATCCTTTAACACACGAAACAGAAGAATCTATTCAATTCAAGAAGTTAGCTACAATCTTAAAAAAATATATATATAAAAACTAAATACTCACTTATCTGAAATGAGTGACATGATACCAATCACATTACACCTTTCTTCATTTATATCAAGTGCAAAAAAAACCAAACAAAAAAAACTCCAAACTCTAAACTGCAAATTTCTGGTTTGTACTGAAATTGTGTTGAAATTTCAGCTAAATTCAGATCCAGCGTTTTGCTTCAGAACAGCGCAACTGCTTTGGAATTAAACAATCTACAAACCAGAGACTGTCTTTTGCCAGGAAACACGCTTATGCTTTAGCAGGAAATAACCTAAGTTTTAGACCCTTCTAAATAAAAAAAAGGTTAATTTTTTTTTTTTAACCTAAAAACACATACTCATTTCTAGTCCCAAGCACAGATAAACTCAGTACCAAACTGTGCAAAATAAGACAGTCAAGAACCTGAATATAAAAATAACCGAGACAAATTTAAAATTAACTTGCTTTCCTGCCAAACAAGGTTAAATTATGCTCTCATTTAACGTAACCAAGAGCTATCACTGGAAGCTATGAATTTGCAACACAGCTGACGGCAGAATTCGGTGTATTACATTTTTATGCTCCAAATTCTATTCATTTAAATTGCTGAATGAAAATGAGGAAGATGCTGCACTTAAAAAGAAAAAGAATCCTTTAAAAACTTACCTGTCCAGTCACTTCCTGAATTATCCTGGGTAGAAAATATTCCTCCACATGCCTAAAGCAGATGTACAGGATGTGAATACATCGTTATGTAAATCACAGCACCAAAACTGATTCTCATCACCACATTCTGGCACCTTTTAACACTGAATAAAGAAATCGTACTTCAGGTGTACAGGGCTGTGTAGGTTATCACCACATTCTGGCACCTTTTAACACTGATTAAAGAAATTGTACTTCAGGTGTACAGGGCTGTGTACGTTAAAAAAATAAAAAAGGACCTTCATACTTTCTGTGAAATTGATCAGAAGTGTAAAGATTATAATCAAGCAACATCCCACTTTGCTTCAGAAATGCACAGTAAATGATGCTTCTTCCTAACTATAAACTAGACTTAACAAAGAACACATCATGGAAGCCAAATATCAAATAAAAGTTTCCCTTTTTGCAGCATTACTACAGGAGTAACTCAGAACTCAGCTGGAATTGACTGGGACAGATGCTCAGGGGCTCTCTCAGAAATACTTTACTGAGACCACCAAGTCAGAACCATTCTCTCACTACAGGACCAGTACACAGGATCAGAGATGAGCATCAAGCATATTCTGCAGCATCACAAGGTACGTAGCTTTCATCCCCTGCAGTCATTAAAATTCTCTCCTCCATTTCACATTGGTTTTTCCAGTTTAATATTGAAGAGGATGCAGCAATCGAGCCGATAAACACAGGCTCTTCCAATCCTGAACTGCATATAATTAGAAAGTAGACATCAGGGAAATGATGCTACTACACTGGTTGCAGGATCATTGAGACACACTTTTCCTTCTGGCTCAGCAATTCAGAGTTTGACTGTCTTTAATAAACTTAAATTTCATAGCTTAGCTGACTGTCTTGCTGGTCACCCCGGAGCTGCACTGATGGATTGCTGTAGAGATTTCAACCTTTCTGCTGTGGCTGCAAACAGCAAGCTGTGGTTTTTAAACACAATTTTAACAGTAACCAGCCTACCTTGCTTTGCTCCACGGGGTAAACCATCTAAGTTCCCTGTAGTTTCCTGCATTTGCCAGTGATATCTTTGGTCTGATCAGAAGAATTTTCCTTAAAACAAAACAGAAAGGGTGAGTTAAGACCTGACGTACAGCCAAACAAGACTAAATAAGAATACGGATTAACACCAACCCTTTTTTTTCTATTATGATGTCCATTAAACAACTATTACCTATAATAATTTTTTCTCTTTGCAGACCTAAGGGCTTTTTTCTTGGGTCTTTCAGAAAGCTGTGGAAATTTAGTTTCTACAAATTCAGAAAGGAAAAAGATAATGGAAAACACTAGGTGTCTCTCCAAAATTTAGTAGATAGGAAGACAACTCCATCGCTCTACATAGCACTGAAGAATCTTTCTTGAAGGCCAAACAGGTCTCTCAAAGGACATACTAATATATTGTCTCCTAAAACACATAAAGAAACTACTCACTTATTTAGAAAGATCACTCGACAATTGTAGCGAACGTTTCTGTGCAGAACAGGCCTGTGAAAATAAGCGGAGTAATCAGTTTCATTAAAAGAAATTTAAAAAAAAAACTACAGAAGCTACTTCACTGCAAAAAAATATTTTAAATAAAACACTTCTACACTTCATCGCTAAAGCGAATTAAACAAAATACATCAAGTTTTAGCATCTCATTTTATAATTCAAATAGTTGTTTGCAAAAAAAAACAGAGTTACTGACCATTCTGTCAGTTTCAGATACATCAACTACTGCCAGAGCACTGGAATGCCGGAGAAACACAACCAGGCCACAAGATCTTCCCCAGTTGAACTAACTTATTTAATCAAACTTGACTCCCTGTGACATTACCAGGCTAGTTTTATGTGTTTCTATCAATACTAAAAAAAAGTAGATGCATATATGTTAATTTTACAGTTATAATTTATCACTGTCAGCACATGATTTACAACAGTTTCAGTGACTTTGCCATACACATGTCGCCTATAAGGGCGTCTGTCAGTCAAAGCAAGTTACATCAGCCCCAACACTCCTCAAAGAGAGATAATTTATAAAGCCCTTTGTGTTACATATAAACACAGAATCACAGAATGATATGGGGTTGGAAGGGACCTCTGGAGATCACCTAGTCCAACCCCCCTGCCAAAGCCCTCACTATCCAGAAATACAGCAGGGGCAGCACTCCTAAAAATCTACCACTTTGTCATCTTTACACGAAAAAATACTTACATTCCCACATCACAGATAATATCTTGAGTAGCTGGAGACTCCAGCAGCTTTGCCAGGACTTGAAACGAATGCAAAAGCGTGTCAGACTCATAATAATGATCCGAGCAGCCGTAACCACTGCAGGTAAAAACAGAAGAAATAAAAAATTCAGCCAATGTCTACACCAGAGCCACAGGACCAGAACTGCTTCCAACCAGGAACATCCCATCAGTTTGTACAGAATGGCAGGAGAAGCCCCACCAGCATCATCCCTACTGACAGCACTCTAAATGCTGTGGCATCACTGGGACATTCCTTCAGGAGCAGCAGCTGAGGCTGAATCATGAGTTTCTGTGGACCAAGACTAACTGAAATAGGTCAACAAATCACAGAATCTTCATGGTTGGAAAGGACCACTGAGATCCAAACATACACACAAAAAAGACCCCCACGATCTCAGCCTCTAGAGCATGCCCTGAAGTGCCATGTCTAAGTGTTTCTTAAATACTTCATGGGATGGTGACTCCACCACGTCGCTGGGCAGGCTGTCCCAGTGCCTGACCACTCTATCAGTAAAGTAATTCTTCCTAATATCTTATCTAATCCTCCTCTGCCGCAGCTTCAGACCATTTCCTCTGGTCCTGTCATTATTCCCTCGGAAGAAGAGGCCAACCCCCACCTCTCTACACCCTCCTTTCAGGTAGTTGCAGAGGGCAATGAGGTCTCCCCTCAGCCTCCTCTTCTCCAAACTAACCATGCCCAGTTCCCTCAGCCTCTCCTCATACGACTTGTTCTCCAGACCCCTCACCAGCTTGGTAGCTCTCTAATTACCGGCACTGATCACATATCCAAGAGAAGAGACCCAACCTTGTGCTTGCAAGGGCAACGTTTTGGTCTGCACTGACAGCCGGGCTCTTTGGCCACTCGAGCGGTACGTGGCTGATTTTCTTACCGCCATTCTCCGGTAATTAACCGGGACCGTCTCACACCCAGAACCCACACAGCGCTCTTACCAGATTTCGAGCTCAGGCCCAAGCCGGTACCGGGCTCCTCGGCTTTTCGCGATGTCAATACCTGGAAGAGGGTGGGATCAAACACCGCCCGCACCCCCGGGCCCGGCCCGCCCTCATCAGCCGCCCCCGGGGCCTGGTGAACCGGACAGCCCAAAGCCGGCACAGCCGGGCGAGAAACGCCCCGGGGGGCTGGCGGGGAAGGGGTTAGGGGTAGGAGGTACCGCCGCCCCACTCACTTTTGAAAATCCTCTCCAGGTTGCCCTCAAAATCCAGGGCCCACTGGTTGAGGGCGCAGGTGGCCACAGTCACCGCCCGGCCCATGGCGGCCCCGCCGCTTCCGGGGCGGGCCGGGCCGGGCCGCTCCTCCCAGCGGAAACTACTACTACTCCCCTCGCCGTTAAAATCACTCCGTGCAGAACGTCCGTGACTGTTACTTTACAGGCTCACGCCGACCTGCCTTAATTTGCGGTGCCCACCGTCCTCCCGCGGAGGCGCGGCCGAAGGACCGGCCGCCGCTCCCACTGAGGAACCCCGTTCCTGCCCCCCCTCCGCCGCCGCCGACACGCCCACCCGGTCCTCTCAACCAATGGGATGGCGCGGAGGGGAGCGGGGCGCGGCGGGGATTGGTCAGGACGGAGGGGCGGGAGCTGGGCGCCGTCCTGAGGGGAGCGGGTCCGGGAGGGCGCCGTCCTGAGGGGAGCGGCGCTGCCGCCGGTACCGGGTTGGGGGGCACCGTGTGGGTCAGGGCCGTCTCTCCGTGAAAAGGAGCGCTGCTGTGGGACGAGGGGCGCTGGGCCGTCGGTTCTGGCCAGCTGCCCCTTGGTAACTCGCCCCTGCGCCGCCTCCGGGTAGCGGCAATTCTTTGCTTAGGTTTCTGCCTGACCAGCTCGGCAAAGGGGAGCGATGAGGCTTCTTTTCAGATTACTTCTGAAAATACGCAGTTTTATTGAAATGTATTGTGTGGAGGGGACTTCTGCAGAGTAACAGAGTATATATTTAAGTCTGTGGCTGGCCTGATCCTGTTTGAGTTGTCCTTACTTTGGCCCCTAGGCACCTTCCTGCTCGGAGCTTTATAAGAACATGGCAAAACAGTTTTTTTCCCTTTTGCATCTCATATGTAAGGAATAAGCAATATACAGTTCATCCTATGCAAATAGCACTGAGGTATCATAAACATTGCTAAAGTTATAAGCTATTCCAGCAATTGTAATTTCACTGCTGAACAGTTTACTAGATTAAGGGTTGGAGTCTGCCAGTGCTTTGTAGGATTCCTAATTTGAAGAACAGAATAGGGCTGCTATAATTAACTGACTTAGTTTGGGAACCTTCCTGCTCGGAGCTTTATAAGAACATGACAAAACAGGTTTTTTTCCCCTTTTGCATCTCGTATGTAAGGAATAAGCAATATACAGTTCATCCTATGCAAATAGCACTGAGGTATCATAAACATTGCTAAAGTTATAAGCTATTCCAGCAATTGTAATTTCACTGCTGAACAGTTTACTAGATTAAGGGTTGGAGTCTGCCAGTGCTTTGTAGGATTCCTAATTTGAAGAACAGAATAGGGCTGCTATAATTAACTGACTTAGTTTGGGAATATCCAAGTTTGTTCCCTACTTTTAACATATAAGATGTCAGTTGCAGTGCTTAGCAACTCTTTAAAATTAAAAGCCATATAAAATTCTCATATTCTGAATGGCCAAAGCAGGAAATATTTTAATAACTTGCGTAAAAGTTCTTACCAAAGCTGTTGCAGTTGGCAAGGAAGCCCCGAGTGCTGCATCCCCTCTGGCACTCAAGCATGCAGGAAGATGGGCAACAGAGTTAATAGTTACAATAAAATTTCAAAAGGGCAGCAATTTACGACTTGTGCAATGCAAGTCCTGAACTACACCATTGCTGAGCTTTAACAAGCATGGTGATGTGTGGCATAAGGGTTTGGTGGCTGAATGAATCCAAGAAGTCCTGTTACAGTCAGCTTCAAAAAGGTGATTTATTTTAATTAGAAACCAACGCCAGAACAGAACCTGTCACTGACTCTACCCATCGTTCCACAGGAGGCTTTATCAGACAGGAGCTAAACCAGTCTTATTTTCCTAAAGCCTGGTGAAAGCCACCAGATGTAGAAGGCTCCTCTCATTCTGTTCAGTGGTGGCAAAGTAACAGATGTCAACTGATCTAAACCGGACCGAACAGGAGGAGAGGTTGTGACAAGGCACACTTTACAACACACCTGAGGCGTGTTTAGATTTTGGCAGGAAAACAAGGTTTGTGATCCAAGAGGCATTAAGGCCTGAAAGGCCAGTAGTTCAGGAGAGTACTCTACCAGAGTATCTTTATGGTGTGATTGCAGCTGGATTTACTGTGAGAGACATGACTCTGCAGCAAAATTTAGCAGGACAAAATTATACCTTTGACTTCACAATTAAATCCGGTAAATACCTCCTAATAATGTGGCTTTAAGTACTTCATATACAGTAATATTTCTCCTTCCTAAAGAACGTATGTAGTCTATAGTACCAAGCCAGTAACAAAATGAAGGTCAACTGCATTCAGTTAAAAAAAAAAGAAAAAAAGATTTAAAAGTGCATTTGGTTCAAAAAACATCGCTACTGAAAAATTTCATTTTTAAATTGTGGGTAGTGAAAATGTGCTTCTTCCTTGGGATTGTTATATATTGCATATTTCCATTTGACGATGTGGTTTTTAAAAGGAGGTTACAGGTGAAAAGATGACCAGGTCTGGAATCCGGCGATGCAGAAAGCTGAGTGAAAAAGAAAAACTAAGTTAATTTCTTTCCATCCTACAGTAACTTAATCACTTAGCATATTTCAATTTAATTTTTACATAGATTTCCAAATATGTATCAGCTACTGTGATCCGACCCTTATGTGCTCATTGAAGAAAATGAGCCAAAACATCGCTACTGAAAAATTTCATTTTTAAATTGTGGGTAGTGAAAATGTGCTTCTTCCTTGGGATTGTTATATATTGCATATTTCCATTTGATGATGTGGTTTTTAAAAGGAGGTTGCAGGTAAAAAGATGACCAGGCCTGGAATCCGGTGATGCAGAAAGCTGAGTGAAAAAAAAAACTAAGTTTATTTCTCTCCATCCTACAGTAAGTTAATCAGTTAGCATATTTCAATCTAATTTTTACATAGATTTCCAAATATCTATCAGCTACTGTGATCCAACCCTCATGTGCTCATTGAAGAAAACAGAACTGAATTATGAAGGAATAAGCTGGACAGTTTCTTTTGGTTTTCTTACTGAATTCTCCAGTCTAACAACTTTTATGTACAAGGTTCCCAGAACAGTATACATCATAATTGTCCAGTGCAATAAATAGAATTAAACACACCAATGAATGTGTGCCTCAAACTATGCATCTCCACAGCAACAGCAGCTGCTCAAGTTTCTTCTCTGCTGAGGAAGGGACCTTGGGTTAAGAATATTCACCCAAAATACTTTGTTGAAAACAAAACTTGATTGATTTTTTTTTTTTAAACAGTGAGAATCATAGAATTTTCCTTTCAACTTGCATTGCTTTAGCAAGAAAGAAACGGATATTAGTAAGGTTTGTTTGACCAAAGACAAAACTGCTCTAAAACCGAAGTATTTCAATTTCATTTCTCTGTATGTTTTATAACACAGCTTAAAAATAGTAACATTCTCAAATCCTTGTAATTATAGCATAGAATCATAGTATGGTTTGGGTTGGAAGGGACCTTAAAGATCATCAGTTCCAACCCCCCTGCCATGGGCAGGGACACCTCCCTCTAGACCAGGGTGCTCAAAGCCCCATCCAGCCTGGCCTTGGACACCTCCAGGGATGGGGCATCCACCACCTTAAGCAGCTTCTGTTTTCTTCTCAAGCAAACAAACCAAATCTAAATCATTCTGAGTATCTGAAATGCAAGTTTGAAGGCAGGTTTTTCTCTACCAGCTTTGCTCCTAATGTCTCCCTTAGCATATTTTAGGAGTGAGTTACAATCATCAGTGATCGAGGTGTTGATCCTTTTACAGAACACGCTGATTTTCCTTTGTCATCAGAGCACCCTGACTAGATTTTATCTATTGCTGCTCTCTCTCAACGAATAAGTAACTTGGCCTATAATCCAGGTTATAATCCAGTAATGAATAACCTTGTATTTCAGTATCCCCTCTATTTTTGCTTTTGGTATGTTATATTGTACTTTTCCTAAAGCTGTCAGTTGGGTTTCACAGAGGAAAAATCAACTCCACATCCAAACAAGTGTATCAGGACCAACAATGGCATTAGGGCATACACTAGAACAGCTGGCTACAGCACAGAGCAACATGGAAAATACACCGTGATTCTCTGAAGTAGTTTCAGAGCAATCCTTACCTTGGTCTGGATCAGTGCTTTGCAATCATTAATACTAAATCCATCAAATCTGAAGTCCTCATTATCTTTAACATTTGATTCCTCAAAAATGTCATCCTGGCTCTCTGAAAAGTCCTAATAAAACATAATTTACATTTTCTTTATATCAAAGGATATAACCTATAACAGTTCTATAGAAGTGACTTTCAAGTTCAGAATAGGTCCTATCCCTTCAGCACTGTTGTATATAACTTGCATGAAAGGTCAAATATGTCCATAAAATCAAAATTGAAAACAATACCCCCCCATGATTCACCAATCATATTATCAATTGAAACAGTCACTTCTGAAAACTACTCGTGGCTAATTCATCCCAACTAAATAACCAGGTTGAACACTAAACCATCCCTGATTGTTTAATCTCTGGTTTTGAGAAGATTAAGATAAGATGTTTCTTTTTGAGATCTTTCAGTGCTGTTGATTTGTCTTGATTCAATTTAAAACATACTCCTCTCCCTCAAGCCTTGCAAAACCAGATAGAATAATCTCAGGAAAAGGGAAGTGGAACACACTTTCAGTTTGTATGCAGTAAAAACATCCAGTAATTACTTTAACAGCTTCTTTGATTCAAATATGATTTTTCATTTAAAGGAAAGATATTAGAGGCTAATATTTTGCTCATACTCTAAGCAAAAAAAAGAAAACAATTTTAATGTACACACATCTAAAGCTAATTCTACACCTACACTAAGGCTGAATGTACCACCTAATGCAGTAAAGAGCTATATAGTGGAGACTTCAATGTAAAGATGATCAAAATTCAATTCCGCGCAATTTCAGAGTTATTTGCACATAATAATGAGAAAACACTAAACTATCATTTTAAAAGCCTCTCTGTAAAAAAACTTCCGACTCACACAGATCTAGTTCCTCGTGCATCGGCAGGTGGACCTTACAGAAAATCAGATGCATAACCAAGTGTTTATGCTGGCACACCAGCAAACCGTTGTTTGATTACCTTTTGATTTGCATCTATTCCAAGAACACTCATGAGGTTTTCTTGGCAATGTGATTTACTCCAGGGATGTCTTAAGCTGGGGGTATTATCAAAGTCTCTAAGCGTTCTCCATATGTTTCCAGAATCAATGCTAGGAAAGAAAACACAGTTTGAGGTTATAGGGTGTACAAAGTTTCCATTGAATGTATAAAACTGCGTTATTTTCACTACATACAGTCATGTACTAGCCTGCCTTGATCTAAAAAGAAACATCTTAAAACTCATTCCACATTTGTTTAAACTATTAACTCAATGTACTAATAAGCTTGCGTGACAATTAACGGAAACAGTAAGTCAATGTAACTGTATGTTTGGGTTTCTCAGATGATGATAAGTGCATTAAAAGCATGTTTCAGAGAGTGTTATACACCAGCAACTTGCATTATTCAATTGCTTCTGTGAAATGTGGGTAGAGTTCAACCCTGTTCATTCTGCACTTTGTATTTTCTGTCTCTCAAACCTTTCTCCTTCCTATCGGTCCCTCCTATCTGCTGCAGCCATCTGCTGCTCCAGTGGGTGACCTGGGTCTGCTCTGGGCACCCAGGTACTACAAAACAAGCACACGCTGCTGAAAGAGGGAGAATTAAGAGTTCCCTCTACGTAGTACTTTGGGTTCTTACGTTGCATTCATCCTGTGTAAATCCGGTTGCTTTTTGTTTTGTACAGGATGCAGTTATCATTGATCTCAGTTATTCACCACAGTAGGTCAGGGCTTCTTTGTCTACAGCTGGTACTCTGCTAGAATATTGCAGTGCCTTTTACATATATATCGTATTTCTCCACAATTATGAGGCTGATTAAAATATAATGCATATACAAGGAACTTGCCGAAACGATGCCCACATTAAACCTTTTAACTATATTTCTTGTGATTCTCTTATGGCATTTCCAAACTGTGGTCTGACCCAGATTCTTTCTAGATGCAAAGCCTCAGATGTATGCAAAAATATAACTACAATACTGCTCAGAAGCTTCAAAATCATGTAACCAATCTAAAAGAGTTACAGCTGTCTTAAGAGAAAGCTAAATTAATGCTACTAATTGCTACTAATATAACCCCAGGAAAGAAGCCAGATGCACCACATTCTGAATCACACCTGGGAACACTGGTGAGGAAGGAAAAAAAAAAGCGAGTGGCTTGTTCAGTAGAAGCAGCAACAACGCTCCCTCGGATGATGAAGAAAGAAGTTAAACGTGTTGTAAAGACAAGCAAACAGGAAGAACAGGCTACCTGTTGCAAAGCCTCAGATGTATGCAAAAATATAACCACAATACTGCTCAGAAGCTTCAAAATCCTGTAACCAATCTAAAAGCGTTCCAGCTGTCTTAAGACAAAGCTAAATTAATGCTACTAATTGCTACTAATATAACCCCAGGAAAGAAGCCAGATGCACCAGATTCTGAATCACACCTGGGAACACTGGGGAGGGAGGAAAAAAAAAAAGCGAGTGGCTTGTTCAGTAGAAGCAGCAACAACGCTCCCTCGGATGATGAAGAAAGAAGTTAAACGTGTTGTAAAGACAAGCAAACAGGAAGAACAGGCTACCTGTTGGGTGTTCTGGCATTCCAGAGGCTTAGTCAGAAGAAGCACACCAGCAGCAGGAAAAACCCTCAGCAGGAATTTGTAATTTTGACATATTCCCTTCCTTTTCTCCAGTGGCTAAAAGACAATCCACTTTCTTTAACAATACAATACAAAATTGATAAGATCTATATGCTGAAAAAGCATGGTGATTAAAAAGATTTAACTTACACCTGGCAAGTACCACTGTTTTTTAAATTATGAAATAAACACTGTAATTGCTGAGGGACTTTTTTTTTTTAAATAAAAAAACCTGTTGATTAAACGTGTTGTAAAGACAAGCAAACAGGAAGAACAGGCTACCTGTTGGGTGTTCTGGCATTCCAGAGGCTTAGTCGGAAGAAGCACACCAACAGCAGGAAAAACCCTCAGCAGAAATTTGCAATTTTGACATAATCCCTTCCTTTTTTCCAATGGCTAAAAGACAATCCACTTTCTTTAACAATACAATACAAAATTGATAAGATCTATATGCTGAAAGAGCATAGTGATTAAAAAGATTTAACTTACACCTGGCAAGTACCACTGTTTTTTAAATTATGAAATAAACACTGTAATTGCTGAGGAACTTTTTTTAAATAAAAAACCTGTTATCTAAACTCATTACCAAAGTTGATTCTTTGTAAGTTCAGGAATCCCAACATCTTCATTATTCGTATCAAGTACTTGATCTAAGCTTCTTATGCTCTCTCTGGACTGTGACACAAAGACTTCTGGAAAGCCCAACTTAAATATATCCTCATAGCTGTGGTTTGCCTAGAAAAAAAACAGAGTTTTATCACATATGTTAATACAGGCCATCCCCACAGTTCACCTAAGCTTCTTATGCTCTCTCTGGACTGTGACACAAAGACTTCTGGAAAGCCCAACTTAAATATATCCTCATAGCTGTGGTTTGCCTAGAAAAAGAACAGAGTTTTATCACATATGTTAATACAAGCCACCCCCACAGTTCATCAAAATTGATAAGATCTATATGCTGAAAAAGCATGGTGATTAAAAAGATTTAACTTACACCTGGCAAGTACCACTGTTTTTTAAATTATGAAATAAACACTGTAATTGCTGAGGGACTTTTTTTTTTTAAATAAAAAAACCTGTTGATTTAAACTCATTACCAAAGTTGATTCTTTGTAAGTTCAGAAATCCCAATGTCTTCATTATTTGTATCAAGTACTTGATCCAAGCTTCTTATGCTCTCTCTGGACTGTGACACAAAGACTTCTGGAAAGCCCAGCTTAAATATATCCTCATAGCTGTGGTTTGCCTAGAAAAAAAACAGAGTTTTATCACATATGTTAATACAGGCCATCCCCACAGTTCACGAAGGACCTAGTTCAAAGATTACAATGTTTCTAGAAATATTATTGACTATAAAAATTGACTATATATAAAAAATTATTTTAAAATTTGTATTAATATTAGACTGACTCCATATTTCAGTGTTTTCAGTATTTACCTAGAATTAGAAAAGGAGGAGCAAGACTCCAAGGGTTTCTGCTGAATCTTAGCCTCTAACTTGATATGGGGTTGGAAGGGACCTGTGGAGATCATCCAGTCCAACCCCCCTGCCAGAGCAGGTCCACCCAGAGCAGGTTGCACAGGAACATGTCCAGGGGGGTTTTGAATGTCTCCAGGGAAGGAGACTCCACCTTGTCCCTGGGCAGGCTCTGCCACCCTCAAAGTAAAGACGTTCCTCCTCATGCTTAGATGGAACTTCTTATGTTCAAGTTTGTGCCCATTTCCTCTTGTCCTGTCCCTGGGCATCGCTGAAAAAGGACTGGCCCCATCCTCCTGACACCCACTCTTTAAGCACCCGAGACAAGAACAGACAAATTGAAACTCTAGGTGAGGTTAACTCATATAGCTTGTACTGGGACATTTTCTTTTGTCTTTAATAAATGCAAAAATAAAAGCTTCAGTGAGATTAAGATCTACTGCTTTTGGAAAGAAACCAAACAATCTGCTATGTTGTATTTCCGCTCCAGGCATTACCTACTCACTTTTTTCAACATAAGACTTCTTGTCCCCAATTTCCAGCATTCCAAACAATTTAAATTCTCTGTTTATGCATATCAATAACCAGGTATCTTGTGGTCTCCACTGTCTCAGTGCTGGAAGAATTTACTCACTTATATCTTTTTGCTTTCCCCAGCAACACCTCTGCAACAGGTAAAGTTTCCCAGCCAAGGGCAAGAAAACCTGCCTCCAGAAAACCCTCCCTTCCCCACACCTACTAAAACTCATCTAACAGATTAAAAGGAGTAAGCTATTACTGCTACTGATTAGCTCAAGGGAAGTTCTAGTTGATTACTCTCTTTTTTCAAATGTTTTAGTCTAGGATAAAAATACTAAGGAGGAGGGCATTTTGTTTTGTGTTTGTACATTCTTATTTTACTTTTGTTACTTTGTTTCGCTTTGGTGATGTGTGTTTGGTAAACACTGAAACATTAATTGCAACAAAGTATAACCCTTAAACTGAACCTTTTTTTTGGGTGCTGATAAGGAAACATTATATAACTTAGTATTTATTCAGATATTTATTCAGTTCTGACATATTATGAGAGAATGTAACATCCTATGATAGAAAATGAATTCTATTAAATTACTTTTTTTTTTCCCTATCATTAACTCCCACTCAAAATCAGTCTAAAATACTGGGAAATTGGATTATGAAGTATATATTAAATAACAAACTTAACTCCCACTCAAAATCAGTCTAAAATACCAGGAAATTGGATTATGAAGGCAGTATATATTAAATAACAAAAGTTATCATTTTTCAATAAGCTTGCAGGCAGCTCACAGAGTTTTTTTCCCACTCTTTTTTTTGTCACCCACCTTCCTGATTTTTTGTTTCCCGTGCTCATTCTCATCTAGCTTTTAAGTTGCGTGTGCTTCAGGGCAAGGTTCATCATTTCTACGTGCTTACTTATTCCTAGTGTCTAGAAGCAAAGCAGCACATTACATTCTTTAAAGCTCTCCAGCAGGATAACTTAAGTATTTGTCAAACACTGTAAGGAAGTTGCTTTTGCACCACTTGAGTTAGCTGCAAAGCAGCTTGACAGTTTCTCACCCTGTGCAGCGTTATCCTCCGTAGAGAAGACATTCAGATACAAATCCTGAGGTGTAGGAAGCAGTAATACAAACATTTCCACTCTTTGGTTTACGATTAACACATACCTCATTTAGAGAGCTACAACAAGCCTCCTGTGTCCCACTGGGCAGAGATGGCTCAGAAGAGAGGTGACCAGCAGAAGCACTGCAATATCCTCTGCTTAAGTCCGTATCGACTCTCGAAGTCTTTGTTGGCTTCACCAAAACTTCAAGATTATGACCAAATCTCTCTGACTTGTCTAAGGGCTCCCTGAAGCCTTCAAAATCACCCCAGGAACTGCTGGGTTCTGAGCTACTATAACCACCCTCAGAAAACCCCCCACAACTTTTCCCTTTGCTATTCACTACAGGGATGCTTTGCTGCATTAGTTCAAGATTAATAATTCCTTCGTTATTTGTTGTTTCGTTCAAGTTACAGTGGCTTTCACTGAGAGACACACCACCAGCTTCAACGGCTAGGTCTTCTGAAGACATCTGGTGTGGTGGGTCTGTATTAGTACAACTTTCTACGAGTGACAGGTTCTGCATTTTTAAGAAAAAATCATTTGTTTAAATCTGTACCACAAAAAAAAAAAGGCTACTGAAGTTCAGTTGCATTAGAGAGCTGAGCATTTCCAAAAAAGAATCAAATTCTTCATTTCACCCCAAAGAATAACACCCCTGCTAAATCAAAACGGGATGTCCTTCAGCCTCTCCTCCAGTAATCAGCACGTGCACGTTATTTAGTCACACTTTCTGTGTAGGATACCAGCCTGCAAAGAAAGAATTATAAATAAATACTTCTGCGATAAGGGCTGCTGAGTGGGAATAAAGAAAGATAGCTGATAAGGCAGGAGAAAGAATGTTCATGTTAAAATAAACACATTCCAGTATTATGCAACTGAAAATCGCAGAATGCAAGATTATTTAAGATTTTACACTTAACTACCCACCCACACCCCCAGAAAGCCATTACATTAGCAAACAGTATTCAGAAAACACTTAACAGAAGTCGTTGGATATTGAGTACTGATTGAGTATACAGGAAATGAACCGAACTAATTATAAACAATATCCAACACTTTATAAGTATTTCCTATAACTATTTATTTCATCCTTCTCGTGCAAACAGTGCTCTTTTTGTTTGCACGGCCTTCCCCTGTCCAAAAGATTACTGAAGGGGACTCACAGCAATATGGGAACGGGCTGTTTAATCCTGTGAAAAAAATCGCGAATCCAACTATTTGAGCAATTAAGGCAGATTTAATAAATTCAGTTTGGCATCCCTAAGTTACACAGGCCATACCGCACTCATCATTTTAGACTAATTACATCTCCTCAAGCATTATTCCGACCGACGAGCAGTTTTAGGGGAGGTGGGGGGGTAGGAGCTGGACAAAAACCACCTCTGAAAGCCCGGCCGCTACGAGGTATTTTCCAGGCTTAACAGAATGATCAAATCTTGGGGTTTTTTTCCCCAAGTTCACTTCTAAGGTGGCACAGACCGCGGGAACAGCTGGACCCCCCCCCACCCCCGGGCCACCCC